>NC_069502.1:271461163-271827413 GCF_027579735.1 Bombina bombina | reverse complement strand
TTTCTGTACTAAAATTGCATATCAATGTAGCATTCATACTGTTGCATGTGAGGTAAGTTTTATTTTCATAAATAAGAGGTTTTATTTTAAGAATACAAAGACATTAACTTGTTTGGTTGTCTTTTTTGTGCTAGCCAGATTACAACAGCAAAATATTTGTTTAGCTTTCATTGAAGTCAAAAGAAGCCAAAAGATAAAATAATTTTGCTTAGTTTACATTATGGCCATTGACAACTTTTAACTTTGATTCAAGAATTTAGCTAACTCTACTATTCCCTAAAACAGACTGACTTTTACAACTATTATTACAACATGTAAAACATGATTCCAGTCTAGTTGATCGTTTCTTTATGCTCCTGATACTCCTTTTTCAACAAACACTCACATTGCAAACAACAACACAATTCTAGTATTGGAAAAATATAGGCTCGGATATCGAAAATGTCACCCTTATAATGCATGTGCAGCACTGTCTTCGGTGATTACACTAAATATCGAATATAAAACAGACACAGCAAATTCAACAGCAAAAAGCACATAATACATGCTCAGCAACCCCAGATCGACAACAACATTGAATGTTCTTTTTGATGACAATTGTATCACACCAAATAAAAAATGATATAGAAGAGGTGATTAACACCAATTAACCCCTTAACAGCACGTCGCTGGTCATTAAGGTTTTGTCTGGCTGTAATACTGCAGATCTTGTGGTGAGCAACAAGACCATGCTATTATACCCTCCTTCCCTCTTGCAAGCTTGTTAAAATAGCTCGGTCCTTAAGGTGTAAGTCGCTGGTCATTAAGGGGTTAAATGTAAAAAGAAAAAGAAAAAATATCTACAAGATATTGATAGTTGTGATATACAGAGAGAGGAACTGTCATGAGTGACATTTATGCTGGACTAACAGAAAAAAATTGAGTGTCCGTGTCAGTTGAGGAAGGTAGTTGGCAGCCTGTGGAGCAGTTGTATTTTTTTGGGTATTGATTTTTTTTTTTTTTGGTGATTGACAGTAGTGGGATTCAGCCATTTCGCACCAGTTCATGAGATCCAGTTCCTAAAATTTCCTGAGTGGGTGCCACTATCTTCCTCCTTGCAGGGAACTATGTGCAGCTAAACAGCAAGTTCTGTCGGATGGACAGCAACAGCTGGGAATGTCACTCAGCACTCACAGAACATTTAGTGTAACAGCAGCTGAGCAGAAAACCAGGTGCTGGTAGGTAAATGATTTATATAGCAAGGATGCACCTTTGAAGAGAATAAATTAATATCTAGAGGCATAATAAGATTTCTCCCAAAGGTACCATTGCAATAAATACAATAAGACCACCCTTGAAGATGGCCTCTTTTTGCACCTGGGCAAAGTAAATGCTTTGTGAAAGTTTCATATTGACATAAGTTAAAAATAAATAAATAAAAGTACACCCCTCTATCTCACTAGAACAAGTAAGCTTGCAAGCTGAATTCTGTAGCACCAGCTTGTGATTCAGAAAAAAAGTTATTTACATATTGTTCAAATCTTCTAATAAGTTACCCATAGAGCAGGGAAACAAAATCAAATTCCTGATGTTATAGTTAAAATGAGATGGGTTAAGGAGACATGTAAAAGCAACATGTGAATGTGTTTCCTTTAGGCGGTGTGCAGCCATCGGTATATTATTTTTGTCTAGATTTTTCACTATGATAGGGGAAGTTAAGTGAGAGTGGTTAGAGAACCTGTTGCTAAAATTTTTGAATCCCACCACTAGTGATCAATACCCATTATCAGTACCATTGTGGGGAAATTTAGTTATTAAGCTCTTCCTATTTATTCAATGTTGAATGAGAATTTTAGGAAGATTGGAGTCAAGGCCTACATTGGCATTAACATTTTATACATAAATGGTGAATATAAATATGAGCATTAAATACATATATATATCTTGAAATATGATGGGCCCATTGATCTAAAGCTCTCCTCTCTGGTGAGAATATTGAAGTGATCTGATCAGTTCTTTGAGGTCCCTCAAAGAAGTTTAGAATGGAAAATTTTAGCTTTAGAACAAGCTATGCAGATGTGATGTGAGGGTGTGACTCAAAGATTTTGTGTGATTTCTCTTCATGCCGGTGGGTTTTTGTTCAACAGGCCCTATATATTTGTCAGGACTTTAAGCCATGCCGAAGCCAAGCTATACTTACAAGTTTACAGTCCAATCGAAGACGAGCAGTCTGAGGCTGGAGGCTGCACCGCTTTGAGAGCCATGATGGCCTTTCAAAAACCTCCCATCCAGTCTTGGTGCCAAGGAAAAGGCCACAATAAAAAAAAGAGTTCTAACATAGCACTAAGCTCCATAATACAAGTTAAGCCCAGGCATGGACAGCATTCAAGGACTTATCATCTTCAGCACTCCCGCTGAATTCAAACCTCCAAACAGCGTAACTCCCAAAGCGCTGCAGACTCCAGCCTCTGACAGCATTGTAAACTTGTGACTATAGCTTAAAGTCCTGACAATATTACAGTAATACAGGATTTATAGTTCTATAAATATGATATTGACCTGACTGCGATGTAAAATAAATGATATATTAAATATGTTTCTACATGTCTATTATGGCAGTGACAGGTGAAGGGACACACAAAACAAATGTAACCACTCTTCTAAAAACAAATGAGCTGCTGAACATTATATGAAAATGGTGGTAGGGTAACAATTAACACCTGACTAAATGTTCACGTACTTGTAAAATTGAATAAAGTAGTTTGATAAAATACAGTATCAAGAAACATTATAGACCAGCCAAACTGGTAAATCCCTTGTGGCTCAAAATCTGCACTAAGAATGTAAACTTGCCCTTAGATGTTAAGAATACTGCTCAGTCATGTAGGCCAGTGTTTCTCAACCGCGGCCCTCAAGTACCCCCAACAGGCCAGGTTTTCAATATAGCTGAACTAGAGCACATGTGAAATAATCAGTAACCATGGTTACTAACCTGCTCTTACCCATCAGCTGATTATTTCACCTGTGCTCTAGTTCCGCTATAATGAAAACCTTTCATGTTAGGGGTACTTGAGGACCGCAGTTGAGAAGCACTAATGTAGGCCATTATTTTAATTTATTTGCACAAGGTTTGCTATTGATTGATAAGGTGGGAGAAGTGAAAAATACCCCCCCCCCCAAAAAAAAAGAAGTTTCTTTGCTTCCAGCAAGATTTGCTACATGCTAAGACATATTACATTGCTATATATTTGTATATATTAGCATACAGTGTGTGACTTTTCCCTATCAAGTCTACTGTCTAAAGTGTCAACAGTTCATTTACTATTAATAGAATTCTGCTAGCCAATTAGTAAAACACTGTCTCCTTGCTCTTTATTTTTTGTCAAATTAGACTTTATTTCTATTTTGAAACTAAACGTACATCCTGCTTCTACCGTTAATGTTAAAGATGATGTACTATATAAGATTTAAAGAGGCAGTAAAGTCAAAATTAAACTTTCTTAATTCAAATAAAATGCTTCTTTAAACAACTTTCCAGTTCACTTTTATTGTCCTACTTTGTTCTCTTGGTGAGCTTTTATTATTATCAGTTATTTGTAAAGCGCCAACAGATTCCGCAGCGTTTTGTTGAAGAGTTAACCTCAGGAACAGCAGTGGTTTTGGGAGCTAGCTAAATAAACAAGAGGCATATACTATATGTGCAGCCCAATCAGCAGCTAGCTTCCAGTAGTGCATTGCTGCTGCTGAGCCTACCTAGGTATGCTCTTCAAAATAAATATTGAATGAACTACTGGGGGACCTCATTGTTTACTTGCTATTGCCATGTGCATTTATTTATTTCAACACGCCCGCTGGCTTCAAACCTCCGAATAGCGCGACTCCTGTCATCACGTATGAGCTTCAAGCTTAAAAACACATTCCTCAGAATACAATGCATTACGTACTAAATGAAATTAAATCTAAACATTAGTTATCCTTTTTGTTGCATTTATTATCTATGAATAATCTACAATTTAATTTTTAATTGTTGAATTTAATGCATCTGATAAAGGTATTTAAATTGACTGAATATACTTGCTCTGATGAAGTTATATTTCTTTATTGAAGTTCTCTGTTAACAAAGGTTAGTCTAAGATTATCTGTTATCCAGCTGAATTTTCTCACAACAATCTTAATAGATTATTATTATTATTATTATTATTAATAATAAGTAATAATAAAAACCAGGGTATCTTTCAAAATGGGTACCAGTAATGCTCTCTAAAGTTCTGGGGTTAATTTAAGAACCAGAGGTTTAATTTCAAAGAAAATATTTACCCCCTGTACTTCAGCAGCCTTTATTACAGCATTTACCCACCTGTAATCAACTACCAACAAGGCAGGTGTTAAACATAAGAGTAATAACCAGTTTGCAGAGGTATTGGTTGGATTGATAAGAGAAGGGGGAAATGCCTTCTAGCAGGCACAGGTTATTTACATTTATGGCAACTTCCAATAAGAGATTTGGGTATTATGTGTTTACACTGATTGTGATCATCAACACTATAAATATTTTCTGGAATGAAAATGACTGTGACCTTGACCAAAATCTCACTTCTAAATCAGAGGTGGAATTTTGCGGCGCTATAAAAAAATAATAATAATAATTTCCTCTTTTGCAAGTTATTTCACAAAAATCAATTTATTGACATATTCAAATAGTTTGGACTTGAATCTTCATTTAAAACTAAATATATTTTTGATCTATATGTGACTATTTATCGTTAAATATTACTGTCATGTTTAGAAATTGCTAAAAACAAACACAGATTTTGTATCAAATAATTATACCCAAGAGAAGTGTGTGCTCTTTGCAAATTCTATTGCTCATCATGCATGGATCATCAGCTTCCAGTTCCTATTTCAGTTTCAGAAAATAGAATTGTTTTCAAATGAGAAAACCAGGAATTCTCTCTGTGAGAAAATCACTGGCGGCAAGATATTTTTGCTTCTAAATACACGAACATTCTATAAATTCTGGAGATTATGTGATCAGAATTTCTGCATGCCATTTGCATGTATGCACAAAGCTACAATACCGTATTCCCTGCAATTTTGGGGTAGGAAGCAATTTTAATGATTTTATACATGCGGCTGTGCGTGGTGTGCTTTGTTCCTTGGAGGGCTTTATTTAGTTAGTTCAGCATAAACATAATGAATTTCTGCCAAGTACTGGGGAATACATTCTCCTGATATGTTGTATTTCTAGTGCAACCTGGTGAAATACTCCAGGGAACATCTTTGTCTTCATCAAAAGAGCTCTAAAGATTTGGACTTGACCTTTGACAGTGATGAAAGTCAATCTACAGTTCTCTTTCAACACTCTGGTAGTTTGTTATGAGGGAGGTAGCACAGTGATATTCCCAAGGACAGGTCAACATTGGCTAAATGCCTTATTCTGTCTGATGAAGATTTGTAATATAATCCTGTATGTATATGTTCACATAGGATATGTAAGGGAATTTCATTACATAAATTGTTTACTTTGCAGCTCTCTGTGGATCTAAGATACACTCAAAATGGAAACAAAATAATATTGTTTAAAAAGTGACCGTCGCTGGAGATTTTGCTGATTAGTGAGTTTCACAACTCAAGAAAGAAATGCACAAAAATGAACTTACCTGCATAAACTGAGCTATGTCATTTTTGTGAACTACATGATGTTTAAAAAAAGACTGACAGCATATGAGAACATATATACAATTATCATGTTTCCTTGACTGTGCAATAGAAATCAATACTAATACTTTAATTGACTTCTGCCAATTATGTTGAAATCTTCTTTGAACTGAGTGATGCCAACTATTGGGAACCAAACTACACAAGAATGAAAGACATTATATTAAAAAACAAAACAAAGCATGGAGTTAAAGGGACATAATACTCATATGCTAAATCACTTGAAAGTGATGCAGGATCATTGTAAAGAGCTGACAAGAAAATATCACCTGAGCATCTCTATGTAAAAAAGGAAGATATTTTACCTCAAAATGTCTTCAGCTCAACAGAGTAAGTGTTGTGTAAACAGTTATACTTCCGCTGCTATAAAGCTGCAAGTTGAAGAAAAAAAAAAAACAGTAGCCAATCAGCTTTAGCAGTGCCGAGGTAATGCTTTGCCTTTGCTGTGATCTCATGAGATTTTATAGAACTTAAAGGGCCAGTAAACCTAAAAAATAATGTTACATAATTCTGCACATAGTGCAGAATTGTATAACATTTTATGAGTGCTAGCTTTATAGAACATAATATATCCGGTGAACTTTTATAAAAAAACAGGGTTTTCCAGACTCGCCCTCTGTGCTCTACTGAGTGGGTCTGGTTTTCCCTCAGAGCGCATCTGGCCAGCTGTCTAGTAACAGCCTGGCCCGACCGCGCCAGTACACTCAATGCGAGCTGCATTAAGTGTAATGGCGCGGTCGGGCCGGGCTGTTACTAGACAGCTGGCCAGATGCGTTCTGAGGGAAAACCAGACCCCCTCAGTAGAGCACAGAGGGCGGGTCTGGAAAACCCTGTTTTTTTTATAAAAGTTCACCGGATATATTATGTTCTATAAAGCTAGCACACATATAATTGCATATAATTCTGCACTATGTGCAGAATTATATAACATTATTTTTTAGGTTTACTGGCACTTTAAACTGAATAGGAAAATAACATGACTGTGCCTGCACATGACAGATGCACACTCCCTAGATTGTCCTTGGACAAGTATCCTGACTTGCTGCTTAAAGTCTCTTTAGAATAGGTGTCAATAGGTAGGAAATGTGAGGTATAATATCTTCCTTTTTTATATACAGATGTTCAGGTGATAATTTCTAGTCAGCTTTTTACAACTATGCTGCAACACTTTCATGTGCTTCAACATTTGGGTATAAGTTGTTTTAAAAATATTACAGTATTATTTTCTTATTTTTTTCATAGGATTTTTTTTTAATGTTATTTTGAAGTATCTTTTTTGAGGTAATATTTTTACACAAATTCCTGTGCCATTTTAACAAACGATTATTATTATTCATGATTTTTTTTGTTTCCGTTATGTCAGGGTATTGCTGAGTGACATTACATATACCCTGGGTGCCAGTGGCACCCAGGGCTGAGCATGTTGCAGGGTCATGGGATGTGTACCCGGTCCAGTATGAGAGTGCAGTTCCCTTCCGTGTTTTGTATATGTCTAGGGTGATTACATATTCCTGTGCACCCTTCCCTTGTTCCCAGTTTGTTTGGATTTGAAAGCTTGCATTGTGTGGCTGTTTTAGGGTCCCAGGTATTGGAAAGGACCTTGACGAGGTACCTGGGCTTGTCCCATTTGGCCAGATGCGGTAACTAACCTTTCCATTTTTGCTTTTAAATCTTAGCTGAGAGCTTGTAAGTGAGTGCTGGGTTTTCTCTGTGTGTTATATTAATTTGTTTTGTAATTTTTCCCTATGGTTCTTGCACCCAGACCTGACTGGGGTTAACTGCCTGTAACTCTGGGAACAGCACAGCTTCCTGTGAGTGCCAGTGGCACCCAGGGCTGAACATGTTGCAGGGTCATGGGATGTGTACCCGGTCCAGTATGAGAGTGCAGTTCCCTTCCATGTTTTGTGTATGTCTAGGGTGATTACATATTCCTCTGCACCCTTCCCTTGTTCCCAGTTTGTTTGGATTTGAAAGCTTGCATTGTGTGGCTGTTTTAGGGTCCCAGGTATTGGAAAGGACCTTGACGAGGTACTTGGGCTTGTCCCATTTGGTCAGATGCGGTAACTAACCTTTCCCTTTTTGCTTTTAAATCTTAGCTGAGAGCTTGTAAGTGAGTGCTGGGTTTTCTCTGTGTGTTGTATTAATTTGTTTTGTAATTTTCCCTATGGTTCTTGCACTCAGACCTGACTGGGGTTAACTGCCTGTGACTCTGGGAACAGCACAGCTTCCTGTGAGTGCCAGTGGCACCCAGGGCTGAGCATGTTGCAGGGTCATGGGATGTGTACCCGGTCCAGTATGAGAGTGAAGTTCCCTTCCGTGTTTTGTATATATATATATATATATATATATATATTTATGATAAGATAAAATAAGTATGTTATCTATTAAATATTAAACTTGGACATGCTTAATACGATTGCTAAATGCAAATCCATTTTGTCTAGATTCTGAAGCTAGTGTTCAAAAGCAGACATCTATCAAATTAGGAGCAGGGCCGGATTTACCATTAGGCAGAGTAGGCATGTGCCTACATGCACCTTCCATAGAGTGGCGCCTGTCTCTGCTCCATATGCCTTTTCTGCACACCTCTGCCCTCACTCACCATAGTAGATAATAACTTTGCCCTAAACAAAGATGGCCACCACGCTGGCAGGCCTGATCCATTTCTCCAGTGAATGCTGACAGAGCAGCCAGAGCGGCCTAAGAGTAATTGTGTGGGGGTTGATTCTTTTATGAGGAGTGACAGTGAGTGACTATTTGTGCACTATTACAGAGCAGGGTGGGCATGTATCAACAGCAGCAGCGACTGTTAAATTCTAAATGACATTGTTTAGTCAGAGGGCAGTCTTTCATATATGAATATTATTGCCAAAACACAAAAACACTCTTTAAAAAAAAAACTGACCCTTGGTTGATTGTGCACATTGCAGGCTTGGTCAGCAAAGTTTCTAAATGAAGCCCCAGTCTAGATAACCTGCACTTTTCTTGTATAAATTATATAATAAATACAAAAATACTGTTCTAACTGGAATCTCATCATACTGGGCAAATACTGTCTGAAATGTTTTGTTATAAATAATGGACTGCCTTTTATGTGGCAACATTAGCAGCTGCTGTTAAAAAAATCATAATTCTGTAAAGTTTTGGACTGTATCTATAGGTTCATACATGTGAACCGGGAGCTTTAGATTTTGGTGCCTAACACTGGTTAGGAGATATACATTTCAAAGGATTTCCTATCAGATCACTAGATCCCCTGTAGTGAGAGAGAGCCTAGAAGTCTGAAATGATCAGTTTTTGAAGCTAGCAAGACTTGTGGATGGCCAGGAAATGTAAATATCTATTATCTAGGTGCTAAGTGTTCCATACTGAGTTCTCAATACACAAAATTCCAGAAGTTACGTCTCTATGGAAAATAGCAGGAGAAAACAAAGAAAATATCTTAACCTGTGTAATTTGAAAGCATACAAGTTTGAAGATTTAAAGTTTAGACATATTGTCTATATAGTTTTTAGATAAATTAATATGTACCGCAGACTGTCTGAATAATATATATAATGCACTAAGAGATACATCACATGTTATATACCATATTGAATGAATGTCTGCTATATTGAATAATTAGCTGCATTGATACATTTAAAATGTTTAGCAAACTGTTTCAGAATAAAAATACATTTATTTTTCTTTGTCTCAGGATATCGGTTCCAAATAAGAAATTAATGTGTGCTAAGTCCATGCACTCAAAAATTATTAAGAAATATGTCCCAGGTTTATATAATATATTAAATGAACATATGACTGTATATTTAAAATAAATAACATCTCCTTTGTTTTTCAGACATGTGAAGGAATACATATTCAATGAGTTGTCCCATAAATTATATAACATTCGTGTTTTCATGCATTCAAAATAACATTATCAAGAGATTTACTGAATATGGAATGGGATATATTTATAGTAAAATGGAATGAGAATCCAATAAATATATCTGTTTGATTAATTGCTACAGAATTATAATTAAATGCAGATAATATACTAAATATGGGATATACTGTATTTATATTAAAACTGAATAATAATCAAATGTAAATATAGCATATATAATTAATCACAACATAATTCTACTTACAGATTATATATATGAAATGTATATATATTTATAGGTATAGTATAGAAATGTATATATATTTATAGGTATAGTATAAGTGGAATATACGCATGTTTGGTATTAATATACACATCTTCAGTAATATTAAATAGTTCCATATATGTTGACCAGATAAGTCTATTAAATAATACTAGCAAACATAAGAGTATTTAATGAACACTTTATGGAATGAGAATCAAATAAATATATCTGTATGATTAATTACTACAGAATTATAATTAAATGCAGATAATATACTAAATATGGAATATACTGTATTTATATTAAAATGGAATAATAATCAAATGTAAATATAGCATATATAATTAATGACATCAGAATTATACTTACAAATTATATATATGAAATGTATATATATTTGTATAGTATATAAATGTATATATATTTATAGGTATAGTATAAGTGAAATATACTCATGTTTGGTATTAATATACACATCTTCAGTAGTATTAAATAGTTCCATATATGGTGACCAGACAAGTTTATTAATACTAGGAATCATAAGTGTTTTTAATGAACACTTTAAAATATATATATTAAACTGTAGCAGTATTTGATAATGATGCTGTTTTTCGATGTCTGCTGCCCCAATGGGCTAAAACTAGTATTACAGCCAGAAGGGTTGGCTGTTAAAAGAGATGCATTTCCATGGGCCAATGAGGGACAAGCTCCAACTAAGGGCGTATCCAAGTCTATTGGGTGATTAAGAAATAGGGAGGAGTTTGGTCTCTGACAAAAGCTCCTTGCACAAAGAGAAATGGCCCTTTTGCTAGAAAAATTTTTTGGTGACTGAGTGAGCCTTACCTGTTATCTTTGTTGGGACCCTTTTTCTGGATAAGAGATTATTGGGCTTAATTGTGCAAATATTTCCCCTGAAAATATGACAATAAACATCTGGATATTAATTTTCATATTGGTTGTGTGGTAATGTATTAATGGTTGTTTTATATTTTTAATAGATTTTAGCAAATACATTCTTTATAGCATAGTATAGCTGCAGCTTGTGAGTTAAAAGGTATCTTATTCTTATATTTAATATTGACTAGACTAGGGTAGTTATTGTACTGGTGTTAAATATTATTATTAAGAAAAGATTTATATATTTTTATGTCATAAGTAAATTGCAGTTATTGTGATATATTTTAGAATTTGTTTTATTGTGGCTAAATAAGAAGTGTTTCATGCTAGATTAATTGGCATATGTTGAATTGGTAGTATTGTGTAACAATCTCTGGGTTTAAATGAAGTATATTAGATTATATGGGGTTGAAAGTAGCTTAATTATATTTCCCTGGAAATTCCATAGATTTATTAGGATTTGGTTATATTGTCAAGCATTCTCAAGTTAGTAGTCCATATTGTGGTATTGGACCAAGTGTTGCTGGCTAATTGTAAATTGTCTTGTAAGTTTATGGTAATATCTGATGTTTAATTTAATTGGAGCTAAGGTAAATATATAATATGTTAGAGGTTACCACTGAAATGGAGTATAATTAATATTGTAACCTGAGTTATATAACAGTTCAGATAGCTAATAAACACTACTAGTTTGCAGTGAACCAGGTCACGAGTGCTGCAGGAAGCACCCTTTTCAGGCTTAATGAATACAGCACAGAATCATAGATCTACACACTCCTATTGTAAATATGAACTGCCACAATTTTATAATAAAAAACGTGTTTTGTTAAAAACGTTAATAAATTGTAGTCACCAATGACAGTACAGAAGAAATCACAGCCCCCGCAGCAGACTTGTTCATTGATAACCCTGTCTGGCCATTATAGCAACTTTATAGTACAACATAGTACAACATCAAACATTAATTATTAATGCTTCATAGCCTAAATTACTTTAACCCTATATGTTACTACACATCTAAACTTCAAATACATGTCAACATACCACACAATGGAAATGTAATAGCCACTATGAAAAAATAGTTGATTAAAGGGACAGTCTACACCTTAGTCATCTTAAAGTTATTATTTAAATTAAGCTACAAATATCCCCCCACACCTTTCTATATCATGCAGCATTAACAGCAAAATATTTTTTTTAAATGACTATTGTTTCTGTACACTTTGAAATGGTTGCCAAGCTCTGCCCACTGATGACATCACAATCTGGGCTGCATTAAAGGCTTCACTAGTTACAAAAGACTCACTAATTGGATTCAACAGACTGTCAATGCTATTCAGCAGAGAACCTAGATGCAGCCCAGATTGTAATATCATCAGTGGGCAGAGCTTGGCAGCCATTTCAAAGTGACCAGAAACAAGTAATTTTAAAATAACTTTTTTACTGTTAATTCTGCATGGTATAGAAAATGTGCAGGAGGATATTCAGCTTAATCTAAAGTAAGACTTTAAGATGACTAAGGTGTAGAATGTCCATTTAATGAGTTACCTAGAAATATGTAATAGCAAATATGAAATAAGCATTATATCAAACAATAACACAATATACGGAGTCACATCAAGTATGTTGGCCTAATCATAAAAAAATGTGTATTTGTGATCTAAATCTGCTTAATAAACTTACTTGCATTTATTTCTGAGATTAAACCATAAGGCTGATGTGATTTTTAATTAACAATCCAGACAATCTCCTTTTATTCTGCTATTATCTCCCTATCTCCAGCTCTAGTATAAAGTAGTGATGTTGCGAATAGTTTGCCGGCGAATAGTTCCCGGCGAACAAAGCATGTTCGCGTTCGCCGCAGACGGCGAACATATGCGCTGTTCGATCCGCCCCCTATTCCCCATCATTGAGTAAACTTTGACCCTGTACCTCACAGTTAGAAGACACCATCCAGCCAATCAGCAGCAGACCCTCCCTCCCAGACCCTCCCACCTCCTGGACAGCATCCATTTTAGATTCATTCGGAAGCTGCATTCTTAGTGATAGGAGGGACAGTGTAGCTGGTGCGGATTTAATAGGGAAATCGACAGCTAGGCTAGTGTATTCAGTGTCCACTACAGTCCTGAAGGACTCATCTGATCTCTGCTGTAAGGACAGCACCCCAAAAAGCCCTTTTTAGGGCTAGAACATGTCTGCTTTTTTTTTTTTTCCTGTGTAATCTAATTGCAGTTGCCTGCCTGCCAGCGTGTGTGTCAGGCTCATGGCGTATACTGTGCCCACTTGCCCAGTGCCACCACTCATATCTGGTGTAACAGTAGTGTACATTTAAAAACAACAACACTTTTTTGACTGTGAAATAATAGCAGACAGCTGCCAGTACCCAAAATGGCCACCAATAAGGCAGATGGGGAGGGTTAGAGAGCTGTTTTGGGGGGGATCAGGGAGGTTGGGGGCTAAGGGGGGATGCTACTCCACAGCATATGTAACTTTCTGCCAGTTCTTAAGATGGCGGGGACAATTGTGGGGTGGGGGAGGGAAAGGAGCTGTTTGGGAGGGATCAGGGGGTCTGATGTGTCAGGTGGGAGGCTGATCTCTACACTAAAGGTTAAAATTAACCCTGCAAGCTCCCTACAAACTACCTAATTAACCCCTTCACTGCTAGCCATAATACACGTGTGATGCGCAGCAGCATTTAGCTGCCTTCTAATTACCAGAAAGCAATGCCAAAGTCATATATGTCTGCTATTTCTGAACAAAGGGGATCCCAGAGAAGCATTTACAACCATTTGTGCCATAATTGCACAAGCTGTTTGTAAATAATTTCAGTGAGAAACAAAATTGCAAAAAAAATTAAGTTTTTTTTAAATTTGATCGCATTTGGCGGTGAAATGGTGGCATGAAATATACCAAAATGGGCCTAGATCAATACTTTGGGTTGTCTACTACACTACACTTAAGCTAAAATTAACTCTACAAGCTGCCTACATGCTCCCTAATTAACCCCTTCACTGCTGGGCATAAAACATGTGTGTGTGCAGTGGCATTTAGCAGCCTTCTAATTACCAAAAAGCAACGCCAAAGCCATATAAGTCTGCTATTTCTGAACAAAGGGGATCCCAGAGAAGCATTTACAACCATTTATGCCATAATTGCATAAGTTGTTTGTAAATAATTTCTGTGAGAAACCTAAAGTTTGTGAAAAAGTGAACAATTTTTTTTTATTTGATCGCATTTGGTGGTGAAATGGTGGCATTAAATATACCAAAATGGGCCTAGATCATAACTTTGGGTTGTCTACTACACTACACTTAAGCTAAAATTAACTCTACAAGCTGCCTACATGCTCCCTAATTAACCCCTTCACTGCTGGGCATAAAACACGTGTGGTGCGCAGTGGCATTTAGCAGCCTTCTAATTACCAAAAAGCAACGCCAAAGCCATATAAGTCTGTTATAATGGCATGTCTGGCACACAGTGTTGGGGCAAGGGTCCATCTGACCACTGATACCTGGTCTGCAAAGCATGGTCAGGGCAGGTATATCACCTACACTGCACACTGTGAAGCGGGCGTAACCCTTACACTACCTGATCGATACAACATCATACCTGATGTTTTAAAGCACGTTATTCCAAACAATTTAGGAATGTTAGGTGATTTATGCCCTTTATGGATTAAAACCAGACTCTGCATCAACTATGTAATTTTCCATGGGAGTTTTGCCATGGATCCCCCTCCAGCATGCCAGAGTCCAGGTGTTAGTCCCCTTGAAACAACTTTTCCATCACTATTGTGGCAAGAAAGAGTCCCTGTGGGTTTTAAAATTCACCTGCCTATTGAAGTCTATGGCGGTTTGCCCGTTCGCGAACATTTGCGGAAGTTCGCGTTCGTCGTTCCAAAATTTTTATGTTCGCGACATCACTAGTATAAAGTCTTTACCTTTGACTTTTAGCAGAGAGCTGTTGGAATTTTGTCGTTTGCAAAAATGTCTGGTGATGGGTATTGCACTCAGGATTTTCTGTATGCCTATAGGATCCATTTAATTTTTCCTGTGTTAGTATTGCTGCAAAATAAACATTTCAGACTAAATACATCACATGTGCGGTGTTGCAATTGATAAAGTTTTGATTTCAAACACTTAACCACTACTTTGTGATTTAAAGTTTGCTCCCTGAACTATATGTACACATTTTAACCAAATGGTATTTTCAAACCTTGGTAACATAGAGGGTGAGGGCTCAGTTTATTAACTGGCAGGTGTACAACATTCACTATCATGTACCTCATCCACCCAGCCTTGCGATGAGCAGACAGCATCCGCTGCCCACACTTATCATTGTACAAGCTAATCCCTACTCACACACGGCAAATCACACATGCAGTGGGCTGTCAATCATGTTGATTAGATCTGATCGGGATGATTGAAATCTGCAAAATTTTAGGAGGTAGAGAGATTAAGTAGCAGCGGTCTTAAGACTGCTGTTACTTAAAGGACCACTCAGGGCAGTAGAATTGCATAATTAACAAGTGCATAATAAAAAGCCAGTGATTTAACACCTACTCTGAATTTCAAATAGGCAGCAGATTTCTTTCTGACAAATTAATTTTTTCTCTCATTTTAAAGTCCCCTGTATCATGTGACAGACATCAGCCAATCACAGACTAGTATGCATACACTCTATGAGCTTGTGCACATGCATAGTAGGATTTTGTTCTCCAGAAAGTGTGTATATTAAAAGACTGTGCAAAATTTGATAATGGAAGTAAACTGCATGCTCTTTCTGAATCATAAAACTTTATTTTGACTTGAGTGTCCCTTTAACTTGTGTTAACGCTAGTTAATGCTGGGGCTTCAAAGCTGCCCTCAAAGCTGATTAAATGGAGCCTCTTGGCTTTTTTAGGAGCAAATATTTTTCATGGTCCGTCCCGGCTACCCCGACTGGGTAGCTCCGCCAAAGGATCTTTCCAACACCTGGAACCTGCCGCTATATAGTATCCCACCCAAATAACTAGACAGACTAGCATTCAGGTGAAACAAGAACTACTTTTTATTGGTAAAACACACAGTTTATATATACAATCTTATCAAGATAAGATCCTTATCAGTCCCCTAAATCTCCCACCATTCCCTCTCCTCCAGACAGGCTGGCGCCATCCCTAGAGTCCATTATCCCATAGTGTCCAGCAGTATAATGATGGTAGTTCTGGGGTGATCCTGGGGGAGCGGCAGCACTTCCAGGGTGTCATTCGGAAGCCCTCGGTCCCCAGCTGCTACAGTCTAAAAAGCTGGGGGCCGGAGCTATGGGTGATTAAACGTACACCGGTAAGGCCACTGGGGAGTGGGGTTGTATAGAGGGGTCTGAAACCCCTGGTTCTCAAGGGAGCTCCCCTCTGGCAATCACCCCACCTCCGACCCCCGCCTTCGCCTCCCCT
Source organism: Bombina bombina (assembly GCF_027579735.1). Lineage (NCBI taxonomy): Eukaryota > Metazoa > Chordata > Amphibia > Anura > Bombinatoridae > Bombina > Bombina bombina. The sequence goes on along the minus strand of NC_069502.1, from coordinate 271,811,252 downwards.
CGGGGAGAGAGAGGGCGGCGGGCGGGGACGAGGCCGCGACGGGAGCCGGCTCCCGGACCTCGCCGGGCCCCACGGGAAAGGGAAGAGATGAGGAACGCCCAAAGGGGAACCAATCCCCAAAAGAGTGGAGCTCTGGGACAAGGGGTCACAAAGTAAATCCAAGGTCTGGGAGATCACGGTGGCTCTCAAATAGCCCAAATCCGCTTAGAAACAGGAGGGGGTGAGGTAGTAGAGGGGTGGAGGTTTAAACCCTGCAGCTCAGTATCTGCGAAAGCTTCCCCCTTCCAGTTCGGCAGACCCAACTAGATCCACACACGGGTTGGCCTGGGGCTGTCCGAAGAGCTATTCCATTTCAGTTGGCTGAGAAAGTCCATCAGCGTTTCTATTGCTCTTTCCCGGCCTGCACTGAATGTCGAAGTTAAAGGGCTGCAGTGCTAAACTCCACCACAGCAATCGTCCATTGTCCCCAGACACTCTGTTGAGCCATACGAGGGGGTTATGATTCATGAGGACAGTGAAAGGCCTCCCATAGAGGTAGGACTGCAGTTTTTTAAGGGCCCACACTAGGGCCAGGCACTCCTTCTCCACCACCATGTAGCCTACTTCCCTGGGCAACAGCTTATGGCTGATGTAAGCTACGGGGAAGTCCTGCCCCTTCTCGTCTACCTGGCTTAGAACTGCTCCCAACCCGAACATGGAGGCATCTGTTTGGACACAAAAATGTTTGGTGGGGTCAGGAGCAGCTAGGACAGGGGCAGAGATCAAAGCAGACTAATTGGGGACAAATTTACGGTATTACCTGACATTTACTAGAAAAGCTGGGACTTGTGTTTTGGTCTTGGGGGTTGGCCAGTTCACCACTGCTTCCATTTTGGCCAGTTCCGACTGCTGCTTTCCACAGCAAACCTGGTGGCTCAGGTACTGGACCCCTGAGCATCCTATGTTGCATTTGTCTGGCTTCAGGGTTAGAACGGCGGCCCTGATGCGATCTAAAATGACACCTAGGTGGACCAAATGGTCCTCCCAGGTGTCACTTTAGATGGCGATGTCATCCAGGTATGTGCAGGCATAGTCCTGGAGGCCATCCAGAAGGCGAACCACCATCCTTTGGAAGGTAGCTGGAGCGTTCTTCATCCCAAACAGCATGACCTTGAACTGGTAGAGGCCAAAGGGGGTGATGAAGGCAGACTTGGGGATGGACTAAGGGTTTAAATGGATCTGCCAGTATCCCTTGCAGAGGTTGAGGGTGGTCAGGAAGTGGCAGTGAGTGATTCTGTCTAATAGGTAATTGACTCGGGGCATATGATAGGTGTCAGTTGTTGTTCTGTCATTGAGCTTACGGTAGTCAATGCAGAACCGGGTAGTCCTTTCCTTATTGGGTACTGTTGGACGGTTCAACAATGCCTAGTTCCAGCATTCTCCTAAGCTCGCAGTGCATACTGTCCCTGACTTTCTCTCGGACCTGAAGGTGGTCTGTCATAGGGGGCATGTCCCGGGGTCTACACTCTGTGTATGGCCGCTGCTGTGTAGCCATGGACATTAGGGTACATATCTCATCTGTCTTCAAGGTGTCTCTAACCTCTCATCTAGGGGTATGTCGGCTACTAATTAAGAGTTCTCATATTGCCCGGGGAGCTCCGGCATGGGAAGAGTTTTAGAGTCCTCCACAGCCAGAGCACAGATAGTGGCCACATCCTGGGTCCTTTCCAGGTATGCCTTTAACATGTTCACATGAAAGGTCTGGTGGGCTCGGTCATCTGAACATATGGCTATCAGGTAGGTGGTGTCATTCAGCCATTCCACCACCCAGTAGGGTCCCTGCCAGGAGGCCTGTAGCTTGTCTGTTTTGTCAGGCTTCAGAGCTAAGACCTTCTGCCCTACTGTCAAGGTCCGAGTATGAGCATTTCGGTCTTACCACAATTTCTTTGAGCAACCTGAATGTTCTCTTGCACCCTGTCGGCGAGGTCCTTCAGTTAGTCCCTGAGTTGGAGGACGTACTCCACAATGGATGGTCCTTCCTCTTCTGTGGACCCCTCCCAATGGTTTCTCACTAGGTCTAGGGGTCCCCTTATCTTCCGGCCATATACTAATTTGAATGGGGAGTAACCGGTGGATTCCTGGGGCACCTCTCTGTATGCAAAGAGGAGGTGTGGCAGGAACCTCTCCCAGTCCTTGTGAGTGGACAAGAACATCCTAAACAACTGCTTTAAAGTCCCATTAAACCGGTCACATAGACCATTAGTCTGGGGGTGATATGCAGCACTGTGCAGGGTTTTAATCCCGCATAGCCTTCACAACTGCCGGGTGATTTCCGCAGTGAATTGGTTTCCCTTGTCGGAGATCACTTCCCGGGGGAAGCCTACCCTGGTGAATATCTGGAGCATTGCATCTGCCACTTGGATATTGGCCAGGGGGATTGCCTCCAGGTATCGGGTAGCATAGTCAACCACTGTAAGTATATACTTTTTCCCTGTGGGGCTAGGTCAGACCAAAGGTCCAATTATGTCTACTGCCACTCTATTGAAGGGCTCATCAACAATGAGAAGGGGATTCAGGGGAGCTTTAGTGTGGTCTCCTGTCTTTCCTACCTTCTGACACACTGAGCAAGTTTTACAGTAGTCTTTAATGTCCACTGTAATCCCTGGCCAAAAGAATGTCTGGGTCAGGCAGTGGTAAGTCCTGGACTTTCCTAAATGTCCAGCTAGGGGAATATCATGCCCTATACGCAGCAAGTAGGACAGAAACTTCTTCGGTACAACCAGCTGACATTTGGGCACTGGCCCTTTTGTCCTCTTGGAGATCCGGTACAGGAGCCCTCCCACAGGAAACATTCCTCCCTAGAACCCTAGGGGTCAGTACATACCTGGTCACGCCAAGGGGCTAGGGTTGGGTTGCTCAAGTTCTCCTGGGCAAAGTGAATAAGGGATGCCCAGGAGGGTTGGTCAGGGGGTATGGTTGGAGTCGGAGTGGAAGATCAGGGCAAGGTAGGAGTCAGGGTAGAGGATCGGGATAAGGTAGGAGTTGGGGCATAATGTCTCACCTGGGTCCCCAGATCAGATGCGGTTGCTTGTTATCTGGCTTGCTGGTGGGTGGTAACTGCAGCAATATCCTAGGTTATATCCCCCACAAAAGCCGAGGCAAGGTGGCCGAAGTCGTTTCCCAGTAAGACCTCAGCAGGCAAGTGGCTCATTACCCCTATTTCTATAGCACAGTGCCCGACACCCTACTCCAGGTGCACTCATGCTGTGGGGATCCTTAGTACCAGGGTTGGACCAGGTTGACTGTAACTCCAGTGTCTCTTAGTCCCTGGGCTGTCTGCCTATTGACCCAGACATCCTGGCGATGGTGTCAGCGATTGTCGCCAGTTGTGGGGTGCAGTTCATGCAGGACCTTGACTTCTTTAGACCAGCCGGTGTAGTTAGTGGGGTCCTCTGTGTACAGGCAGTGGGCCGCAGCTTGGTAGTTCCTGACAGGAGTGCTGGTCCACTGAGTCAGGGAGGAATTCCTTGGCCTCCACTCTGGGCACTCTCTTCTTATGTGGCCTGCCCATCCACACTCATAGCACCCCTGGTATGAGCTATGGCTGGAGGGGTGGACAGACGCTGGCCAAGTCTGGGGGTACCGCATAGGCAAAGCCGATGAGTCTCTGGCATAAGTCCATAGCAGGCAAGGATGCACTCTTTCACCCTGTTGTAGTGCTTCTGGTCCCCTGGAGGTACAGTATGAAAGGCCTCTAGAGCTTGACCGGACAGCTTCCCAAGCAAGATGGTTACTCGGTCGGTGGAGGCAACACCCTGCAGCTCACACTGGGTCTCAAAAAGTTGGAAATAGCTGTCAATCTCCTTCTCATTGTCTTTGAAGGCTTGAAAAACCTTGTGGGGTCACTTTCTTGGCCAGGGAGGTGGTTCCAGGGGAGCCGGTACGACTCCCCCCATTGATTTCTGGAGCTCCAGCATGTGGACCCGGGTGGCCTCCATGACTATCTGCGTGATAATCTCTGCAGGTGGGTTAGTCCCATAGAGGGCCAGCCACCATTGGATATCCCTCTGGAGGTCCTACATTGTAGTCTCTGGGGTTGAGGCGTTGCTGGGCTGTCCGCTGCTCTGGCTGCTACCGGCCTCACTACCTGGCTCGCTAGTCCGATCGCCCTCCATCAGTTTCTTTATGATGGCCACTTTAGACTTATGGCCGGCAGTTTTACCCCGAGCTTCCAGCAGATCTTTCAGCGTTCCCTTTCAGAGCCCAGCATACTGCTCCATCCGAAGCAGTCTTCAGTTGGGGGTTTGGACGTTACAGGTAGATGGAAGCATCCCACCGCTGCCAACCAATGTGATGGAACCGGGCCACCCCAACTGGGTAGCTCCGCTAAAGGATCTTTCCAACACCTGGAACCTGCCACTATATAGCGGAGAAAAGTGATTATAGCAGGAGCCCAACCAAATAACTAGGCAGACTAGAATTCAGGTGAAACAAGAACTACTTTATTATTAGAAAACACACAGTTTATATACACAATCTCATCAAGATAAGAGCCTTATCAGTCCCCTAAATCTCCTGCCATTCCTTCCCCTCCAGACAGGCTGGCGCCAACCCTAGAGTCCATTGTCCCATACTGTCCCGTGGTATAAGGATGGTGGTTCCGTAGTGATCCCGGGAGAGCGGCGGCACTTCCAGTTTGTCATTCAAAAGCTCTCGTCCCCAGCTGCTACAGTAAAAAAAGCGACATGATTCATGGCTGTGGGGCAGAGCTAAGGGGGATTAAACGTACACCGGGAAGGCCACTGGGGAGCAGAGCTCTGGGACAAGGGGCCGCTGGAGCAACCTGGGGTAAAGGGATACCGGGGATGAGGGATGATGTGGCCATCCGGCAGTTCCAGGGGCCCGGTCAGCTGGATAGGGACTAGGCGGTCAGGGACCAGCTCTTTCCTGATGATGTGTAACCCATAAACAAAGTAAATCCAAGGTCTGGGAGATTGTGGTGGCTCTCAAATAGCCTAAATCCGCTTAGAAACAGGAGAGGGGGAGGTAGTAGGGGGGTGGAGGTTTAACCTCAGCAGCCCGGTATCCGTGACAGTCTTTTTTAATAGAAACAATCCTTCTGGTGATTTTATTTTCACATGCCCAATAACATTTGAAAGAAACACTTCCTGATTAAAATAAAGAAGAATTAACCCTTTCCAAACACATTTTTAAATAGTACACATACCATTACATACGGCGAAATTGCGAGTTCTGCGTTAGCATTAAAAAGCAGCATTAAGGGGTCCTAACACTGCTTTTTATCTAACGCTGGTATTACGAGTCAGGCCGGAAAGGGTCTACCGCTCACTTTATTTCTGCAACTCAAGGCTACCGCAAATCCCCTTACGTCAATTGCGTATCCTATCTTTTCTATGGGGTTTGCCTAATGCTGGTATTATGAGTCTTGGAAGAAATGAGCGGTAGACCCTCTACCGACAAGACTCCAACCAAAAAAAAAAGGACCTCTTTTTGCCCTGCTTGGATTAAGACGACTCAAGGTAGGGAGATCTTCAGGGGGTAAGTGTTAGGTTTTTTAAGGGGGGTTTGGGTGGGTTAGAGTAGGGGTATGTGGGTGGTGGGTTGTAATGTTGGGGGGGTATTGTATTTTTATTTACAGGTAAAAGAGCTGATTACTTTGGGGCAATGCTCCGCAAAAAGCCCTTTTAAGGGCTGGTAAAAGAGCTGATTACTTTGTAATTTAGGATAGGGTAGGGCATTTTATTATTTTGGGGGGCTTTGTTATTTTATTAGGGGGATTAGATTAGGTGTAATTAGTTTAAACTTCTTGTAATTCTTTTTTATTTTCTGCAATTTAGTGGGGGTTTTTTTGTACTATAGTTTAGTTTATTTAATTGCATTTTAGTTTAGATAATTGTAGTTAATTTATTTAATTAATTTATTGATAGTGTAGTGTTAGGTGTAATTGTAACTTAGGTTAGGATTTATTTTACAGGTAATTTTGTAATTATTTTAACTAGGTAGCTATTAAATAGTTATTACGTATTTAATAGCTATTGTACATAGTTAAAATAAATACAAAATTGCCTGTAAAATAAATATAAATAGCTACAATGTAATTATTAGTTATATTGTAGCTATATTAGGGTTTATTTTAAAGGAAAGTATTTAGTTTTAAATAGGAATATTTTTTTCATTATAGTAAATTTATTTTGTTTAATTTAAATTATATTTAACTTAGGGGGGTGTTAGGGTTAGGGTTAGACTTAGGTTTAGGGGTTCATAACTTTATTATAGTAGCGGCGACGTTGGGGTCGGGAGATTAGGGGTTAATAATTGTAGGTAGGTGGCAGCGATGTTAGGGAGGGCAGATTAGGGGTTAAAGCCAGCTCAGCCCAATTGTTTCCTATGGGGAAATCGCGCACGAGCATGTTTTTCCAGTTTACCGCTAACATAGGCAACGCTGGTATTGAGAGTTGAAGTGGAGCTAAATTTGTCTCAACGCTCCCTTTTCTGAGGCTAACGCAGCCATTCAGACAACTCGTAATACCAGCGTTTGCTTAAGGGTGCGCTGGAAACAAAAGGCTCGTTAGCACCACGGGTCTTTACTGACAAAACTCATAATCTAGGCGATGGATTGCAATGCTTATAATTATATTGTTACAAAAACATATAGAATGAGTTCAATTCACATTCATTGATTAACTGCTTAAAAATTCTGGTGGGTATATTTACTATCTTATCCTCCCAGACTGTGACTAATTAAGGGCTAGTTGTAATTAATTCTGTACTCTGCTCTAGACAACCACTATGTAGTATGTAGTTGGTTTAAGCAATTCGGGAGTTTTGAGCCACAGCCTCTCTAGGCATGGAAGAAGCACTATTTTCAGAAGTATTTTACAGCAAATGAAAGTAAAATAAATAATGATTGTAATATATATATATATATATATATATATATATATATATATATATATATATATATAAATATATATATATATATTATATATGTATATATATATAATGAATATTATATTAGTATTGTTTTCTTATCCTTCATTTATTAAAGGGACAGTGTACACTTATTTTTTCTTCTCTTTAAAGGGACAGTCTACACCTTAGTCATCTTAAAGTCTTACCTTAGATTAAGGTGCAAATATCCTCATGCACCCCTTTGTATTGTATTGAGAAAGTGATACAATAATGAGTTGTGATTTTAATGGGTTTTGGTTTCAAAAAACAGAGTAACTATTTCACATACAAAAATAAACCCAAATAAACAATTTTCATACATTTTATACTCTGCAACTGATATATCAAGTCATTAGAAACACATTAAAGGGGAAAAAAAGTTTAGAATACACTTTACCTTTAATTAATTGGAGATTAAGTTTTGTGACCCTTATAAATTTATGTTTTGAAAGGTTGAATTTGCAATATTAGTTACATTGCTGGGAATCTGTTAATGTCAGGATCACAGTATGTATTAGCTACTTACTGAAGAAGAACAAGTAATATTTAATAGAATAAATGTAAATACCCTATATTGCTAATTGTATAATCTTAGAACCAAATGCAGGCAATTGCACCTAAGGAACAAATCAATGGAAAATATTCCTGCAAAAGTGTGTTTTATACAGTTTATTTGTTGTGAATAGCATATGAAACTCATCAATGACTTTGTCATTGCCTATACATTCTATGACTAAATTCAGGTGTTTATATACATACATACATATATATATATATATATATATATATATATATATATATATATATATATATAATCCAGTGTGTATTAGTCTCTGACTAGAAAAATAAATCTATATAAGTTTCCTTTATATAATACAAAGCAGACTAGTAACTTTTTAAAATGGCTGATGACGCTGCATGCTATTTTTCAAGTTCGCTATATATTCATTTATAATACTTTTTCAAGCCTTCAGCTGCCATCGGTATCTCAAATAGCACTTGTAGATACAAAGAATACACACATGGCATGGTAACTTATAAAAACATTCCATAATTTGCTTTTATCAAAGAGCATACTGTGCTTTAAACAATGGCATAACCCAAGGGAACCCCATTAGAGCTTGTGGAATTTAGGAAAGGCTTTAATTGCTTGTTAGTTTGTCTGAGAAAGCCGGCAGCAGGTCTTAAAAATGAATCATAAGCTTTCCGAACGTGTGGACAAGTATTTGTAATACGTGTTAATTGGTATCAACCATTCCACTTTAGGGGCATTTTATTTGTTTGGAATTAGCACCTTCCCTGCTGGATAAGTCAGCAAGTCATTGTTCTTTAAAAATCTTGTACCTATCTTCAGCACACAGGTTATTCAAGATATGAAAGTAAAAATAAGTCTATTGAGGGATTTGCTTGAGGAGGAAATAACCAGTCTATATCCCTGATTGAAATGTCGTTCCTCTGAAGATGCCAAAACATGTAATGATGGATTAATGAGGCAGACTTATTTTTTCAGCTAGTAATGGAATTTGTCTACTGTGCTTTACCAAACTATAACGATGTTCAATATGTCTATGTGACCGTGACAATTAGCAGCACATTTTTACAATAGGTTTCTATGGACTCATTTAAATAGAAGATTAGCTGCATCTAGAGATACGTAACAAAATAGGATAACACAGGATCTCAGAATATCCCATATGTTAACACTACACATAGTTTCATATTTTTTTATCATTTAAATCTTAAACAAATTGAATGGTTTTTGAGGTCTGTGAATATGCAGTTCGTTTTGTACAATGGGAAATGCAAGTACAGTGGATACATATAAAGTCTACACACCTTTATGAAATTGCAATTTTTTTGTATCTATTTTTTTTAATGTAAAGACAGAAATAACAATAATGTATGTGTCAGACTTTTTCCAACTGCAATGTGATATTCCAATAAACAAAAATATAGAGGAAAAAAAATCAGTTAATTATTATTTTGTTTTTACAAAACCCTAAGTGCATAAGTATGCACACCCCAACTAATACTTTGTGTAATCAACTTTTTCATTTATTACAGCATCAAGTCTTGTAAATGTCTTTGTTAACTTTGCACATCTAGACTTTGGATATTTGATAAAGCCGTGTAAAATGGCGAAACGCGTTGATGGTACAAACAGAGATTGCTGACATTGAAGTCACAGTATCCAGTTGAACGTTTGAAACGGATTCAAAAGGGACTCTATTTCTGCAAAAGGAATCCACTAAAACTCTGCGCAGAGTAAGGATATATGAATCGTCACGGAACTACTTCCCATAGTAGTGTTTGCAGACAGTGATGTCATCAACCCAGAAAGCCAAACAAACGGAGCTGCATAGACACCTGTGCCCTGCTGAACGCACAGAAAGTTCCCAAACTGAATCAAGGTAGGCACATAGAGGTGTAACAGCCCGTTGAGTGTGCCATTCTTCTGAGGATAATACAAAGTGTAAAATAAAGCCATTGAACAACTGGACTTTTCTCTAACAATTCGGCAGAAATCTATTAAGATTTCACACATCCGTTCACGATACAAATTGGACTATTGTTTGTCTCTATCTACAATAAGGATAATAATATTACATATAACATTGAGTTAGAAATTGACTTTTTAAACATCTAAGTGCTATAAACTGCAAAATTCCTGATGCACAAGGAAATTAAAATATAAGGTGGATACTGATTAAATAGAGATGTTTATACAGAGGACCGGTCATATATAATATCAAGTTTTATAAACAGTTGCGTGTTTTAAATAGATTTGTGCATGTCACAGACCTTTTTACTATCATTTTAGAATCTTGCATAGTAATAAATATATATAGTTTGTTATATACCTTCTGATTTTGTTTTCCATTTGATTATTACTATAATTATCCAGGCAAATTTAAATAGAGACACTAGTCTGATTAAATATCTAATAACCCCTTCAACAGTCTATCGCACATATACACCTCTTTCTATATATTCTTTGGATATTTATCCCACTCTTCTCTGCAAAAAAGTACAAGTTCCTTCAAATTACAAGTGATCTCCTGTGTACAGCTCTCTTTAGGTCAGTCCATGGTTTTTCAGTGGTACTGAGATCTGGGTTTTAACTGGGCCATTTCAAGACTTGGATTTTCCTTTTCTGAAAACATGCCTTGGTTGGCTTGGGTGTGTGCCTTGGTTTATTTTCATGTTCGAATATTTAGCTTCAGCTTTCTGACGGAGTCCAGCAGGTTTTGCACCAAAATATCTTGATATCTGGAGCTATTCCTTATCCCATCTATCTTTCAAGATATCCCATCTATCTTGAAAAGAGCTCCTGCCCCAGCTAAAGAAAATCAGCCCCAAAGCATGATACTGCCACCATCATGCTTCAAATTTCCTTTAGATGATGAGCTTTATTGACATTGCCCCAAACATATCTTTTATAATTTAGGCTGAAAAGTATAACCTTTGTCCCATTAGACCATAGCACATTTTCCAACATGGTTTGGGTGACTGAATGACTTTTTTGGCATAATTTAAACGTCTTGAATGCTCCTTTTTGTGAGAAAGTGTTTCCATCTTGTCACCCTAACCCATAGCCTTTGGTGTTGCTATTGGCCTCTTGGTAGCTTCTCCTTGTTTTCTCTTTGTCTTCTCATCAGTTTTGGAGGGTTGTTCTGATATTGGCAATTTTTCTGTGGTGCCGCATTTTTTTCACTTTTTAATGATGGATTTGACAGCGCACCATGGTACATCCAGTGCCTTCGATATTCTTTTATATCTCTTTCCTGACTGGTATTTTTCAACAATTAGTTCTCGCAAGTTTCTTTGGCAAATCTTTGGGGACCATGGCTCTCCCAGGAGGATGAAACTCCAAACATTAAAGCAAAACCTACAGCAACAGTTGACTTTATCTGGATTTACTCAGATTCACAGACATGATTTAGAATGTGATTGGATAACTGCAAACAAAGCTAGAGCCCGCCATTATTTATTATTTGGTATTGAAGTTTTTTCCCTCTTGATTTTTGTTTGTTAGATCACATTGCAGATGGAAATAAATCTGACATTTACATTGTTGTTATTTCTGTCTTTACATTTCAAAAACCTAAAATTTCATAAGTTTGTGTAGACTTTATATATCCACTGTATACTTTTCTCAGAGAATGTTCTTGATGAAGGGAAGGTCAAACATGTATTTATTGTTTAACCTTCAAATAAATGTGTGAATGTTCAATTTGACATTTGCTCTAGTATTCAGACTTCTCTACAGAGGTGCGATCCGATATATGGCGTAGTTTTTGGCGCAAACGAGGGAACCCGCACCACCCGTAGTTTCACCTTGCACATCGGGGTATTACATATACCCTGCCGGCAGTTGCTAAATTGCCGTAAGTCGGATAAACTAGCGATGTCCAGAAATGAGTGTAACTACAAATTTCTGGAGTCGCCAGTGACTTACGGCACTTTAAAAACTGCCTGTGCCTAAGAAAACTGACTAAAATGTTAAATCTCCCGTAACTGTCTAACTTGTCTGCCAAAAATAACCGCGACACGTATACACCTATATTCGCAATCCCCCCTCTCACTCCTAATAATAAATGTATTAACCCCTAGACCGACAACCCCCCACAAAGCAATAAACCTAATTATTAACCCCTAAACCACCATAGCCCACACCGCAATAGATCTATCCTAGTATTAACCCCTAAACCGCAGCTCCCGGACCCCGCCACCACCTACATTAAATTTATTAACCCCTAATCTGACCCCCCTACACCGCCACCACCTACATTAAATATATTAACCTCTAATCTGACCCCCCTACACCGCCGCCACCTACATTAAATATATTAACCTCTAATCTGACCCCCCTACACCGCCGCCACCTACATTAAATATATTAACCTCTATTCTGACCCCCCTACACCGCCGCCAGCTACATTAAATTTATTAACCCCTAATCTGACCCCCCTACACTGCCGCCACCTACCTTAAATGTATTACCCCCTAAACCTAAGTCTAACCCTAACACCCCCCCAACTTAATTATTATTTAAATAAATATAAATAATATTACTATTATTAACTAAATTATTCCTATTTAAAACTAAATACTTACCTGTAAAATAAACCCTAAGATAGCTACAATATAATTAATAATTACATTGTAGCTATTTTAGGATTTATATTTATTTTACAGGCAACTTTGTATTTATTTTAACTAGGTACAATAGCTATTAAATAGTTAATAACTATTTAATAGCTACCTAGTTAAAATAATTACAAAATTACCTGTAAAATAAATCCTAACCTAAGTTACAAATACACCTAACACTACACTATTAATAAATTAATTAAATTAATTGACTACAATTATCTAAAATAAAATACAATTAAATAAACTAAACTATAGTACAAAAAACAAACACTAAATTACAAAAAATAAAAAAATATTACAAAAAGTTTAAACTAATTACACCTAATCTAAGCCCCCTAATAAAATAAAAAAGCCCCCCAAAATAATACAATTCCCTATCCTAAACTAAATTACAAATAGCCCTTAAAAGGGCCTTTTGCAGGGCATTGCCCCAAAGTAATCAGCTCTTTTACCTGTAAAAAAAAGAACAATCCCTCCCCAACATTACAACCCACCCCTACTCTAAAACCCACCCGATCCCCCCTTAAAAACCTAACACTACTCCATTGAAGATCACCCTACCTTGAGCCATCTTCACCCAGCCGGGCCGAAGTCTTCATCCGATGGGGCAGAAGAGGACATCCAGACCGGTAGAAGTCTTCATCCTATCCGGGCAGAAGAGGACATCCGGACCGGCAGACGTCTTCATCCAAGCGGCATCTGCTATCTTCATCCATCTGACGAGGAACAGCTCCATCTTGAAGACCCGCAGAGCATCCTTCTAGTCCGACGACTAACGACAAATGTATATTCCTTTAAATGACATCATCCCTCGAATTCTGATTGGTTGATAGGATTCTAGGAAAAATCTGATTGGTTGATTTAATCAGCCAATCGGATTGAAGTTCAATCCAATTGGCTGATTGGATCAGCCAATAGAATTGACCTCGCATTCTATTGGCTGATCCAATCAGCCAATCGGAATGAACTTCAATCCGATTGGCTGATTAAATAAACCAATCGGATTTTTCCTACCTTAATTCCGATTGGCTGATAGAATCCTATCAGCCAATCGGAATTCGAGGGATGCTATCTTGGATGACGTCATTTAAAGGAATATTCATTCATCATTAGTCGTCGGCCTAGAAGGATGCTCCGCGCCGGAGGTCTTCAAGATGGGTCCATTCCTCGTCGGATGGATGAAGAAAGAAGATGCCGCTTGGATGAAGACGTCTGCCGGTCCGGATGTCCTCTTCTGCCCGGATAGGATGAAGACTTCTGCCAATCTGGATATCCTCTTCTGCCCCATTGGATGAAGACTTCGGCCCGGCTGGGTTAAGACGGCTCAAGGTAGGGTGATCTTCAATGGGGTAGTGTTAGGTTTTTTAAGGGGGGATTGGGTGAGTTTTAGAGTAGGGGTGTGTGGGTGGTGAGTTGTAATGTTGGGGGGGGGATTGTTCTTTTTTTTACAGGTAAAAGAGCTGATTACTTTGGGGCAATGCCCCGCAAAAGGCCCTTTTAAGGGCTATTTGTAATTTAGTTTAGGATAGGGAATTATTATTTTGGGGGGATTTTTTATTTTATTAGGGGGCTTAGATTAGGTGTAATTAGTTTAAACTTCTTGTAATATTTTTTTATTTTTTGTAATTTAGTGTTTGTTTGTTTTTGTACTATAGTTTAGTTTATTTAATTGTATTTTAGTTTAGATAATTGTAGTTAATTTAAATTAATTTAATTAATTAATTTATTGATAGTGTAGTGTTAGGTGTATTTGTAACTTAGGTAAGGATTTATTTTACAGGTAATTTTGTAATTATTTTAACTAGGTAGCTATTAAATAGTTATTAACTATTTAATAGCTATTGTACCTAGTTAAAATAAATACAAAGTTGCCTGTAAAATAAATATAAATCCTAAAATAGCTACAATGTAATTATTATATATTTAATTTAATGTAACTGGCGGCGGGCTCCGGGAGCGGCGGTATAGGGGTTAAACACTTTATTTAGGTGCGGCGGGGTCTGGGAGTGGTGGTTTAAAGGTTAATACATATAATGTAGGTGGCGGTGGGCTCCGGGAGTGGCGGTTTAGGGGTTAATACACTTTATTAGGGATTGCGGTTGACAGGTAGATAGACATTACGCATGCGTTAGGTGTTAGGGTTTTTTTTGGAAGGCATTTTAGGGAGTTACGGTGCTCCCATATTCAGCGCAAGACCTGCTACGGGTGCATTTTATGGCGAGGTAAAAATAGAGTAAGATTTCTCCATTTTCGCCACGTGGATATTGGATACCAAATTGCGCGTGTTTTATGTTAGTCTATGGGTAAAAAAACTACGTCCGACGGGTGAAATATACGTGCCGCATTTATATGTGGCGCTGTATATAGGATATCAAACCCGCGCAAAAACCGTCGTCCCCGGCTTTTGCGGGCGATGCTGCATATCGGATGGGGCCCCAGGATTATTATTTTTTTACAAAAGTAATCTGTAGTAAAATGTAACATTAAAAGGTGAGAACCAAATGTTTAAGGGAAAAAAGGGCAAACCTATCTCCTAAAACCAGTATTGAGTAACTAATATACAATGGCAGTTGTAGGTAATTATAGCTATACAACTGGTGAAATGCTCATTGCCTAATTTAATTTCTACTAAAAGCTATATTCCTTTGTGTTTTACTGTCTGATACCATTTCTGTTCAATGTTATATATCCTTATTTATAAGTATACAGTAAACATCCATCAAAGCAAAAGATAATTCAGTTCACTACCCTACTGTGTCCTAGAAATAATATTTACTGTGCAATCTTTAATGCGTAAAACAACTGTATATCCTGTTGTTCCTCTAAATTTCTTATGAATTTCTTAAATGTATGGGTTAAAATATAATATAACTGGTGTACTTATTTTTAAAATAAAGATATAAATGCAGTCACATAATGATACTGAAAATGTATTTACATTCCTGTCAAAATACTATACAGTTTTAATGTCCTTTAAGCCAGAAAAAAAATCAGATGGTGCACCTTGTCACTTAAAGATGTGGGAGGCTTGCTGTACTCCTTATTTAATACAATTGTAAATCTTACCTTCCCTTCCAACATTATAATCAATGCAAAACAAGGGAGGCTAGCAGTGCCAGTTCTAGTGGGGTGTTGGGGGTGCTAACTGCTCTCATTCATTAGTGTAGCACCACAAACCTCAAGAGTGCTGGCTGCTCTGTATTTGCAATGTAGTGTCTATTTTAGTCTGCACCTCCACAGATTCAAATTTAATTTGAGATAGCAGTAAACACTAGATAATGCCTATTACAAAGGTAAAGTTTTGTTTTTTATTGATCAGTAAGCAAGTGCAGATATGCACAAAATGCATGTGACAGTCACTAACATATCTTATTTAGATACATTTTAATGGGTTTCTTTCCTTTTTAGCTTGCTATTTTATTGACGTAGGGTTTAATCTTTACATTTGGGCACTTCCAACTTCACATTGTAGCATAGGACTAGATTCAATTAAACACATTAGTGAGCCTAACATAGTGCAGAAAAGACTTATCATAACATCACAACTTGTAAATTGTGGTATTCATAAACATGTGTATATACTCCTGTTATATTTACTTGTTGCAATGCACTCTCCAATGTAATTAAAGAGAAAAGATCTATCTTGTAAGTGTTCACTTCTCAGCACATAGAATGAATTATGCTGTAAAGGATACTCGTATCCCAAATAAAACTTCAAAACCTTACAGAACAAGTAAATTAAAAAAAAGAAGCTCCCTCTATAAAACAGTCCACAGCAAATACATAAAAAAGAAAACTTAAAAATAGTTAAAGAGAAATAAAATGAAAAGGAAAATTGGACAACCTTATCAGATTTGAAACAGAAAGACACAACTGTGAGACAAAATACTTCACAAGGGAATAGAATCTTTAGAAATTCTGCATGCTGGCCTACATGTAGGTGAAAATCCCAACCACGCCTCTAGAATGCACCAGAATGCCCACCACCAGTCTCTTTAGATGCCTTTTGTTCAATCCATAACTAAACAAATGTCTGTATTTTACAATTACAAACATTTACATAAACCATTTTAAAAGAGTGTTTTCTATGTGTTGGGCTGTAATTATTATTTTTCCATGTTACCATGTTTTCATTTCATGTGCGAGATATCATACATGGGGCATCTTATAGAACTACTGGTGTTAATGACAGGAACGCCCTCAAACAAAACACTGGAAATTAAATGTGAAGCAATGCTCAATGATTATTCAACATGATCTTGTCTTCATATGAGGTCCATCAGCTAACGCTTGTCACCTATGAATCTAAGCCATAGGGGCCTATTTATCAAGCTCTGTATAGAGCTTGTGGACCCGTGTTTCTGGCGAGTCTTCAGACTCACCAGAAACAGCAGTTATGAAGCAGTGGTCTAAAGACCGCTGCTCCTTAACCCTGCTCTGATGAGGCGGACAGGAATAGCCGGAAATCAACACGATCAAGTACAATTGTGTTGATTGACACCTTCCTGATGGTGGCCGATTGACCGCGAGTCAGCAGGGGGCGGTGTTGCCCCAGCAGCTCTTGTGAGCTGCTGGTGCAATGTTAAATGCGGAGAGCGTATTGCTCTCCACATTCAGCGAGGTCTTGTGGACCTGATCCGCAGTGTCGGATCAGGTCCGCAAGACCTTTGATAAATAGGCCCCATTGTGTGCAAAGGGGATAGTCAATTACACATTCTTGTATTGTTTCCTGAGAAATCGCTTCCTGTGCCTGAGACTTCTACCCATGCACTAAATTTGTACTGTATCTGAAGTATGCTGGGTCAGACATATTGGCAGAATGAGTCCCCATGTTCTGTGTTGCTGGATGCTATTTTAACATGTGCACTGACCAGGGAGAGAGGTCAATTAGTGGAAAAATAGATTTAAAAAAATGTAGATTACACAGAAGAAGATGAGGTCCAAATTGATATTAAGCTTTGTTTAAAAAAAATTAAATCCAATCCTGGTTGCATATGTCCTCCATAAAAATACTGGTCAACCAGCTGGTTGTCTGGAGAAAGTGTATGTGGGCTCATATTGGCGCACATTCTAATGCAAGTGTCATCCATATGCATGCATAAGACCTAAGATCAGTTTCTATTACCTGAAACCCATACACGCCCACATCATACACCATAAGCTAAGTGCCTATATATTTTATTTTACTCTATAGACAGTTCAAATACTGTCCGGTTCTGAAAAAGGACACTGAAGTAAAATATTACTTTCATGATTCAGATAGAGTATATTTGTTTGTTTTACTTTTTTTTTATTCATTATTCATTTCATTATTCATATAATGCTCATGACACATGCTCATTCCAGAGCCTGTGCTCTCAAACATAGGAGCTTAGCCACAACAAAGTATATCAAGAGAAGGGAGGTAATTTGATAATAGGAATATATTTTATTTTTTTATTTTTAGATTGTATGCTCTATATGAATGCTGGAACACTTATAACCACATGTATTCCTCTTGTTGACCAGGTTTCATTGTTTTATCTTATATGACCTTTAGGAAGATTTACTGTTTCAAATGGCAACTCATCTAATTAATTTTGAATAGTATAAAACAAACACAAAAATAATCTGTGCTTTCATACAATGCTTTCACATTGCACTTCTGAAGAATTGGGAAAGGGAGCTATTGTTGGCTGATGCCTGAATACATCCCCATAGAAGATTATATTTATTTGGCAAATACATGTGAAAGTACATTTTACAAACTGTTAATCCCAGTCTACTTTTTTTTTTCTCATGATAGAGCAAACATTTTATTTCATCTAAGAATGAGCGAAAATCTCACTTGCCCTTAGGTTCCTTTTGTCTATGTAAATGTTATATTTAAACCACACTGTAAAAGATTTACTCCATGGCAGGGCCACCAAAGCCTTTGAATACATTAATTTAAAACAACACAATGCCACAAAAGATCTTTACATAGAAAAGCAATGTCTTTTTGTTTGCCATATTGAATTTCTGATCAAGTACACATGAGTTGTGCATTTCATAGTCCCAGACAATTTAATTAAAAGCATTTTAATTACTAGCATTTGTTTAGGCTGCTTTGGATTCTGTTTCATTTAAACAGTAATGGTGTAACCCCTTGGCTGCCAGATAGGACTGTAAAACATTGTGAGCTAAAGACATTATACAAACTTAAACAGAATTCCTCAATATAAATAAATAAATAAAAATGTTGCTTTATCTCACAACAGGCTGCACTGTCTAGCAATATAGTTATATCTTATTTTAATATATTGAATAATATACCAACTTTGGTGGAACTGTCAAATATTGTAACGCAGTGGACAAAGGTTACTAAAAATTAGTAACAGGTAGCTTAATGCAGTCAGGATTCAGAAAAAAAAATGGTAAGACCCATGGCTTGAATTGAAAGGCTTTCATTGTATTATGACAAGAAAGTATGCTTGCATCTACTATTTAATAGCTCTTGCCTGCACTAATACAAAGTCATATTTCTACTGTACAGTTTGTGATCTTACGGTTATTAAAGCAAAAAAGATCATTCTTATGACCTATGTTATTTTTTATGTATTATCTATCGCCTAGATTTAGAGTTTTGCGTTAGCCGTCAAAACCAGCGTTAGGGGCTACTAACGCTGGTTTTGGGCTACCGCTGGTATTTGGAGTCAGTCAGGAAAGGGTCTAACGCTCACTTTCCAGCCGCGACTTTTCAATACCGCAGATCCCCCTACGCCATTTGCGTATCCTATCTTTTCAATGGGATCTTCCTAACGCAAATTTGATAATAGAAGGAAATTGGAAAGTTTTTTTAAAATTGTATGTTCTACCCAAATCATGAAAGAATATTTTGGGGTTTCCTGTCCCTTTAATAGCTGGACCAGGTTTCTCTCTGCACCTGTCTAACCCCTCCTGATTGCAATCTATTTTTAAAAAACAACCCTTCACAGGTGTTATAAAATGGGCTGGCATATAAGATGACATTTCTTACTGAAAAAGAAATTCAAGAAAAGGAAGATATACACTTAAAATAGCATGACAGTAAAGAGGTGATTTTAATTTCTGCTGTATCTGATTCATGACAGCTTAAGATCATATTGAATCAAACATCAATTCAAATTTTAAAATCCTTGTCAAAATATTACACTGTGTGTCCTAATGTCAGCATCAATGTTTATCATTAATACTAAATTCACATATACATACTTTCAAAGTATAATACACAATGTAACAAATGGCACTTACATGTTCTGATGGGTGATCAATGACAGAAGTATCGATCAATTTGATTCGTTAGTGATAGCTTATAATGTGTATTTGAATCAGATTGCCTGATGTCATAAATCATGTGATTATGCGTATTCCAATCAAAAGTGCTGGAAAAATTCACTAGCGTGTGGTTTATTTAGGACTGGAGTTTGCATCATAATTGGTGCGAAAAGTGTTGCGTCAAATATGGCGCAAAGTGGAGAGTCGGACTTGTATTACATGGCTTAAACATGGTGCACATAGATTTTAAAAAAAAATAAAAAGGAAGTTAGCTATATTATGTTGTGTATTTATTTCATTTTTATCTCTATATCTATTAGTGCGACAAGTTTGGGGCAAAACTTTGCACCAAATATGTAGAAATAATATTGTCCCCTTGATTTGTAATGAGAGACAAAGTTGTAGCATAATCCATAAGTAGTCATATATTTTTCATTTTTATCCCTCTATCTACTAGTGCACCAAATGTGGTGCAACAATATTGTTTGATTTAGAAAGTGTATACAATTTAATAAAGTTTCTAATTTACTTTTATTATGTAATATACTTAAAGGGCCATAATACCCAAATGTTTAAACACTTGAAAGTGATGCAGCATAGCTGTAAAAAGCTGACTAGAAAATATCTCCTGAACATCTCTATGTAAAAAAGAAAGATATTTTACCTCAAAAGTTCCTCAGTAGCCACCTCCCATTGTAAAGGATTTCTAAGCAGCATTTTAGTGTGTCTGTCCTGGGACATCTTAGGGGATGAGCATCGTGAACTCTCATATTATTTCACCAATCAGGTAAAGGAAGCTTACTATGAAATCTCATGAGAGTTAAGTCAAATCTCATGAGATCACAGTAAGAGTTCATGACCTCAGCACTGCTGATGCTGATTGGCTGCTGTTCATTTCTTCAATTTTTTTTTTATTTTTACCTGCAGCTGGGAACAGCTGAGTATAACTTTTTACACAGAACTTACTCTGCTGAGCTGAGGAGATTGTGAGGTAAAATATCTTCCTTTTTTACATAGAGATGCTCAGGTGATATTTTCCTGTCAGCTTTTTACAGTTATACTGCATCAGTTTCAAGTGATTTAGCATATGAGTATTATGTCCCTTTAATTGTCTTGCTTCATCGAACATAAGCTTTCTGTGTTTTCAGGCTCCTACTGAGTTCTATGGCATCTGCGACCTAAAGAGTGGTGGATTGAAAATCAGGTACGCTGAGTCAGAAAAGACGCGAGCGGAACTGTAGAAATTTTGATAACTTTGTGAGAACTTCAAATAGTATCGAATAGGAGAGTGAATGAACACGATTCCCCTCGAATTCCATGGGTTTTCAACTCGCATCGATGTGTATCGGATTGAGATTGCGGGATCGTATGTTACGTCACAAATTTCAACATTTGCCAATGTTGACGGTTTGATAACTACGACGGATCAATCTCGCGACAATTACAACACGGAATTTCAGCGTATTTTCAGTTGACACTTTGATAAATTTCCCCCACACTACGTAAACACACACTACACACACACACACACTACATAAACATAAACTATGTACACACACATCATAAAACACTATACACACACAATACATAAACACACACTACATAAACACAAACTATGTACACACACATCAAAAAACACTATACACACACATTACATAAACACACACTACATAAACACACAAACTATGCACACACACACATCATAAAACACTATACACACACAATACATAAACACACACTACATAAACCCACAAACCATGCACACACACATCATAAAACACTATACACACATTACATAAACACACACTATGCACACACACAAAATCATAAAACACTATACACACACATTACATAAACACACACTACATAAACACACAAACTATGCACACACACACATCATAAAACACTATACACACACAATACATAAACACACACTACATAAACCCACAAACCATGCACACACACATCATAAAACACTATACACACATTACATAAACACACACTATGCACACACACAAAATCATAAAACACTATACACACATATTACATAAACACACACTATGCACACACACAAAATCATAAAACACTATACACACATATTACATAAACAAACAAACACTACACACACACACACACACACACACACACACACACACACACTACATTAACACACACTATACACACACACTATGCAAACAGTACACATAATGCACACACACTTCACAAGACATAAATTTAACCCCTGGATAGGAGAATGGAAGAAAGGGGTATATGACCCCACATTTTAATTGTGAAAGAGGTGGGTGGAGTGGAAACAATATGTATCCATTGTGCAGAGGAGGGGTTGCTGCATTCTGGATCTGAACGAAGAGGGGAATGTAGCTTTGCAGGTGAAGGCCTTCCTTTTGGATGAAAGATCTTCAAGTGCTTCTGGAGTAAACACTACAGAAAACTACACATAAACACTACACACACAGACACAAACTACATAAACACACACTATACACACAGTACACATATTTCACACACACTACACAAGACATGAACACTGCACACATGCACTACACAATATACAAACAGTACATATACTACACACACACAGTACACAAGACATAAACACTGCACACACACTACATAAACACAAACTATACAGATAGTACACATACTGCACACACACACTACACAATACATAAACACTATACACACAGACTATTTAAACACACACTATATACACACGCTACATAAGTACACAATACACACACACATTACATAAAAACACACTATTCAAACAGTAGATATACTGCACACACACACTACACAAGACATAAACACTACACACACACACACTACACACATGCCACAAATTCAACACTCTGCAAATACTCCATAACACACAGCACCACACAGAAACTCTAAGCTTCACACACACACCACACACAAACACTATGGGCCAAATTACAAGTGGAGCGCTAAAAATACTTTTGATGAAAGTGATATTTGCTCTCCACTGTGTTATTCCAGCACACACTAATGTGTGCTGGTTTTACAAGTTTCCAACAATGCAAAAGTGAGAGCAAACATGAGAAAACATTGCGCTCATGAGAGCGCGCTTCCATAGGCTCCTCTGGGAGCCTAGTTCTGATGCCATCGTACACGGAATCAGAACTTACGTAGCAGAGGGGGTAAGCAGTGCTAAATATATATGTATATGCTTAGATGTGTGCAAATACACATATTAACCCCTAAACATATATATATATATATATATATATATATATATATATAAGCATATACTGTATATATATATATATATATATATATATTTACTGTGAACACAGTTTCCATTGACAGCAGTGCCGTTTTTTTCCTAACACCCCACTCCCACCAACTTTAGCCCCAAAATTTCATAATATAATGCAATATATTATTTGATCAGGGAGATTAATTTCAGAATTGCAGTTTTTAACACATTTGTGTAAGATTTTTTGTAGATAGATAGATAGATTGATGATAGATAGATAGATAGATAGATTATAAATAGATATCCTCTAACAAATCTGTAATCTATCCTCAAGAAGTATTACATATGTTAATCTATATAATAGGTGCAGTGTTTACTGGTGGTGGCAATATGGTCAATAAGGCATTGAAATAGTTTACTGTTGTTGATAGAGATACATTTAAGACTGATTTGTATGATTTGATTAAGAACCAGATTAAGACTTTAGTGGCTCCAGGCAAAATACTGCAGAGGCCCCCATATAGTATTTTGCCTTGAGCCACTAAAGTCTTAATCTGGCTCAATCAAATCATACAAATCAGTCTTAAATTTATCACAATCGACAGGTGTTGATAACTGCATCAGTTTAGGGCCTGATCTAATCTTCGCTCAGATGTGGATTTTCATGCAAACCCTTGTGGAATTAACTTTAAAAAGGGGCAGTTCCTGCGAGTGGGCAAAATGTCACTTATAGAAAGTAATAGAGCTCGCTAGAAAGGGAAACTTTTCTGGGTAAAGCGAAGTTAGCAGTGAGCAGGGTGAACTCTAAAAATTAAATCATGCATCGAAAACAAATTACATTGCGCTGCTTTCTGAGTATAGCATCTTACAATTGCCTTTATTTTTTATTATGCCTTTTTCTATTAGGGTATTAAGTATTTTGCGTATTTTGTCACTACCTCGCCACCTTTTAGTTTGTGAGAAAAAACTATGAGATCTGTAGGGCAGTAATGTTTGGATAATTACACTGAAATTTGAGACAAGTATATGGAACACCCATGGACCACACATTTTATGAAAAAACAATTATGCTTTGTATTTTGTGCTTATAAGTATGAATTTCTATGTGTTTTTTGCACATCCAGTGTTCTTAAATTACCATTTGTGCATATTTAATACTATTTATTCCTGTTCAATTTACATACTAATTTTGTGTTTTTGATAAAGTACAATTTTTGATGCACTTTGTCAATACAATATTTTCCAGAGTATTTTTGTGTGGATGGTTAAATCATTTGTTTTCTATTATTTTTAAATTACGATTTCCATTGTGCAGTTTTGTAATACATGAAACTCCTTCCCATACAAAAATGCAGTGTTCACCCCTTATCGAGACACATTTTTGCAGATCCCACTCGGCATGATATTTGTCAAGCGCTGATTGTGAGTTACATGTCAGTGGAGGAGTTCCTAAATCTCACAATAACTTTTCCAGTGTAGGCATTTTTAAGCAGACACATGGGCGCAATTACATATTTTGCGTAATTTTCTGCTCAACTGCTGAAACCCATGTCGCCTGTAAGTTCACCTCGCACATCGGGGGAATCACATAACACACCACCATATGATATACTGTACTGGCGTAAGTAGGCCAAAATGGCAATGTTCATAAATGTGCTTAACTACACATTTCTGGCGTCGCCAGTACTTTACACCAGTATAGAGATCAAAGAGTAGGAGTGTTTGTGTTGACTTTACACATAAAAATTCAAATGGTGCCTTTCCAAATGATCCCTCTCACGTCTCAGAAACAGCAAGGGAAACATGGTGGGTAATCAGGGTGTGCATTGTCTGTCTGGTGTTTTAAGGCTGCAGATGTGAGGTTGTGCTGTTTGTGATTGGCTTGACAAACTTGCAGAGGACGGATACTGGTTTGGTTTATTATGTGGCCATGCAAGGGTTAAATGTTTGATATATGCATCTGAAATGTATGTGAGTGTGCATGATTTTGGTGTTTATTCAGCCTTCCAGGGACTTACGCTGCTTTTTTATTGTGCATAAGGGTTGCTGTGCCTGCCTATATGTGGCGAGCTTAAACAGGGGTAAAATCCTTTCTGCGCGCATAAGTTCATGCTCTGCCTTTGTGACACCGACTGCCGATGCCAGTTCTATGTTAGTCTATGGGAGTAAAATATGTGCACGCCCTGCAAAATCTACGCACGTAACTTGTGTGCTGTGCCGGGTTTGTGATTGCGCGATTAGAGAAAAAATGGCAACGCTGGTTTTTGCGCATGACGTCAGTTTTGTGATCGAGGTGATGGAAGCTGAAATTTCCCCATCTCCACAAAAAAAAAATTATTGGGGGAATTATGGTTGAACACCATCTACTGCCAGCAAACAGTAACTGCGCATGTAACAGCCAATCAGCGCCGAGTTGGATCTGTGAAAATGTGTGAGACACCCTATTTTCAGGGTAAAAAGTGATTTTATAGAATTCCACCAGGAAACAGAAGTACTGGTGAGCATTCTTAAGTAATCACGCTAGCCCAGAGACTTTTTAACCATCAGGCCTTAAGCATCAATGCAACCAGTGCTTCTCATCTGAAGTTCACTAGCAGCCTAAAAAAATAAAATGCGTTGATAAACTTTGCTAAGTTTCTGCACAAATGTTCTGTTTCAGAGCAGGGAAGAGTCATTTTGATATATTTTTCACAGCTTCAGTTCACTAAGATTACCTCTATTGCTTTTTTCTGCAAAGCTTAGTGATGGAATTCTAATTAAGAAAATAGCATTAGTTGATTTCTAGTTAGGAAACTTTGTAGATAAGAAAGACAAGATATGATCATTGATAAAGTATTTTCTGTTAACGCAGGGGTTAAACAAGTTCCTGACTTCAAAGTTTCAAATAATGAAGATTAACACATCATAGCCAAAAAGTAGGGTTTTAAAGGGACAGTCTACACCAGAATTTTTATTGTTTTAAAAGATAGATAATCCCTTTATTACCCATTTCCCTGTTTTGCATAACTAACACATTTATAATAATATACTTTTAACCTCTGTGATTATCTTGTATCTAAGCCTCTGCAAACTGCCCCTTTTTTTAGTTCTTTTGACAGACTTGCAGTCTAGCCAATCAGTGCCTGCTCCCAGATAACTTCTCGTGCACAAGCACAGTGTTATCTATATGAAATACGTGAACTAACACCCTCTAGTGGTGAAAAACTGTTAAAATGCAATGTGAAAGAGGTGGGCTTCAAGGTCTAAGAAATTAGCATATGAACCTCCTAGGTTAAGCTTTCAACTAAGAATACCAAGAAAACAAAGCAAAATTGGTGATAAAAGTAAATTGGAAAATTGTTTAAAATTACATGCTCTGTCTGAATCATGAAAGTTTATTTTGGCCTAGACTGTCCCTTTAATGGAATGCAATTACGTCCAATGGAAACAAATTTTTTTTTTTTCCTGGCCCAATATGCAGAAATTTTTTGTTAAAAAAAAAAAATATTCAAAGTGTAAATAATGTCTTCAGATTTCATGTCAAATGGTTAACTAGAATATTGCAGCTGTCACTGCTGAAAGGAATTACTGGCAAATGTACAAATTAAATGAAAGTATCTTGAATGAAACAGAAAATTTTGCCTGTGGAGACTTTCGAACATAGGCTCTCAGGTGCACAGATGGAATAAAACATTTATAATTCAACCAATTGTTCCAGTAAAAGCACAAACTATCAAATCCATTCTGTTCCAAGATGTTTTAAACTTCTGAAATGAAATATTTATCTTCAGCAGTCAGCACGTCTTCCAGCAGAAATGCTTTTGCAGGTTTCTTATATATCCTACTAAAGTTCGAACAAGAAATAGTCATCTACTCAAGCATCATTAAAGGCTGTGATTGAAAATAAAGCATAAAAATAAATAAATTACTTAAGCGAATGGATATAGAATTATACATTTTCCTTGAAATACAGGAACTATACTGGTCCATTAAAGGAAAGTATGCACCGTATCATGGAAACAGTAATTATTCCTGGCTGACAGCAGAGGCTATAAGTTTCTGACAGACCCTATATCTTAGTATTTTATGCTTTATGAAAAACTTTGTTCTGAATTAACCTGTCAGACTATGTTAATGGATGTAATAAAAAAAATAAAAAATAAAAAAAACATTGTGAAAGTACAATTTTTCTCACAGCGCCCTTAAAGTAATTTGGTCCTGATAATCTTGAGATTTTAAAAGAAAAAAATGTCCCTTTGGATTGCAATTATACTGTGGTTTACCATTTCTAATAGTTGAGTGGATTCTTTTTCCAGACATTTTGCTACAACTGCAGATTAAATTATTTGCTGAAGGGAATTTTCTATGCTAATGCTTTCCAATACATAGTAATCAGAGACAGAATGAGAGAGAGAGGAAGAGAGGGAGAACTAGTACGTTTATAAAATTGGGATCTAAGCATATTTAAAAATAAATACATAACTAAATATAATTAAACTGACCTCATATTAATGTATCTCCTGTATTATATGCAGAGCATAATTGGTGGTAGCCTAGCTATAGAGATAAATACATCCGCAAATGTAAGTGACAATGAAATGCTAAAAATGTGGCTAACATTTTTGTTAGGCTAACCTTAGTTAATACTGTGTATTCCTGCACTTAAAGGGACAATTTACCCAAAAATGTTCTCTCCTTGAATTTGCTCCCAATGACCCATTTTACATGGTGGAGTGTATTAAATTGTTTACAAATAGCTCCTTAGCCTTTATATTGGCATTTTAAATACTTATAGTAATAGCCTGTAGTATCCCCACCTATACAGAAAGTTTCTATATCTAGTTATAGGCTATTGAGAAACTATCGGCGAGATTACGAGTTTTGCGTTAGGAGCTGTGCGGTGCTATCGAGCAGTTTTTCTCACTTCCAATCAGCCAATAGGATTTTTTCTACCTTAATTCCGATTGGCTGATAGAATTCTATCAGCCAATCGGAATCTAAGGGACGCCATCTTGGATGACGTCACTTAAATAGATATTCATTCAGCAAGAAGACTTCGTTGGAAAAGGATGCTCCGCATCAGATGTCTTGAAGATGGACCCGCTCCGCGCCGGAAGATAAAGATAGAAGATGCCGTCTGGATGAAGACTTCTTCCCGTCTGGAGGACCACTTCTGCCCGTCTGGAGGACCACTTCTGCCGGCTTCTTGAGGACATCTTGCCGCTTGGATGAAGACTTCTCCCGGTAAGTGAATCTTCGGGGGTTAGTGTTAGGATTTTTTAAGGGTGTATTGGGTGGGTTTATTTTTTAGGTTAGGGCTTTGGGCAGCAATAGAGCTAAATGCCCTTTTAAGGGCAATGCCCATCCAAATGCCCTTTTCAGGGCAATGGGGAGCTTAGGTTTTTTTAGTTAGCATTTTATTTGGGGGGTTGGTTGTGTGGGTGGGGGGTTTTACTGTTGGGGGGTGTTTGTATTTTTTTTTGCAGGAAAAAGAACTGATTTCTTTGGGGCAATGCCCCGCAAAAGGCCATTTTAAGGACTATTGGTAGTTTAGTTTAGGCTAGGTTTTTTTTTATTTTGGGGATGCTTTTTTTATTTTGATAGGGCTATTAGATTAGGTGTAATTAGTTTAAAGATCTGTAATTTGTTTTTTATTTTCTGTAATTTAGTGTTTTTTTGTGGTTTAGCTAATTAAAATTTAATCTATTTAATTATATTTAATATAGATAAGTTATGCAATTGTAGTGTAGTGTTAGGTGGTTAGGTTTTATTTTACAGGTAAATTTGTATTTATTTTAGCTAGGTAGTTATTAAATAGTTAATAACTATTTAATAACTATTCTACTTAGTTAAAATAAATACAAACTTGCTTGTAAAATAAACCCTAAGCTAGATACAATGTAACTATTAGTTATATTGTAGCTAGCTTAGGGTTTATTTTATAGGTAAGTATTTAGTTTTAAATAGGAATAATGTAGTTAATTATAGTCATTTTATTTAGATTTATTTAAATTATATTTAAGTTAGGGGGTGTTAGGGTTAGGGTTAGACTTAGGTTTAGGGGTTAATAAATGTAATATAGTGGCGGCGACGTTGGTGGCGGCAGATTAGGGGTTAATAAATATAATGTAGGTGGCGGCGATGTTAGGGGTGGAAGATTAGGGGTTAATATTATTTAACTAGTGTTTGCGAGGCGGGAGTGCGGCGGTTTAGGGGTTAATATGTTTATTCTAGTGGCGGTGATGTCCGGAGCAGCAGATTAGGGGTTAAAATTTTTATTATAGTGTTTGTGATGCGGGAGGGCCTCGGTTTAGGGGTTAATAGGTAGTTTATGGGTGTTAGTGTACTTTTTAGCACTTTAGTTATGAGTTTTATGCTACAGCGTTGTAGTGTAAAACTCATAACTACTGACTTTAAAATGCGTTAGGACTCTTAACGGGATAGGCTGTACCGCTCACTTTTTGGCCTCCCAGGACAGACTCATAATACCGGCGCTTTGAAGTTTGCGATAAGGCCAAAAAAGTCTTTTTTAATGGGCTGTGGTTTCAAAGAGAAAATCCCGCTATTTCTTTTGGAAAATAAGCATAAATAAGCAATCTCTCATACATTTTATATGCTGCAGATGGTATAACAATTCATGGGGAACACATTAAGGGAAAAACAATTTTACAGTGAGCTGTCCCTTTAAAGGAACACTTTACTCAAACATCTTATGGCATTTATATAAGAAAATAGAATTAAAAAATTGTGAAATAGTTTTGGCCTAAGAATAAAATCTGAGGTAAAAACATTTTTTTAATTAACTTGAAACTAATACATCAGTATCAGTTATTTACTTTCTGCTAATGCTCATTGGCTATTAGGCATTTCCTTATGATTCTCATTGTTTTTTTGGGTACAAATATTCATGATAAGACAATGATTATTAGCAGTAAGTACACAACAGATTCAGTGGCATCAGTTTTTCAATTTAAATTTAAACATTTTTCTTCAAAAATTTTCTGGTAAAAATATATATTTTACCATGTTTAACTGCTTTTCATTATGGGCTAGATTTACAAGTGAGGTGCAATCATTACTCTGATATTACAGGTGTAATATCAATGCATTGCAATTATTTTATTGGTATGGGGGCCTTTTATACTATTTCACTTTGGGCCAGTAGAGTCTTAATCTGGTTCATCATGAAAGCATACAAATCAGCCCCAAATGTATCAATATTTATCACTATTATTAAATAATTGCTGCATGAGTTTGATTTAGTTTTTATAATGGAGCAGCTATGAAAAAAAAATCTGCTAAGGCTCAATTTTTTTTTTAATAGCGGCTCTATTATATTGATTTACTTAGGATATTGCCCAAAATCTATTTCTGATAAGGGACAGCAGCACTACAGGAAACAAAACTAATATGCGAGTATTCTGTTTGCAAGCTCGTGCCTAGTCTTAGCTTACTGTAAAGAAAGGAATACTTTGCCAAAAAACTGAGTCATCAACTTGGCTCATATTTTGAGATTTTAAATCTAGTGTCTCTTTTTTATTAATTAGATTCTTTGATGTACAGCGCATATGTCTGTACTTAACTTAACTCTTCCTTTAATAGTTCAATACATCAAAACAATTATCTTTTTTATAGATTTGCCAGTGCAGAGAGATATGTCATAAAATTGCCCTTACTCCCAAACAATTTATAATGTAGAGTTTATTACATTGTCTGGTGCATAATAAGACCTCCCAGAAAAGAAGAGTTAAATTCTTTCATAACGATGCAATGAATGAATCCAGCTTTTGGAATAATTGGAAAAAAATAATCTATAATGAAAAGTAGAATTCTTTTATGAAAAGGAATTTATTGAACAGATGAGGTGAATCTTTAAGCTTATAAAACTGTGGTATGCAATAATCTGATCCATTAAACGTAGTATTGCATGTCAAATAAATCAAGATATAATCCATACACCACCCAAATTCACATAATCATGTATATAGAATAAAAATCTTAAACTGGTCCACAATTTCCCGATTTCATCTATATAGTATACTCAGCTTTACTACTCCACAATCTGCATAGTCAACTATGTAGACTACATACCCATAAAGGGACTAGTAATGTTTTAAGTGTATGGCACCAAGCAGGGGTGTATCTTGGCCTAGGCAAACAAGGCACTTGCCTAGGGCAGCAGATTGGGAGGGGGCAGTACTTTTTTGTAACTATATTTATAAGAAGCTTACAGTTATTTTAGAAGTAATATAATGGGGGATTTTGCTCAAAGAGCTTACATTCTAGGGGGGTTATAATAAGAGACTGCCTATGGAGCTTACAGTTTAGAGGTAAATCTGAACCTTTCTTTTATTCACCTAGCTATTCCCTTTAGTTCTCTTGGCTTTCAGCACTTAGTATTGCTATTGCAGTAATAGATAGATGTGTGTTTGTGTGTGTTTGTGTGTGTGTGTGGTGGGGCAGCATACTTTTTAGTGCCTAGGGCAGCACAAAACCTAAATATGCCACTGGTAACAAGAGATGGCTTTAATACTTTATTTTTACAATGCACTCTAACCCTCTTTGGCTGCTAAGGAGGTAAACACTCAGTATAATGCACTAGTCATTTTTTAAAACAAATTATTGATGTGCAGCACTTTCACTGTGCATAATTCATGCTAATTTGTTAACAATTTGCTTTATTTTATTACATGAATATATTTGATGGATGATAATACTGAACTATATAGTTTTTGATCCATCATTTTTTTTTAAAACTGTATGTAAATAACGGTGTAATTTCACATAATAGTAAACCACTTCAGCCGTCTAGGCATTCTAGGCCTTCAAATTGCTTAAAGCAGCCCTGGGAACTTCAAACAGATCTCAAGGAACACATAGCCCCTTGATAAGGCCCTAAAATGACCCTTCCATCCAACATGAATGCCCAATTATGTAGAAATGCTCAATCCCTCTCTGCTAGGAAACCATGACAAATATGGCAACAGCTGCTGCTCTGCTCTGTACATCACTTAACATCAAAACATTTTTCCGAATTTGTTTGGAACCTTTAATCACACAGGAATACCAACGATCTCACGAGAGTATGAATTTTGGACATAGCAGAAATTCTTGATTCCAGTACTAATCCAACTGCACTGTCTGAGACTTTCCTTTA
The DNA here is from genome assembly GCF_027579735.1 of Bombina bombina. NCBI lineage: Eukaryota > Metazoa > Chordata > Amphibia > Anura > Bombinatoridae > Bombina > Bombina bombina. The sequence continues at coordinate 271,779,492 of NC_069502.1, read as the reverse complement.
ATATCTGACTCATGGAGTAACAGATAAAGCGCCTTCTTGCTATTTTCATGTTGAATAGTTGCTCCACACATTTTTAAAAATCATTTCTTCATCTGTCTTTTGAAAGCTTTTGTCCTACACTTTTTTTTATCTCCTTTCTCTTTGCATCTCAACTATTTAGAAGTCAATAAGTACTCCATTAGTAGCAGGGATGTACCCAAGTTCGGACTGAAAAAAATAATTTATAACAGCCTTGATCATACTGAATATGCAGCTCCAAGTCATGTATATACATCTTAAGTATCCTGTAAACATTTTTAGACATCCTGATGGTATATATCTGTGCTTGACAATTGTTTTTAAGAAAATAAGTGAAACAAAGGAATCAAAAAATTCCATGTAGGAAATCAACAGATTATTCAGTATGTACTGAAAAAATCCCACTTTATTTTACAATTTGATACAGTTTGGTAAAACAAACATTGTCATACAAATTATCTTCATTCACATAGTCTAGCTTTATACATTCAACAACTTACTGAAAATCCGTGAATTCTATTTCTCATTTAAAGGGAGAGTCAAGTCCAAAAAAACTTTCATGATTAAAATAGGTCATGTAATTTTAAACAACTTTCAAATTTACTTTTATTACCAATTTTGCTTTGTTCTTTTGATATTCTTATTTGAAAGCTAAACCTAGGAGGTTCATATGCTAATTTATTAGACCTTGAAGGCCGCCTCAAATCTAAATGCATTTTGACAGTTTTTCACCACTAGAGGGTGTTAGTTCATGTGTTTCATATAGATAACATTGAGCTCATGCACGTGAATTTACTGAGGAGTGAGCACTGATTGGGTAAAATGCAAGTCTGTCAAAAGAACTGAAATAAGGGGGCAGTCTGCAGAGGCTTAGATACAAAGTAATTACAGAGCTAAATTATGTATTATTATAACTGTGTTGGTTATGCAAAACTGGGGAATGGGTAATTAAGGGATTATCTATCTTTAAAACAACACAAATCCTGGTGTTGACTGTACCTTTAAGGCGTAGTGAAAGTAAAGACGTCATTTCCATTACTAGTGGGATATTCACTCCTGGCCAGCAGGTGGAAGCAAAGAGCACCCCAGCAGAGCTGTTAAGTGTCCCTTCCCTTACCCATAACCCCCAGTCATTCTCTTTGCCTCTGTCAATGGAGGATGTGAAGTTGGTGTCTGAAGATTTTTTCATCCTTTAATGGGTACTTGGGTGGATTGGGGTTTAGCTGTGTCCACGTCAATCTCTTGAGTAAGAGTAGTGGTGGCTTTTAAGCAGTTAGAAAGTGGTGAGGTTGTCCTTGCTTTGTTTTCTAACATAATTGCTACCCTAGTTATAGAAAGTCAGAGTTGGTTACTCTGTTCTTTCTTTTTCTACAAGTCTCTGTAAGGTGTATGTGTCCTTTTAAGCCTTGTGAGCTGTCTTCCTGCTCGGCAGCTGAATTTGCAGGTAAGTGCTTTTGTTGTCTATGTATGGGAGACTTGCACTTGGGAAAATTATTTCTGCATTATTAATTTGGGACATATGTAATCCTTCGTATAGGATTTTCTTGGGGCAGTGTGCAGGCACTTGTGTATGTGTGGAGACTAAGGGGTTAATAGCTTCCCTTACTGTGTTTGGAACGAAGTCTTTGGGGCTCAATTTTATATTTATTAAATGGCAGTCTAAGTATTTTATTTTGGAGGAAGAAAATGCAACATCTTTTTCTCTCTGGCGGTATCTGAGGGATTATAACAAATAACTCTGCTGCTCAGTTTCTTTTCCTGACGTTCATCTGACTCCCCGCCCTTCCGTTTGAGATTCGGAGCAGAGTAGCGTAATTTCTATGTGAGCTCTTTTCTGTAACAGCTCATTTGACCGATCTGCAGGGGAGTTTGTCAAACATTGGTGAAGGTTCAGGTAGGGCACCTCAAGCTGGCTGAGGTATAGAGGCGCATACTTAGTTTTTTCCTGATTTTTCTGTTAGCATTTTTGCACTCTGACAAAACATTTTCCTTTTTAAATGACAGTAGTAATTATTAAGTTATCTTTTATTCCATTCCTTTTGGTGATTAATCCAAGCTATGGACTCTGAACAGGAGTCTGTTTCTCTTAATAAAGGTTTACTGTGTTTGGAGGCCCAAATTATTTTGCCTATGCAATTTGGTTCCTCATGTTTAGCCAGGGTGCTTAAGTTTAAAGATAAATTACTGCCTTCTGAGCCTAATGTCTCCCAGGAGGATGTTGTTCAGGATATGCCACAGCTTTCTCCTCAAATGTTCCAAGCCTCAATGGCTTCACATACAGTGCCCTTCGGTTCCTCTCAGCCTCCTGGAGGAGTGTATTTGCCAACAGAGTTTGCTGCACAGGTATCTTCTGCAGTATCTGTGGCTTTATCTGCTTTTCCCATGATGGGGAAGTGCAAGAGGAAATCAAAGCATTTGACTGTTAGTAATGTGTCTGTCCCATCTTCTGCTGCAAAGGTTGACCCCTCCCATAAGTCTAATGAGCAGGATACCTCGGTAGCTTCTCAGGGTGAAATCTCAGTTTTGGAAAGTATAAATCATTTGACTGATTCTGAAGAATTAAGCTTCAAATTTAAGCTTGAACACCTTTGTTTACTTCTAAAGGAGGAACTAGCTACTTTGAATGACTCCAACTCTCTGGAGTCATTCAAGCTTAATAAATACTGTGATCTTCCATCTGCCGTGGAAGTATTTCCTGTCCCAGACCATGTGTCAGAGATCATTTCTCAGGAATGGGATAATCCAGGGGTTCCCTTGTCCCCTTCTTCTGTTTTTAAGAAGATGTTTCCTGTTGCTGACACCATTAGGGACTCATGGCGCACTGTGCCTAAAGTGGAAGGAGCTATTTCCCCTTTGACCAAGAGAACCACTATTCCTATAGAGGATAGCTGTTCCTTTAAGGATCCCATGGATAAAAAACTGGAGGCTTATTTAAAGAAAATGTATGTTCATCAGGGATTACAATGGCAGCCTGCCATTTGCATTGCTATGGTAACAAGCACAGCATCTTATTGATGTGACGCTTTGTCTGAGCTAATTTTAGAAGAGACTTTGTTAGAGGAGATCCAAGATAGGATCAAGGCTATCAAGCTGGCTAATTCCTTTATCTCTGATGCCAACATGCAAGTCATTAGACTGGGAGCCAAGATGTTTGGTTTCATTGTTCTAGCCCGCAGGGCTCTGTCTTTAAAAATCTTTGTCAGCTGATCTTACCTCCAAGACCAATCTCTTGTTGCTACCTTTCAAGGACAAGACCCTGTTTGGCCCTGATCTGGCTGAGATAATTTCTGAAATTACAGGTGGAAAGGGGTCTTTTCTGCCACAGAACGAAAAGAAAAGACTTAAGGGATGTCAAAATTCTAATTTTCATTCCTTTTGTAACTTCAAGGGTCAAAAGTCTTCCTCTTCCTCCTCCAAGCCGGAGCAGTTCAAGTCCTCTTGGAGACCAAATCAGACTTGGAATAAGGGGAAGCAGTCAAAGAAGCCTTCATCCGAAACTAAGTCAGCATGTAGGGTCTGCCCCCAGTCTGCTAGTGTATCAAGTGGGGGGCAGACTTTCCTCGTTTCGTCCAGCTTGGATACACGATGTTTCAGACCCTTGGACTGAGGACATAGTATCTCAGGGTTACAAAATAAAATTCAAAACTTGTCCTCCCAGGGGCCGATTTCACCTCTCAAGATTATCTGCAGATCAGGGAGTGATTGTTCTAGTTCCAGTAAAGGAACAGGGTTTATGATTCTATTCAAATCTGTTTGTGGTTCCCCCCAAAAAAAGGGAACCTTTTGACCCATTTTAGACCTAAAATGTCTCAAAAAGTTGCTCAGGGTACTGTCTGTCAGTATATGGCCGGGTTATAATACAATATCTTTAATAATTATTCTTTAAAATAAACCCCAATAAAATGCATATACGAAACAATACAATTAATGTAAATTCCTAAATTCTTTTTACTAGTTAAAATTTATAGACACATTGAAATATATTTGTAGAAAACCCGATATGAATCAATACTATACACCTTTAAATTATTAAAATATGCTATGCAAAGATCATAAAATTGACCTTATTTATTCACGATTGAATTGCATTAAAATACCACAATGAGACCAAGATATAAGTCACTAACATTCAGACTGGTACAATTAAGTTATTTAACCCACAAATTATTCTAATACAATTCTAATTAGAACACCAAAAGTATATATATTCTTAATGTAAACAGTCAGTTTAAATGCCAATTAGCCGGATGAAACAGTGTTGAACACTGAGAAACGCGTTGCTGTTGTTTTTACTTGGAATAAAATTTTATTTTACTTTATAACTCTCCATCTGCTGCATCTTTTTGGCTTAGGCCAAATTTATTTTATTACCATTTATTTGGAGTTTTTGTGGATCTTTGGTGTGAGCTTCCTGACACTGATTTGCTCCCACTACACCTTCCTTTGGGCTTCCCTGGACTCTCCCTGGTGAGACGAGGAACTTCATCGGATGACATATTCCAAAGGAGGTCTACCGGACGACGTGTGGTTCCGGACTGCGCATACTGCACATTGGTGCCTTATACTGTGTGAGTAGGATTCTTGTGATCCAATTGTTGCCTTCATCTATCTTTATGATCTGCACTATGTGGTGCCCTCTATCTTTTCCTTCCTAAATGCCAATTTATATATGCGGAAATGGTTCTTAATTACCTACAGTTAAGACAAGTTCTAAAATATATTTATATATTTGCAAAGATAAATTACTTAGCATACAAAAAACAAGCTTAACACTGTACAGAACTATGAAACACAAAGTTAAAAAACAACTTGTTCTTTTAGACCTGTTATTTGATTATAATTACTAAATACCTTTGATTTGAATATTACTTATATTTAACAAACTCTTATACTTTACCAAAAATAACCAAATCGATATTCAGTTTCCAGTTCAATTCACCTCATAATACAAAAGGAGTATTTTTGCAATGTAATAAGAAAAAGTAGCCCAATTTGCTTGGAGTAACTGTGTCCCTGCAGCAGTTATCAGTTACCAGCCTTCCAGCAAAAGTTAGCAGCCAAAAATCTAGCAGCCAAAAGTTTAGCCCAAAATCTTTTTTTTCTTTTTCTATGCTTGGGGTTTTATCATGTGATATAACCCCACCCCTTTTTGTTCTGTACAATCATTGGTGAATTGGATTGGCCCTTCGGATCTGAGCATAGATTGGCCCTGGGAAATTTCAGTTTTAACAGTCAAAGGCCTTTTGGCTGTAATACTGGATATTGGCCATTGGGGGCAGCAGACAAAGACAAACAGATTCATTCAATCATTTCTATACAGTAAAAACATTTCTTTAGATGTGTATTTAAAATGCTATAATTTCTTTATATTAATAAGTTACATGTTCAAATACACATGGGTCACACAGTATCATTTTCCTGATCATTTTAAAACCACATATGAATGTATTTCAGTTATAATGTATAAAATGTGTTTAAACCATATTTTCTATGAAACAATTTAAGGATTATAATATCTTCATCCTGGATTCAATTTCCTTCTTCAGTCATCCGCTCAACATCACATACATGCTTTAAGATCAGCAAATATATGTGGTTTTCACACAATTATATCTACAATGGATTATTATCCCATACAGATTAATATTTCATATCTGTATGTTTCTTTTTGAGTGTATAAAACACATAGGATATTATTTAAAATAGCAATTATATGTGTACTTACTAGGTGCCTGAAATGAAAGAAATAATGTTGTTAAAAATGTAGATTAAACATTGTTATATGGTATTTAAATTATGCAGGCTGTATTTTAACAATGGGTTTGAGAGTTAAATGCAAGACATGTGCTTTTGCTTAGTGAATCTTCCCCCAGACGTATGTCTGAGCTTCGTATATTCAAACCTCAGCAGTTATAATTAGTCTTTGCATCTCATTAGGCTTCAAACGAAAAGTTCCAGACACAGAGGGGGGTAGTTATCAACATGTCAACTTTCCTGCCTTCGCCGGCCCAATACGCCCGCCTAAGCTCGCCTCACATCGGCGCCGCGGACCTGAAAAAAATCGCCTAAGTTATCAAGTAAAGCTGTCAAAAAGCTGCGGGGCGATGAGCAGCGGACTGTAGGAGTTATCACTCATCCGATCTCGCTGCTCTTCGGCTGTTTGACAGCTTTCTTGCTAGCCTGTCACTAAGCACTCACACTACACTACACTGTTCTACCCCCTATACCGGCACCCCCGGAGCCCACTGCAACTCAATAAAGTTACTAACCCCTAAACCGCCGCTCCTAGACCCCGCCAAAAGTCTTATAAATGTATTAACCCCTAAACCGCCGCTCCTAGACCCCGCCGCAAGTCTTATAAATGTATTAACCCCTACATTATACCTAGTAAGCCCTATCCTGCCCCCCCTATACGTCGCCCTCTATAATAAAGTTATTAACCCCTATCCTGCTGATCCCGCACCTCGCCGCAAATAAATAAATAGTTTAACCCCTAAACCGCCACTCCCTGACCCTGCTGCAACCTATATTACATTTATTAACCCCTATCCTGCCCCCCCTACACCGTCGCCACCTATAATAAATTTATTAACCCCTATCCTGCCCCCCACTACACCGCCGCCACTGTAATAAAATTATTTCCGATTCCGATCAGCCAATAGAATGCGAGCTCAATCTGATTGGCTGATTCAATCAGCCAATCAGATTTTTCCTACCTTAATTCCGATTGGCTGATAGAATCCTATCAGCCAATCGGAATTGAAGGGACGCCATCTTGGATGACGTCCCTTAAAGGAGCCTTCATTCGTCGGTAGTCCGTCGGAAAAGAAGGATGTTCCGCGTCAGCGGGATGAAGATTCAAGACCCGGCTTCGAAGATGACCTCGCCCGGATAGAAGACTTCTTCAGCGCCTCTTGGAAGATGACATCGCCCGGATGGAAGATTTCTTCAGCACTGCTTGGAGGATCACTTCATCGGATGTAAGATTTCTTCAGCGCCCCTTGGATGATCACTTCTGCCAGTCCGGATGTCCTCTTCAGTTCCATCGGTGGCTCGGCTGAGTGATCAGCTGAGTGAAGACGACTTAAGGTAGGATGATCTTCAGGGGATTAGTGTTAGGTTATTTTAAGGGGGGTTTGGGTTAGATTAGGGGTATGTGGGTGGTGGGTTTTAATGTTGGGGGGGGTTGTATTTTTCTTTTACAGGCAAAAGAGCTGAACTCTTTGGGGCATGCCCCCACAAAAGGCCCTTTTAAGGGCTGGTAAGGTAAAAGAGCTTTGAACTTTTTTAATGTAGAATAGGGTAGGGCATTTTTTTATTTTGGGGGTGTTTGTTATTTTATTAGGGGGCTTAGATTAGGTGTAAGTAGCTTAAAATTGTTGTAATATTTTTTTAAATGAATGTAACTTATTTTTTTTATTTTTTGTAACTTAGCTTTTTTTATTTTTTGTACTTTAGTTAGTTTATGTAATTGTATTTAATTGTAGTTATTTGTAGGTAATTTATTTAATTAATTTAATGATAGTGTAGTGTTAGGTTTAATTGTAACTTAGGTTAGGATTTATTTTACCGGTAATTTTGTATTTCTTTTAGCTAGGTAGTTATTAAATAGTTAATAACTATTTAATAACTATTCTAACTAGCTAAAATAAATACAAAGTTACCTGTAAAATAAATATAAATCCTAAGATAGCTACAATGTAATTATTAATTACATTGTAGCTATCTTAGGGTTTATTTTACAGGTAAGTATTTAGTTTTAAATAGGAATAATTTATTAAAGTATAGTGTAGTGTTAGGTGTAATTGTAACTTAGGTTAGTTTTTAGTTTACAGGTACATTTCTCTTTATTTTAGCTAGGTAAGCTATTAAATAGTTAATAACTATTTAATAGCTATTATACCTAGTTAAAATAAATTGAAAGGTACCTGTAAAATAAAAATAAATCCTAAGATAGCTACAATATAATTATTATTTATATTTAAGCTATATTAGGGTTTATTTTAAAGGTAAGTATTTAGTTTTAAATAGGATTAACTTAGTTCATAATAGAAATATTATTTAGATTTATTTAATTAATATTTAAGTTAGGGGGGTATTAGGGTTAGTGTTAGACTTAGGTTTAGGGGTTAATAATTTTATTACAGTGGCGGCGGTGTAGTGGGGGGCAGGATAGGGGTTAATAAATTTATTATAGGTGGCGACGGTGTAGGGGGGGCAGATTAGGGGTTAATAAATTTAATATAGGTTGCGGCAGGGTCAGGGAGCGGCAGTTTAGGGGTTAAACTATTTATTTATTTGCGGCGAGGTGCGGGATTGGCAGGATAGGGGTTAATAACTTTATTATAGGGGGGCAGGATAAGGGGTTACTAGGTATTATGTAGGTGGCGGTGGGCTCTGGGAGCAGCGGTTTAGGGGTTAATATGTATAGAGTAGATTGTGGTGGGCTCCGTGAGCGGCGGTTTAGGGGTTAATCATTTTATTTAGTTGCGGCGGTGTAGGAGGGGACAGATTAGAGGTGTTTAGACTCGGGGTACATAATAGGGTGTTAGGTGCAGACATCTCCCATAGAAATCAATGGGATGTCTGGCAGCAGCGAACTTGTACTTTCGCTATGGTCAGACTCCCATTGATTCCTATGGGATCCGCTGCCTCCAGGGTGGCGGTTTTAAAACCAGGTATGCTGGGCCGTAAAAGTGCCGAGCGTACCTGCTAGTTTTTTGATAACTAGCAAAAGTAGTCAGATTGTGCCGCACTTGTGTGCGGAACATCTGGAGTGACGTAAGAATCGATCTGTGTCGGAGTCCGGCGGATCGAAGTTTACGTCACAAAATTCTACTTTTGCCGGTCTGTAGCCTTTGATAACTAAGGCGAATCAGCCTCGCCACAAAAACGCTGCGGAATTCCAGCGTATTTGAGGTTGACGGCTTGATAACTACTTCCCAATGTCTCTATCATTCCAGGGATTCCTGTAATCTAGATAAATGAAATAGATGCTTCCTCTTTGAAATAACTTAAATGTTATCTTAATTAGTATAAGCGTATCTTATGTTTGGTCTAAAATTTACAATATATAAACTGTAGATGGCCATCTCTTTTGAAGTGATTTGCCCTTCTTTGAAATGATTGAAATTAATTAGACCAATTGTCTTTTCTAAGATTACTTTGAAAACAATTTCTTTTGATGATTGGGACACAGGCCTGTGCTGTATCCTGTGTATTCAAAAGAAGTGGGGCTAAATTACACATCGTGTCATTTGGTGTCCACAACCATAGATTTATTAAATAATAATAAGTATAGATGTGTATATTATTTAATAATACTCAGATGCCCTGACATGTCTTTCAAGATGGAGACCATTTGGTACATTCTTCCTTTGGTCCAAGAGGGTCAATTCATGACCACCATAGACCTGTATGATGTGTATCTTCATGTTCCCATTCACAGGGATCATTACCAGTTTCTGAGATTCGCTTTTCTAGATGAGCACTTTCAATTTGTTGCTTTTCCGTTTGGCCTTGCCATGGCTCCCAGAATTTTCACAAAGGTTCTGGGGGCGCTCTTGGCAGTAGTCAGGTCTCAGGGAATCAAGGTGGCTCCTTATCTTGATGACATCTTGGTTCAGGCGTCATCTTTTCAACTAGAAATATTTCATACAGAGATTTTGTTGTCTTTCCTACGTTCCCACGGATGGAAAGTGATTCTGGAGAACAGTTCCCTTGTTCCATCTACAAGGGTGTGTTTTTTAGGGACCATCATAGATTCCCTATCTATGAAGATTTTTCTGACACAGGTCAAAAAATCCAAACTTCTCTCTTCTTGCCTCTCTCTCCAGTCTACTGTTCAGCCATCAGTTGCTCAATGCATGGAGGTAATTGGTCTGATGGTTGCTTCCATGGACATCATTCCCTTTGCTCAATTCCATTTGAGAGCTCTACAATCATGCATGCTCAGAAAATGGAACGGAGACCATTAAGATCTTTCTCAGAGGAAAGATCTGGACCAGTTGACTAGAGACTCTCTCTCGTGGTGGATTTCTCAGGATCATCTGTCTCAGGGCACATGTTTCCGGAGACTTTCCTAGGTGATTGTGACCACGGACGCCAGCCTGCTGGGCTAGGAAGCAGTCAGCGGCTCGTTAAAGGCTTAGGGCCTGTGGACTCAGGAGAAGTCGTCTCTCCCCATAAACATCTTGGAGTTGAGAGTGATTTTCAATGCCTTGATGGCTTAGCCTCAGTTATATTTAGCCAGGTGTATCAGATTCCAGTCGGACAATATCACCTCAGTGGCTTACATCCACCACCAGGGAGGAACTCAGAGTTCCTTGGCCATGAAGAAGGTGGCTCAGATTATTCAGTGGGCAGTAACTCACGATTGTCTTCTATCTGCCATCAACATTCCAGGAGTGGACAACTGGGAGGTGGATTTTCTGAGCAGACATACCTTTCATCCTGGGGGTGTTCTCCAGGTCAACCTTTAAGTGGGGGGTGCCGGAGTTGGATCTGATGGTGTCTTGTCAGAACGCCAAGCTTCCAAGGTACGGTTCAAGGCCAAGAGATCCTCAGACACCCTGATAGATGCTCTGGCGGTTCCTTGGGATTTTGGTCTAGCATATCTGTTTCCTCTGTTTGCTCTCCTTCCACGAGTCATTGCTCATATCAAACAGGAGAGAGAGGCTATAATTCTGATAGCTTCTGCATGGCCTCACAGGATCTAGTTTGCAGACCTGGTGAGGGTGTCTTATCTTCCACCATGTAGGTTACCTTTCCTCCATCCAAATCTAGTTTCTCTGAAGCTGACTGCATGGAGATTGAACACTTAGTTTTGGCTAAGCGTGGACTTTCTAAATCAGTCATTGATATTATGCTTCAGGCCCGCAAACCAGTTTCTCGTAAGATTTACCATAAGGTATGCCGCAAATACCTTTATTGGTGTGAATCGAATGGCTTCTCTTGGAGTAAGGTCAGGATTCCTAGAATTTTGTCTTTTCTCCTGGAAAGTCTAGAGAAGGGTTTATCAGTCAGTTCTCTGAATGGTCAGATTTCTGCGCTATCTATTCTTTTACCAAAGCATCTGGTGGATATGCCAGACATTCAATCTTTTTTTCAGGCCCTGGTCAGAATCAGGCCGATGTTTAAACCTGTTGCTCCTCCTTGTAGCGTGAACCTTGTGCTTAAGGCTTTGCAGCAGGCTCCATTTGAGCCAATGCATTCTGTAGATATTGAGTTGATATCTTGGAAAGTTGTGTTTCTTATTGCTATTTCCACTGCTTGCAGAGTTTCTGAACTCTCGGCTCTGCAGTGTGATTCGCCTTACCTTATTTTTCATGTGGATAAGGCAGTCCTTCGTACTAAGTTAGGATTTCTCCCTAAAGTGGTTTCAGATCGAAACATTAATCAGGAAATTGTTGTTCCTTCTCTTTCTCCTAATCCTTCTCATAAGGAACGTCTATTGCATAACTTAGATGTTGTGCATGCTCTTAAATTTTGCCTAAAGGCTACTAAGGATTTTTACCAATCTTCGGCCCTTTTTACTTGTTTTGCTGGAAAGCGGAAGGGCCAGAAGGCCTCTTTTACTTCTCTTTCCCTCTGGTTGAGAAGTATGATTAGTTTTGCTTATGAGACTGCTGGACAGCAGCCTCCTGAGAGAATTACGGCTCATTCTACTAGGGCTGTCTCCTCATCCTGGGCTTTCAAAAATGAATCTTCTGTGGAACAGATTTGCAAGGCGGCTATATGGACCTCTCTGCACACTTTTTCTAAATTTAATAAATTTGATACTTTTGCCTCGGCTGAGGCTTCCTTTGGGAGAAAGGTTCTTCAAGCGGTGGTGCCTTCGGTTTTGGCCTGCTTTCTTGTTCTCTCTCCATGTTCATTCTGTGTCCTCTAGCTTGGGTATTGGTTCCCACTAGTAATTGGAATGACGTTGTGGACTATCCATGTCTTAAGAAAGAAAACAAAATTTATGCTTACCTGATAAATTTCTTTCTTTCCGGACATGGAGAGTCCATGACCCCACCCTTAATTAAGACAGTTTTTTGTTAAAACTCAGGCACCTCTACACCTTTGTGTTATCTTCTTTTTACTTTTCCCTTCATATGAATGACTGGGGGTTATGGGTAATGGAAGTGACACTTAACAGCTCTGCTGTGGTGCTCTTTGCTTCCTCCTGCTGGCCAGGAGTGAATATCCCACTAGTAATTGGAATGACGTCATGGACTCTCCATGTCTGGAAAGAAATTTATCAGGTAAGTATACATTTTGTTATATATAAGTTTATATGTGTGTACATATGTATTTATGTATTTATTATGTGCATATTTACAGACAAATATACACATATAAACACATAAATAGATATGTACACACACACATATATATATATATATATATATATATATATATGTGCTTTGGAGCTCTTTGCAGTCAAGTAGACAAAAACATGTAAAAGCATTTTTAATAAAGTGTTATAGTGTGTATTTACTGTAAATATGTCACATTCCAATGTTCTGCACATAGAATATTTATATATTTATAAATAGATATTCATATATATATATATATACTGTATCTGTGTATATCTATACCTATAAATTATCATGAATATATATATATATATATATATATATATATATATATATATATAGGTATAAATATATATTTGTCCCAAAATACATATTAATATATATTTCTGAATAAATAGAACATATTCTGCTATGCGAAGAACATTGGAATGGGAAATATTCATATTTTCATGTCAGGTTAGCGCACTTAAGAATATATGATCACGTTGGCGTGAGAGCAGGTTGTTTTTTCCCCACTTGTTTTGCTCCATTTATTTCTATGGGGGAATAGGTTTTCGCATGCAATAATTCTATGTTTGGCTTTTGATGCTTGCCGGGTTAGCCCACGTACGAACACAGTTTACTTTCAATTTTTAATATGAGCGCTACCTAACACAAACAAAAAGCTAATTTCTAGCTCGGTTAACACTCGAGTGGGAGCGGGAATTAATGCTCTACTTGTAATCTGTCCCTTAATATTTAAAATAAAGATTTTATATGTTGTAAAAAATAAGGGAGACAAAATGTTATAAAAGCAGATAAATAAGGGAGTTTGGGAAACTGTAAAAACAAGTTTGGGCAGATAAGGGAGATTCCTGAAAAAAAATAAGGGTTTCCAACTCTATCTGCAACCATCCTCTTTAATATTGTGAGAATGAGAATGGGGGTGGAAATATCTAAAAATATCTAAAAATAATACTGTATTTATAAATATGTATATTAATATATATATTCTGTATATAGGTTCAAAATAGAAAAGAAGTTGCAAAGCTTGCATTCACCTTTTAAAAGTCCAGGGTCTACTCTGTGCAGTGTCTCTGGGGTGTTGCCTTAGTCCATCTAATTGCTTACAATTTTACAAAACAAGCTATATATTTGAAAAGGTGCAAGTAAAAGTGTGAAACGCGTCAGTTTATGTAGCTGTTTGGGTTCCACTAGTCTACACATGGATTGTATTATGCTGTTTTACTGAGTAACTAAATTAAAGTTTGAATTTTAAAATAATAACTTTTCCCTTGGGCTTCTCTTGTGACATTGGGGTACCAATACATTGATTACTAACAACTGCTGTTAGATTCTTGTTTTATAAAATTGTTTATATAATGGTTCATATTTCCATTTTGCTACTGTTGGTCTTAATCCTGTGTTGTATCTAAGGGAATGTCAATTTAACAGTACCTTGTTTCAGCTTTAGGAGTATGATTGTATCCTCACTTGAGATAATAGGGTTCTAGTTGATATGTGAGAACTCTATTTTATATATATATATATATATATATATATATATGTATATATATATATATATATATATATATATATATATATATACATACATATACAGGTAGCCCTCAGTTTACGCCGGGGTTAGGTTCCAGAAGGAATGGGTGTAAATCGAAACCATTGTAAATTGAAACCCAGTTTATAATGTAAGTCAATGGGAAGTGAAGGAGATAGGTTCCAGGCCCCTCTCAAAATTGTCATAAGTAATACCTAATACATTATTTTAAAAGCTTTGAAATGAAGACTTTAAATTCTAGACAGCATTATAAACCTAAAAAAATAATCACACAACACAGAATATATAATTAAACTTAAGTTAAATGAACAAAACCTTTTGCTAGACAGCATTATAAACCTAATAAAATAATCGCACAGCACAGACTTCACTTACATTTTTCTGCAAACAGTTCTTTCTATGCATTCCAATCTGGACTGAGTTATAGACTGGAATACCTTAAACCTTTGAAAGCTGCTCGATAGCTCAGGTTTGGTTAAACTGATTAATTTCAGCATGCTTGGCTTTGCGGCGACACAAGCGGACAGCTCCACCTATTGGCTATTTTAATAAATGCACTGCTTCTCATTGCTTTTCAATAGCAGTCACATGACTGGAAAAAAAGGTTGTTATTCTGAAACAGTGTAAATTGAACCGTTGTAAAACGAGGGGCACCTGTATATATATATATATATATATATATATATATATATATATCCCCATTTCTTGCTGTATCCAGAATATTCTTTTTTTAAATTCCCATTCATTTAACATGGTTCTATAAATACTGTATCAAGTTGAAATCCACTTGTTGATCTACATTTCCTTTCTTGCCTTCAGTAAATATTAGAAAGTTAAAGAGATTATCAAAGTTTTTCAAACTAAAATGTTTCTTTTTAATTTCACATTCTAACATTGGCAGCTCTATAAATGTTTATGGATTCTGTTCACACAGTACAAGACCAAAAACTCCTGGCGGTTCTGTGTTAGCAGCAATATGACTATCAGGGCTTCAAAAGCGCATAAAGCTTTACCTTGCAGACCACACCAGTAGCAAATCCGGACTCAACACTTCTTACTATATAAAGGCATTGTACCTATTTATTGAACCTAATATTAATGTAACAAAAACATTCCAAAAGCATATTTTCGTTTTTAAATTAAAATATTTGGGGTTTACATTCATAACATAGAATACACCATGTAGTTAAAGTCCAGCTTTACTCAAAATTTGAATTTTCTATTTAGACAAGGCAGCTAATTTAATATTTAAAGTCTTAATGACTGTAGAGGCCAAGTAAAATGAATGTCAATTAGATTAGTCAAGGGAATGGCTTGGGGATGTCTAAAGTTTTCACACAGCACCAAATGGTTTATTTTGCAATTACTATATTTGCAAGGTTGATACTTAGGGACAGTTGATAAAAGATTATCCTTCTTAGAGAGAAATTGTAGTGCAAACTTCACAGGGGCTGACCCTTTCCAGCACTGCAAGATCACTCAAAAGATTCTACACAGGCGTTTATGTTATGGTGTTAAGTTTAAACGTAACTGTTTTTTCCCCATAGACATCAATGGGGCCGCGTTACGGAGATTCTACGATCATAGGTGTTAGTTTTTTTCCTAACACTCTCTCCCCATTGATGCCTATAGGGGATAGCATGCACGAGCATTTGGCTTTTGTGCGGTATGGAGCTTAATGCCACCATATTACACACACAAGGAGGCTTTTCAGTAACTTGTAATGGCAGTGCTATGGAGGGTGAAATAATGCTACTTTTTTGTCGTTAGTTTCACACATTGTTTAGCGCAAAACTCGTAATCTAGGTGAATGTGCTCACTCATGTGGAGTTATGCATGAGTCACCACTAATAGGCAGAAATGCAAGTTTGTAAAACACACTGAGTTAAGGGAGCAGTCTGCAGAAGCTTAGATACAAGGTAATCACAAAGGTAAAACATGTAGAAATATAACAATGTAACTTGTAAAAAAATACATATAAATATACAAAATATGAGACTAATTTGTTAAAGTTATACAGATACAGGCCCATTTATCAAAGGGCTTGCGGACCTGATCCGACACTGCGGATCAGGTCCGCAAGACCTCGCTAAATGCGAAGAGCAATACGCTCTCCGCATTTAACATTGCACCAGCAGCTCACAAGAGCTGCTGGTGCAACGCCGCCCCCTGCTGACTCGCGGCCAATCGGCCGCCAGCAGGGAGCTGTCAATCAACCCGATCGTATTCAATCGGGTTGATGTCCGGCGATTCCTGTCCGCCTGTTCAGAGCAGGCGGACAGGGTTATGGAGCAGCGATCTTTAGACCGCTGCTTCATAAGTTGTGTTTCTGGCGAGTCTGAAGACTCGCCAGAAACACGGCCCTTCAAGCTCCATACGGAGCTTGATAAATGGGCCTGATAGTGTAGAAGCATAATCAGAAGTTGTAAACTCACAATCCTAAATATACTTCTGTATACAAATTCAAATACAAAATAGAAAGTGCAATTTTGAACTGAAATAAAACTAAATCTAAAGTGTAAAGTATTATAAAATACAAAGCACAATGTGTAAATGCAGCAGAACTCTCAAGCCATGCAGTGCTATATTGCACTGGGCTTATCTCTCGCATACAGAAATGCAGGGATTTGAAAAGTATTGCACAATCTACATTTTTAGAATTTCTCTAGGGATCTTGTTGTTATGGAGGGATCATTTTTTATGATCTCATCCGAGCGGAGAGGTTTATATCATCAGGCCCTAAATATGAAACAAACTTTTTAAACTACAAGTGAAAATTGAAGTAAATACAAATTAAACTGCACTAATAATATCAAAATGTGATTTGTATTCCCTTCAAATACAGATGTTTTGGAGCTCTCATATTAATCCTATGCTAAAAGATGCTTTCCATAAAGCCCCATTACTTTCTAGGTGTAGTAGGTCAGAGGGAGAGAGAGATATGTTCATCCCATTTGTTACTGGATTAAATAATGATTTCATCTTTGAGGTGGATAGATGTTAACAACCATTCACAAACCAATATCAGTAAACAAGGAAAATAATAATATGACTATTAAACATATTAAAATATGCTTTCCCTACATAAGTAACAGTAACAGTTGTATACTTTAATAAACAAGCAAAGTTCTCTGTGGTTTAAACTGAAGATAGCCGTATATTATAATGCAGTCCAAAGCTCCGTTACAACAATAACACACACTGGAGTATGGAAACAGTTAATCAGTTATATGAGCATGCTAGGGTTAAATCTGCACTAACTTGATAGATGAAAAAGCAATCGTATCTCAAATAATATTCTTGTGCAACACTCACCCATTGTGGTCCAACCTCACTTAACGAGCATCCACTCAGCACGGAAATAGAACAAAACCAGGTGCTCTAAATACTCGTTAGTCCGTTCACATAGAGGATCACTTTTAAACCGCAGCCCGACGTGCCTTGCTGCCGCACTGACTTGGACTCTGCGGCTCTGTCAAACCTTTTGCCGGTTCTGTGTTTCCTCTGCTCTTACAGTGGGTGTTTCCATTGCTCCAATCAAGTATCAGATCATTTGGTCACATGATCGGCGGATAACCAATCCAATGCTATGCTCGTGCTTCCAGCTGAAATACTCACCGGTGTGTAGTAGAGCTGATTTATATTGAGCCACCAAGGGTAGCCAAAAGATACTTGTGGAAAGGGGGACACAGTAAAGGAATCCTTGTAATCCCAGTAAGCAATAATAAAAAAAAGAGTGTTGAGTCCCGGTATCCAAAAAAGTAAAAAAAACAGCTTTATTCTTCAATATTAAAAAGTGACATGGTAAACACTGTTAGAAGTCGGGTTTTACGTGTTTCGACCGGGGCCGTACTCATAAACCTGATAAGGCACCGGTGAGTGCCGTTTAAAAAGGATTCAAACTTGATGGTTATTGGTTGGTGTTAAACACACCCCTCTTAACCATTTACTAACAGAACATACACAAATAAAGTTAAACATAACAGAGTCTTATACAATCCAAGAAATATAAATGTTGAAACACAATATAGCCATATAGATATTTGTCAATGTGGGGATAAGATATGACAATATGTGAATTGAAGCATTAGATACAACACACATGAATTGGTTTATACAAAACAATGTCCCATAACACGGATAGACATTTAAGTGTATATAATTCAGCCTAAACAGATCTATTGTTGTATTTTACGAAACAATGTCCCTTAACCCGGATAAACATTTGAGTGTAAATAATTCAGCCTAAACAGAATTATGTTAGACATCTAGCTATGTTGTATATTTATTCTAAAGAGTACCAACAGGTCACTTCACATTAGATCGTGATAATGCAAACTGCTTCTTTCACATCTAATAGTGATAGATGCTCTTGTGTACTAGAGGCTATTAATATAGTTGATTACTCATGTTTGGGCAAAATGATTATTATATGTTAAAAGTATATCTCGGACATGAGCACAACAAAAAAGAGGTATATATAGGTGTACATATAAGAAATCTTACCCTTCAAATAAGCAAGTAATTGAATAGGTAGATAAGCAACTGAATATAAGATAAAGATAAAAAACATATAAGCAAAATAAGTAAAATAAATGTGCTTATTGTAATTTATCTTATTATAGTTTACTAGCTAGTATCTTCCATGCACTCTCTAGTATAGTTCTACATGAAGCCAAGACAAGTAAATAATGTGAACTTTATAATCCTATAAGCCTAAAATGCAAGACTCATGTGTGCACTGGACCATGGACAAATTATTTGCAATGGTTTATTATATCAAACTCAGAATTAAAGCCATAAGGAACCTGAGTATTGTGCTTCATGATCCAGTACACCTCCTGCCTTGCAAGTAGTTGGTCTTTATTGCCTCCCCTAGGGGGCAATCTTATAGTTTCAATGCCTCGCCATCTAAATGATCCAGTGTCCTTGCCGTGCACCTCAATAAAGGGCTGTGAGAGTGCAGAGCATGGTTTCTCATATTTGATGTAACCTAAATGCTCACGGATCCGTGTTCAGACTTCTCTGCTGGTCATTCCAACATACGGCTTAGAATATGCATGGCACTCTATGAGGTACACGACATAGGAACTGGAACATTTAATGCATCCTCTGGTAGTGAACCTTTGTGTGGTGGTACATGAATAGAATTCTTTCCCTTCCGTTATAGAATCACAGGCCTTACATCTGTGGTCTCCACACCTGTAGGGGCCGTTGACCTGCAACCAAGAACCTTCATTCTTTTGTTTGGAGGGTAATTGGCTTGGGGATAAGATGTTACCCAAGGTGAGATTTTTTTGAATATACACACTTGAATCCCTTCTCAACTGTGGATTTCAAATGAACATCACCCAAAAGGGATGGGAAAATATTTCTTAATGAGATTGTATTTCCTGATATAGGTTTCCTGTAAAGCTTTGAATTTATCTTATGTTCTACGGGATCAACTATCAAGGTGATGTCCAAAAAATTCACTACTTTGCTATGCCACTCATATGTAAATTTTAGACCATGCTGGCCTTCATTTAAGTACTGGAAGAATGAAATTGCTCTTTCCTCAGTAGATGACCAGATGAATATCAAATCGTCAATAAAACGACGATAAAAGACCACTTCTGCTCTGAGGGGGCTATTACCACCATAAATTAAGACACGTTCCAGCCAGCCCATAAACAAATTAGCATAAGAGGTGGCAAATTTAGCCCCCATGGCTGTACCCTGTCTCTGAAGGTAAAACACCCCCTCAAAGCAGAAGTAGTTATGTTCCAACAAATACCTGGTAACCCTGTAAAAGGTATGCTACAGTATCTGACGTAAAATCAGAACTAGAGGTCGAGAAAAATTCTATAGCCTCTAAACCCATGCTGTGGGGTATGCTGGAATACAAAGAGACCACGTCCATGGTAAGCCAACTAACGTGGTCATGCCATTCAATTTGTTCCAGCATACCCAACACATGTGATGTATCTCGAATATGGCTGGGCAAGGCTAAAACATAGGGTTGAAGTACCCCATCAAGCCAGTCACACAAAGGCTCCAACAAAGAGCCTATGTCTGACACGATGGGGTGACCCTTGACATCAGTTAGACTTTTATGAACCTTCCGCAAGTTGTGGAAGACGGGGATGATCGGATGTTTAACATATAGGGAATCTGCTGATCGAATATTCCCAATTCCACCCCGTCACCCAGCATCTTCCCAAGCTCATATTGAAAAAGTTTGGTTGGATTTTGGTCAACAGTTGAGTATGTACGTGAGTCAGTTAATTGTCGCAATGCCTCATTGACATAATCTACACGATCAAGAACCCCCACACCACCTCCCTTGTCAGACTGTCTTATGATAATAGTGTCATTGTTTTGGATCGGAATGATGTCATCTTTTTCTGACTTGTGAGGTTGTGTGTGGTTGTGAAAGAGAAAAGCAGCACTCGTGGGACACTGACTTATGTTAAAAAGTTCAAACTTTATTCCATTTCTTTAAAATCACAAAAGAAATGGAATAAAGTTTGAACTTTTTAACGTAAGTCAGTGTCCCACGAGTGCTGTTTTTCTCTTTCACTTTGACTTTTGCGGCTTGTGCTTAGCCGCGTCTGATTTGCACCTCACTGGGCTGTGAGAACTTACCCTATCAGCTGGGCAGCAACGGACTCTCCCCTCCACGTCACGCTCTGCAGCGGCCTAGTTTCTTTCACTCCAAGGTTGTGTGTGGTTGGTGAAGTAGATGAACTCAATTTATGTAAATCCTCAACCACCCTTTTGTGGAATACCTCCAGTGATTTACCTCGATTGTGTATTGGGTAAAAATTGGAAGTAACTTTTCTTTGAGGAAAAGTTATATGAGATTCATGAACTCTGGGTGTAGACTCCCTCTCCAAACTCTCAAGAGAGGCAATACTACAGGCCTCTTGGAAGGTAAGAGACGGAGGATGCGTTTGTTCAATTATACATACGGTACATGAAGTGTGGTCATCAGCATTAGCTGCCATTTCAAAATGTTTGTTAAGAGTTATTTTCCTGACAAAGCGATTAAGATCTATAATAGTTTGGAAGAGGTTACATTTTCTATTTGGACAAAAGCCCAAACCAAGTTCCAGGATCTTAATTTCAGCCTTGTTCAGGATATGTGAAGATAGATTAATCACACTACTAGATTAAATCATGTTGCTGATTTGGGGTCCCTCAGTTTGTATATGTGTTTGGGAATGTGTTTCCCTCCACCTCCCGTGTGTTTCTGGACCATGTGAAAAACCTGTGGTTGTCAGCCGTAAAGGACCAGCCCAGGATTCAACCCAACTGCTAGCGTGAAAAGTAAAAACACACGCTATCACACTGAGAAATATCCAGGACGTGACCCACTCAGGATTGAGGAAAGCAAATGTCCTTTTAAGAAGATAAATAAAACCAAGTGAAATTCCTTTTAGCAAGTGAATAATAAATGTCCTTTTGAGCAGGATAGCAAACAAACAGATAATCCTTTTAGTAGATCTGGATAAAGCAAATGTCCCTTTAAGCAGGTTAGCAAATAAACAGTGATTCCTTTTAGCAGGTCTGGATAAAGCAAATGTCCCTTTAAGCAGGTTAACAAACAAACAGAGATTCCTTTTAGCTGATTTGACTGAAGCAAATGTCCCTTAAAGCAGGTTAGCAAACAAACAGAGATTCCTTTTAGCAGGTTTGAATAAAGCAAATGTCCCTTTAGGCAGGTTAGCAAACAAACAGGATTCCTTTTAGCAGGTTTGAATAAAGCAAATGTCCCTTTAAGCAGGTTAGCAAACAAACAGGATTCCTTTTAGCAGGTTTGAATAAAGCAAATGTCCCTTTAAGCAGGTTAGCAAACAAACAGAGATTCCTTTTAGCAGGTTTGAATAAAGCAACTGTCCCTTTAAAGCAGGTTTAGCAAACAAACAATGAAGTAATCTTTGCAGCAGTTTTGTTAAAGCAACTATCCCCATAAGCAGGTTTAGCAAACATACTGAGAGACATTCTGGCAAGGAAGGAGACATCAGGAAATACTCACACAGGTCCGGTCAGAATGTAGGGGAAGAGAAACAAACGGGCGCCGATTCAAATCTCCCGCCGAGATTTGAAGGCAGGGAGACTCTGACGTCAGGAGGAGTGCAGATACCGCGTCACATTGCTAGGCAACATAACGTGATACAGAGGAGATCCTTGAGCCGCGGCGACACGGCAGTGAGCGGATCCATTCATGACAGCACCCCCCCTCAAGGACCCCTCCGGGGGACAGGGCCAGGCCTAGCAGGATAAGCTTTGTGACTGGATAACCCTTCCAATGGATGAGATAGTATAGTTTCCTGCCACAAAGTTTGGAATCCAGAATGTGAGCAACCTCAAACTCAGGCTGTCCCTGTACCAAGAGAGGAGATGGTTTGGGCAGAGATTTAGAAAATCTATTAGATCTCACCGGTTTCAGGAGAGAAACATGGAAAACAGGGTGAGCTTTGAGAGTCTTGGGAAGAGCAACACGGTATGCAGTAGAAAAAACTTGACCCAGTATTCGGAAAGGACCCACATATCGTGGACCCAATTTGATAGAAGGTTGTTTGAGATGAAGGTGACGAGTAGAAATCCAAACCTTGTCTCCAGGACGAAAATTAGGAGCCTTCTTCCGTCTGCGATCAGCAAACAGCTTGTATCGATTAGAGGCTTTGGAAAGAAGAACACGTATCTTACGCCAATGTCGAGTTAATCTCCGAGCAGTTTGATCAGAAGCAGGATTTTCAGAAGAGGAAGTATACAGAGGAAATGTTCTGGGTTGAAATCCGTAAGCTGCAAAAAAGGCAGAAGACCGAAGAGAAGAATTGTAACAAGTATTATGGGCCAACTCCGCCAAAGGAAGATAACGAGTCCAATTAGAATGATGATGGTCCACATAATGTCTAAGGTAAGTCTCCAGACACTGGTTTACTCTCTCGGTTTGGCCGTTAGACTGTGGATGATGAGAAGTTGATAAAGAGACTGTAGTGCCAAAATGTTTGCAGAGCCACTTCCACAACCAAGAAAAAAATTGTACCCCTCTATCAGAGACAATGTCAATAGGAAAACCATGTAATTTCACAATATGCAAAAGGAAAACCTCAGAAAGTCCCTTGGCAGATGGAAGACCAGGAAAAGGAATGAAATGAGCAGATTTCGTAAACCTGTCGACCACCACTAAAATAGTGTTGTTTCCAGCAGAAAGAGGAAGGTCTGTAATAAAATCCATAGATAAATGGGTCCAAGGCTGGTGATGAATGGGTAAAGGTTGAAGTAAACCAGAAGGGAGTTGACGAGGAGTTTTATTTGTAGCACATTGTGTGCAAACTGAGACATAATCTTTAACATCTTGAATGAGAGTAGGCCACCAGACATACTGTTTGAGATTCCGAGTCATGTTACTGACGCCAGGATGTCCAGAGAGAGGACTATCATGAGCCCAATGTAGAATCTTTGGATGGAGATGTTCAGGAGCAAATAATAAACCGTCAGGAGGTTTGAGGGATGAAGGAAAATCCTTTTGAGCAGACTGTAAGTCCTGTAAACAAGAGGTTGATAATTGAGCTATGACTTCTTGTGGTTGAAGTATGGTACCAGATTCAGGAGTAGAGGTAGATTGAAACTGTCTGGATAAGGCTTCCACCTTTATATTCTTAGAACCAGGTATATAGGAAAGATTGTAGTTAAAACGTGAAAAGAATAAAGACCAACAAGCTTGTCTGGAATTCAATCGTTTGGCAGTTTGAAGATAAAGAAGATTTTTATGATCCGTGAGTATGGAAAATGGAAAGGTAGTACCCTCCAACCAATGCCTCCATTCGTCCAGAGCCATCTTGATGGCTAATAACTCTTTATTGCCAACGTCATAATTTAATTCAGAAGAAGTAAATTTCTTGGAAAATAAACCTACAGGATGAATCTTACCCGTGTCAGGTATTCGTTGAGAAAGAACAGCCCCAGCAGCAACAGAAGAAGCATCCACTTCTAGGATAAATTGAAAATCTGGATTAGGATGACGGAGTATGGGTGCAGAAGAAAAGGCCTTTTTGAGGGACTCAAAGGCCTTAATAGCCTCTGGAGACCATTCTTTACAATCTTGCCCCTTTCTAGTGAGTGACGTTAGGGGAGTAGAAATAGTAGCAAATCCTTTGATAAATTTCCTGTAATAATTGGCGAAGCCAAGAAACCGTTGTAGGGCCTTAAGAGAATCAGTTCTAGGCCAGTCCAAAATGGAAGAAAGTATATTCGGATCCATTTCAAATCCAGATTCAGATATTACATAACCCAAGAAAGATATGGATTTTTGATGAAATGAACATTTCTCCAACTTGGCGAATAGATGATTGTCTCGTAATCGTTGCAAAACCTTCCTGACGTGGTGTACATGATCTTGATTATCGTGGGAAAAAATTAAAATATCGTCAAGGTAGATAATGACGAAGGAGTTCAAAAAATCCCGAAAAATCTCATTCACAAAGTGTTGAAAAACAGCAGGGGCATTACACAGCCCAAAGGGCATGACCAGATATTCATAATGCCCAAATCGAGTGTTGAAGGCTGTTTTCCATTAGTCACCTTTGCGCATGCGAATAAGAGGCAGAGGGTAACTATTCTTGACTGTGATTTGATTCAAACCCCGGTAATCAATACAAGGTCGTAGACCTCCTTCCTTTTTTCCCACAAAAAAAGAATCCTGCCCCTAGAGGAGAAGAGGAAGGTCGAATAAAACCTCTAGCAAAACTATCTTGGATATATTCCTCTAAGGCAGCATTCTCAGGCCTTGAGAGTGGATACGTCTTGCCACGAGGGTAGGTTGCCCCAGAAAGTAGATCAATGGAGCAATCAAAAGGACGATGTGGGGGAAGCCGTTCAGCTTCTTTCTTGGAAAAAACATCAACATAATCTTGATAAGGTGTGGGTAACGACCCAGAGGTATTAATTGTGAGAGCAATAGTGAGAGGCACTTTAGTGGGTATTTGAAGACACCTATTTTGACATGTATATCCCCAGGAAATGAGTTCGCCTTGAGTCCAAGAGAAGACAGGATTATGTAACTGGAGCCAGGGAAGACCCAAACTTATGGGAAATTGAGAAGTCGAGATTACGTCAAAACATATTGTCTCTGAATGAAGAATTCCTACAGAAAAGAGAATGGGTCTAGTAGCAAACTGGATAAGTCCGGGACCCAAAGGATCTCCACTAACAGTGGAGACAGGAATAGAATACTCCTTTTTGCATAATGGAATAGAGTGAGTAGTTACAAATGTGGAATCGATGAAGACTCCTCCAGCACCAGAGTCCACAAGGGCTTGAGTATGAATCTTGTCTCCTCCAACTAGAAGAGTAACCGGAACAAAAAGTTTATTATTGAGGGAATGAGATCCTATTTGGCTTAACTTAGCTCCCTGGACAGAAGTTAAGCCCTGGCTTTTAACGGTCTGGTAGGACAATCTTTTAATAAATGTCCTTTAAGGCCACAGTATAAACACAATCCAAGAGAGCGTCTCCTCAGACGTTCAGTTTCAGTTAATTTAATGGTGCCTATTTCCATTGGTTCAGCCTGATCGGAAGGTGGAGAGGCGGGAGTTAAAGGGTTAGAGAGGCGAGGTACCAGATGAAAAGGTCGATTAGAAGCTTTCTGACTTCTCTCTCTTTCTTGTTGGCGTTCGCGGTATCTGGAATCGAGGCAAATACAAAGATTTATCAGAGCTTCTAGAGATTCTGGAAGTTCACGATAGACCAACTCATCTTTGAGACGTTCAGAGAGTCCTTTGCGAAAAGCTGCTCTAAGAGCTCCCTGATTCCAAGTAGTCTCAGAAGCTAGAGTGCGAAATTCAATGGCATATTGAGATACAGGTTGACCACCTTGTCGTAAGTCTAGAAGAGAAGCTTCAGCAGTGGCAGACCTCCCAGGTTTATCGAAGACATTTGAAAAGACAGAGAGGAATGTATCCACATCCTGGAGTATTGGATCATTCTTTTCAAGCAAAGGTGATACCCAGGCTAAGGCTCTACCTTTCATTAAGGAAATAAGGAAAGTGATCCTAGAGGAGGGTGTTGCAAAGAGAACAGGACTATTCCAAAAATGAAGGCGACACTGATTCAGAAAACCCCTACAATCCTCAGGATTCCCATCATATTTGTCCGGAAGAGGTATCCTGGGACTGAGCTGACCTTGTGACTGATTTGTAGGATTCGTAGGGGGAGAGGGATCCAAAGGAATAGGATTAGGAGGTATAGGAGCAGCCATGTTCTGAAGTAAAGTAGTTATCTGATCCAACTTTGCGTCCAAGGATTGCAAGTGGGTAGCATGAGATCCCAATAACTGTCCCTGGTGGGTCACGGCCATGGATAATTCAGTGGGGTCCATTTTATGGCCCGTTTGTAATGTCAGCCGTAAAGGACCAGCCCAGGATTCAACCCAACTGCTAGCGTGAAAAGTAAAAACACACACTAGCACACTGAGAAAAATCCAGGACGTGACCCACTCAGGATTGAGGAAAGCAAATGTCCTTTTAAGAAGATAAATAAAACCAAGTGAAATTCCTTTTAGCAAGTGAATAATAAATGTCCTTTTGAGCAGGATAGCAAACAAACAGATAATCCTTTTAGTAAATCTGGATAAAGCAAATGTCCCTTTAAGCAGGTTAGCAAATAAACAGTGATTCCTTTTAGCAGATCTGGATAAAGCAAATGTCCCTTTAAGCAGGTTAACAAACAAACAGAGATTCCTTTTAGCTGATTTGACTGAAGCAAATGTCCCTTAAAGCAGGTTAGCAAACAAACAGAGATTCCTTTTAGCATGTTTGAATAAAGCAAATGTCCCTTTAGGCAGGTTAGCAAACAAACAGAGATTCCTTTTAGCAGGTTTGAATAAAGCAAATGTCCCTTTAAGCAGGTTAGCAAACAAACAGGATTCCTTTTAGCAGGTTTGAATAAAGCAAATGTCCCTTTAAGCAGGTTAGCAAACAAACAAAGATTCCTTTTAGCAGGTTTGAATAAAACAAATGTCCCTTTAAAGCAGGTTTAGCAAACAAACAATGAAGTAATCTTTTTTGTTTTGTTAAAGCAAATATCCCCATAAGCAGGTTTAGCAAACATACTGAGAGACATTCTGGCAAGGAGATTCTGGCAAGGAAGGAGACATCAGGAAATACTCACACAGGTCCGGTCAGAATGTAGGGGAAGAGAAACAAACGGGCGCCGATTCAAATCTCCCACCGAGATTTGAAGGCAGGGAGACTCTGACGTCAGGAGGAGTGCAGATACCGCGTCACGTTGCTAGGCAACGTAACGTGATACAGAGGAGATCCGTGAGCCGCGGCGACACGGCAGTGAGCGGATCCATTCATGACAGTGGTTGTGTGAGTTCTTGTTGGTTACAAATCTCAGGATGCACTGGGTGTTTTATTGCCTCAATTGCTGGCATGGTAGAACCTTTAGATATTTCTTGCCTGTTGACCTGAATACTTTAAGGTCTAGCACCCAAATTATGTGAATTGTCATTAATGATGCTAATGACCTGCGGTGCTGATACACAGTTGTATACTTTCTACTAATGTAATTGATTAATGATATATGCGCCTACTATATACCTATAGCCTAGGGAGGGTGTGCCTAGCATGCACCCAAATGTATAATAGAAAAAAGGGGGGGGGGGGGTCCCAGGCACCAACCAACGGAGGAAGGTATTGATTTGTACTAAAAAGATGAATCTTGAAATATTCAAGGAATAAATATGTATCAATTTATTACATTCAAAACATATAAAACATTGAAAACAATATAAACCAATATTTCATGGATCCATGATGGTTTTCACAATGGAATAAAATATAAAAACATATAAAAATATTAAAATATTAAAACAATGTGGACGTTGTATGTAAACAATAGCTGTGATGAGTCCTCTGTGTGAGGTGCAATAATAGTGTAGATAAAGACTATACAAAACGTATATACCAAATATATATGTAGTATATATATGACCTTGTGTGCTGAATACCGGATTTGGAAGGTATTGTTTGCTGAATACCGGATTCTGAAGGTTTATAGTCCGGTAGTATTCCTAAATAGTGAATAGTGTGTGTGCATAGATATATAAAAAAATATATATATAAACAATCCGTATTGCTTCCAATCAAAAAAAGGAAAAATTTGTGGTGTGATGGTGTTAGACCATCATAACCAAATGATGATAAACATATGAAAAAATTATGAAAAAATTGTCAATCCAAAAAAACCAAAATAAGTGTCATATGTCGCTTAAAAATCACTTTAAAAATTAAAACAAAAACCCAATGCATCCAAGTGTGAGTGTCTGAGTCCAAACAAATAAGAAAAACAGGTGTGATGTGATCAACAAAAATCAGTGTCGGCTACGATGTCTTTGTTAAAAGTATATAATGCTTGATAGATGCTTGATAGATGTGAGTATCACCAAGGTAGTTTTGATTGTAGTGAATATCACAGGAATTGTGAAGAAGTGTGTCTAACAAGGAGGACTTGAATACAAATACGATCCCTTCCTAAAGGAACAGAAAAGGTATATGGTGCAGATTGTATAACAATAAAAAACAGCTAGAATAAGGCTTACAAGTGTCTACGCGTTTCGGCCTGTGCTAGGCCTTTCTCAAGACTGATTTATGGTTTGTAGATAAGTGCCTTATATAGGGTGTTTTGACCTTTAATTAAATCATGTATAACTTCCGGTTTCTAATCTTCCGGTATAGCCGTTTGTTAAAAATGTATCTTATTTTGCTCATTTAGTGGTTCTTAATAAAACCACTTACATCAAATTATGTCTACATATATTTTTCTAAAACATGATGTTCCTAAGGTTGTCAAATCTAAGTTTATGGATCATCTCTCCGATTTTGTTGTGACGTCACTTCCGGGGAGAGTTTTGTTAAGCGCTTAATATTAGCGATCAAGGACAATTTATAAATGTTTGTAAGTGTTTTTTTTAAAAGGTTCATTACTAAATAGTAAATATTTAGAATCTTTATGACTCTAATGAATGTTTTAGGGGAGTGATGTTGTTTACTCCCTTGAGTTCCGTATCAGGTTAACTCTGATTGGTCGTAACATCACGGGTTGGAGCACCTTGGTTGGGCTAAACACATTGACCTAGATTAAGCTCATTGGACAATTTGGGGATGTTGACAATATCCTATATATTCATTGATTTCTAACGTACATAAATATCGGGTACTTTCGGCATAAATCTTAATTGCTAATTTTATGTTCCCTAGATGGTGTCTTTCTTCTAAGTAAAAAATAGAGGAATAGTCTCTGTAGTTGAGTGGGACAAGGGTGTTGGATCGTTCCGTAATATTGAGATGGTATTATGTTTGTCATGCTGCGAGTGAATCGATATATCTTTCAATGTAATAACGTACATATATGAACCGATCGTGTGA
The DNA here is from genome assembly GCF_027579735.1 of Bombina bombina. NCBI lineage: Eukaryota > Metazoa > Chordata > Amphibia > Anura > Bombinatoridae > Bombina > Bombina bombina. The sequence goes on along the minus strand of NC_069502.1, from coordinate 271,750,195 downwards.
ACCAATATACAACCATGAAAAATTGTCAATAAAATATGAATAAAATAGTGATATTTTATACTGGTGTTCACAATCCTTGCTTATTTAAGCATGCTGGTATTGGAACTTTGTGCTGTGTCTTGTCTATAATATCTAAGAGTTAGAGAACATGAAGCTTGTACATAGGAACGTGACTTTAGTCTAGTGACTGCTGTAGGGATATTAATAATCTGTCGCTTATAATGTACTATTTATATGGTTCTATCTCGAACCATATTGGAAAATATTGCAACTAGATTACTGATTGAAACTAGCCGCTAATAAAAATATATATACATAGAGACCTATATGTGAAGACCCCAGGGTCTGACTGGATATTTATTAGCGGGAGTTTATACCACTATTAGTGGAGGTATTGCCACTGTAGAAACCACCTATATGGCTTAATATATATCTTGTGGGATATTTCCTATCCACTATTGAAACCACCTATATGGCTTAATGTATATCTTGTGGGATATTTCCTATCCAGAGGATATCAATTAATGTGCAATGTATGATATAACCAAAAGAAATATTTTCCAATATCATATTTGTTGGCAGGAAGGTCATGATATTCTACCTAAATGTATATTTGAAGAAATTTGCAAATAAAAAAGTTTGGTGTTATCGGACTTGAAAATTAAGTTTATCTAGAGCTAGTATATGTGTGTAATCTCTTAATGATAAGAGTATTTATAACTTTTTGGGCAAAACAATTATGGACATGTGTCATACTCATTTTAAGGGAATTTTAGAGTTGGATTTATTATTCGAGTGTGAGATAAAATTTCACCTCTTGACGAATATATAATTAGATTCGTGATAGAACAACATATTAGCCTGGGGAGTAATTCCCCAGAGGATATTTTTAGATGAGATGATCTATTTATTCTTATCTATGGTGTAAAAGAGACAATGACAGTTCTTGAATAAGCTGTTGAATTCTTTCATATTCATAGGGACCTGTGTCTTGATTTTCAGTCTGTGTTTGCATATTTGAGGGGAATTGTGTAACCAGACACTTTAAATGTAGGTCATGTTGAATAGGTGAGAGAGATCTTCTTTGTTGTTAAGACCTTTGGGGAAAAGGCAGTCTAAGGTAAAGATCCACCTGGATTCTGCGGCTAGCAACTTTTTCTCATAATTGCCGCCCTTCCAGTCTTTTTTGACTTTTTGTATCCCCAAGTAGACAAGGTCTTTCATGTTTCCCTTGTGTGTTGTGGTGAAGTGTCTGTATAATGCAGTATCCATGCTCAATTTTTCTATTAGTAGCAAATGTTCCCGGATTCTGTCCCTAAGGTGTCTTGAAGTTTGACCAATATATTGTAACCCACAGGAACATTGTAATAGGTATATTGTGCCTCTATCCTGACACCTTATGATCTCATGAATCTTATGAGTTTCTTTCATGTGTTGGCAGATGAAATTTGTCGATTTTCTCCCATGTTTGCAAGCTTTGCAAGATAGGCATGGAAAAAACCCCGTGATTTTCTTACCAAATACATCTTTTATTTCTGGGTTTCTTTTCTTCTGGATGCTTGGTGCCAGATGACTTCTCAAGTTTTTTGCTTTCCTATAGATGAAGCGGGGTTTGTCTGGAAGCTTCTCCCCAATCACATCATCTTCCTTTAACAAAGCCCAATGCTTCCTGAAGATGTTTTCTATGATGTTTCTGTTGGCACTATATTTAGTGATCATTGGAACATTGAGTGTCAGTTCTTCTTCTTCCATCCTGGTTTTCCTTTTTCTATATTTGGTCAGTTCCATTCTTTCCATATTTCCAACTTCTTCTTTTTTCTGGTTCAGCATTGTCTCATTATATCCTCTATCCACAAACTTTTTCTTTATATGCTCAGATTGTTCTTCCCATTTCTCCTGTGTGGAACAGTTTTTCCTTATCCGCATTAACTGCCCCTTTGGGATGTTATTCTTCCAGTTTGGATGGTGGCAACTGGTCTCGTGGATGTAGTTGTTGCCATCCACTTTTTTAAAATGCGTTGATGTTTCAATTTTTCCTTTGTTAATCTTGATGTTAAGGTCTAGGAAGGTTATTTCCACAGTACTCCATTCGTAGGTGAATTGTAAGTTGTTTAGCTTTTGATTCATGACCTCGAATGTAAAGTCTAGGTCAGTTTTGGTACCCTTCCAGATTATGAGTATGTCATCTATATAGCGTCGGTAGAGGACCAGGTCCGCGCTAGCTGGGCAGGAGTCCCAGAAGACATTTTCCCACCTGCCCATATACAAGTTGGCATAACTTGGCGCGAACCTGGTCCCCATGGCCGTACCGCAAATTTGTTGAAAATACCTTCCATTGCTGGAAAAATAATTATGGTTCAGGATGTATCTGATACTCTCTAGAATGAAGTCCATATGTTCTTCTGGGATTTCGGAGTCTTTTTCAAGAAATGTTTCAACTGCTTCTATCCCTTTGTCATGTGGGATACAGGTGTATAGCGACGTGACATCGCACGTTGCCATAATGTATCCTTCTTCCCAACTGATCTCATCTAGGAGATTCAAAACCTCGGTGGAATCTCTGAGGTATGATGGAAGCTGTCTCACATATTTTTGTAGCATCAGGTCCACATATTGAGATAAATTGCTACAAAGCGAGCCAATCCCCAATATAATCGGTCGTCCAGGTGGTAATTGAAGGGATTTATGAATTTTTGGTAAGTGATATATCACTGGAGTGATTGGATTACTGACATTGATATAATTGAACTCCTTCTCATTTAAAATCCCTAGTTGCCTAGCTTCTTCTAATAGGACCACAAGTTCTTTTCTGAATCTTTCGATGGGGTTTGAAGACAGTTCTTTATATGTGTTCTGGTCACTAAGGATTCTTTGGTTCTCCTGTCTGTAATCCGCTTCATTCATGATCACAATTCCGCCGCCTTTGTCTGCGGGTTTGATGATAAGATTGTGATTATTCTCCAGATCTTTAATTATATTGGTCTGCTGATTGGTCAGGTTATGTCTTCTGATCTTTAACTGTTTGGACCTAATGTCCTTTAGCTCTTTGACCACTATTGTCTCAAAGGCCTCAATGGCTGTTCCTTTGCTTTGGGTAGGATAAAAGACTGATTTTGGTCTTAATTCTGTGTGTTTATAGGCATCGCTTGAGTTTATACCATCCCTTGTTGCCCATGTTGTTCCGTCCGTAGGTGCTTTGGAAAAGAACCTTTTTAGGGTCAGTTTCCTAACGAATTCCTTTGTATTCACAAAGGTATCGAATTTGTCCATACTTTTAGTTGGTGCGAAGGAGAGTCCTAATTCCAGAACCGAATGTTCTTCTTTGATTAGTCTGTGGGAACTTAGATTAAATAAACCATTGTTTTTCTCTGGATCGGCTTCCTTTGCATCTTCCTTCTTTCTTATTTTTAGACCCCCTCGCCTTCCTCTGTGGGTCTTCTTTTTACTCCTGATGTGGTTGGAATATTTATTTCCACATTTGATCGTAGTTTCAGGTTCTTCTCTTTCATTTTTCCGTGTGGAAGACCCAATTCTAAAAAAGATGAGGAATTATTTGTTTTTGGGGTGGTTGGGGTCCTGTCATTGGTTCTCATACCTACCCCTTTGGTGTGTGGTTCTTGTTCACACTTTGCTCTCGTATGGGATGGATGTTCCTCTCTGTGGAATCTGTCCCTGCTCTTCCATGTAGGAGTCCTATAACCCTCTCTATCTTCATGATGGTGATGTCTTCTTCCGCAATCTTCTTGATAGTTGTTAGAATGATAGTTACTTTCGTCGAGATCGTAATTGTATCCATAATCATCTCGTCGTCCCTGATAATTTCCCCTTTCATATTCTTCTCTCCTTGGGGACTTGTGATAGTTCATCCATTCTGGAGTATAGGTGGGTGTCCATTGTTGACCTGGATATCTTCTGTTGTCTCCAGGCTGTCTTCTTCTATCCATATAGTAGTTCTCTCTAAATCTGAGCCTTTTATCATGACTATGCTCCCAATCATGGCTATTATGTTGTCCTATGTAATTATGAGTGTAATCAGGTCTGTTCCAATGGGTTTTATTGGAAAAGTGCGGTTGCGTATAATTACCTCTGTGCCGATATTGTCTATTGTCATAATCTCTATTTGGGTGATATGTTTTATTCTTATAATTCCCGGGTCTGTGTGAATAAGTTCTATGTTCATAGTTAAGTCTATCCTTATATTGATTTCTGTTAGCATTTATGTCAACTATAGGATTATTGTCAACCTTTGTAGTATTGTTTATTTATTTATTGTCTGTATTACCTAAATTATCCTCTTTGTTTTCCTTTATTTCTTTACTTTCTAACTCTCTTATAAGTTTTTTAGTTTTCTTATTGATGACGTCTTCCCTAGTTTTTTTCACTTTTCTAATGAGACTATCTCTTCTCTCAGTTAGGTATTCAGATTCTTGCCCTAAACTTTCTAAGTTAAGTAGAATCTCCTCATTTTCTTTGATCTTGCGGTCCATGTCAACCGCTAAAGATTCTCTGTATTCTATAATTAATCTCATTAGTTGTCTTGATGTTTCAATAAGGACTTTCATCCATTTATCAGAAATAACATCTGACAATGGGAAGGCGCATTCTTTGTGCGTCATAAGACCTTTAGGTATAATATCCAACTCCAAACATTTCTTGAGGAAGGATATTTCTGCCTTAAACTTAACTTCAGATATTAATAATTTTTCTAAATCTCTGAAAATAGATATTACATCTATTGTATCATCATCATCTGATTCTGTATTATTATTTGTGTTGTTTGATTTAACCTCTATACAAATGTCTTGTCTTAGAGAAGATAGAGTTGTCATTGTGCTGTATTAATCTCACAATGACCAAATATAACCAATCTAATATGGGCAAAAAAGACAATGAGAGTGGCTGCTTATATCTGCTAGGAGAGAGCGAATACGTAATTGATTGATGATATATGCGCCTACTATATACCTATAGCCTAGGGAGGGTGTGCCTAGCATGCACCCAAATGTATAATAGAAAAAAGGGGGGGGGGGGTCCCAGGCGCCAACCAACGGAGGCAGGTATTGATTTGTACTAAAAAGATGAATCTTGAAATATTCAAGGAATAAATATGTATCAATTTATTACATTCAAAACATATAAAACATTGAAAACAATATAAACCAATATTTCATGGATCCATGATGGTTTTCACAATGGAATAAAATATAAAAACATATAAAAATATTAAAATATTAAAACAATGTGGATGTTGTATATAAACAATAGCTGTGATGAGTCCTCTGTGTGAGGTGCAATAATAGTGTAGATAAAGACTATACAAAACGTATATACCAAATATATATGTAGTATATATATGACCTTGTGTGCTGAATACCGGATTTGGAAGGTATTGTTTGCTGAATACCGGATTCTGAAGGTTTATAGTCCAGTAGTATTCCTAAATTGTGAATAGTGTGTGTGCATAGATATATAAAAAAAAATATATATAAACAATCTGTAGTGCTTCCAATCAAAAAAAGGAAACATTTGTGGTGTGATGGTGTTAGACCATCATAACCAAAGATGATAAACATATGAAAAAATTATGAAAAAATTGTCAATCCAAAAAAACCAAAATAAGTGTCATATGTCGCTTAAAAATCACTTGAAAAATTAAAACAAAAACCCAATGCATCCAAGTGTGAGTGTCTGAGTCCAAACAAATAAGAAAAACAGGTGTGATGTGATCAGCAAAAATCAGTGTCGGCTACGATGTCTTTGTTAAAAGTATATAATGCTTGATAGATGCTTGATAGATGTGAGTATCACCAAGGTAGTTTTGATTGTAGTGAATATCACAGGAATTGTGAAGAAGTGTGTCTAACAAGGAGGACTTGAATACAAATACGATCCCTTCCTAAAGGAACAGAAAAGGTATATGGGGCAGATTGTATAACAATAAAAAACAGCTAGAATAAGGCTTACCAGTGTCTACACGTTTCGGCCTGTGCTAGGCCTTTCTCAAGACTGGTTTATGGTTTGTAGATAAGTGCCTTATATAGGGTGTTTTGACCTTTAATTAAATCATGTATCACTTAATCTTCCGGTATAGCCGTTTGTTAAAAATGTATCTTATTTTGCTCATTTAGTGGTTCTTAATAAAACCACTTACATCGAATTATGTCTACATATATTTTTCTAAAACATGATGTTCCTAAGGTTGTCAAATCTAAGTTTATGGATCATCTCTCCGATTTTGTCGTGACGTCACTTCCGGGGAGAGTTTCGTTAAGCGCTTAATATTAGCGATCAAGGACAATTTATAAATGTTTGTAAGTGTTTTTTTTAAAAGGTTCATTACTAAATAGTAAATATTTAGAATCTTTATGACTCTAATGAATGTTTTAGGGGAGTGATGTTGTTTACTCCCTTGAGTTCCGTATCAGGTTAACTCTGATTGGTCGTGACATCACGGGTTGGAGCGCCTTGGTTGGGCTAAACACATTGACCTAGATTAAGCTCATTGGACAATTTGGGGGTGTTGTCAATATCCTATATATTCATTGATTTCTTTTTCATCGGGTACTTTCGGCATAAATCTTAATTGCTAATTTTATGTTCCCTAGATGGTGTCTTTCTTCTAAGTAAAAAATAGAGGAATAGTCTCTGTAGTTGAGTGGGGCAAGGGTGTTGGATCGTTCCGTAATATTGAGATGGTATTATGTTTGTCATGCTGCGAGTGAATCGATATATCTTTCAATGTAATAACGTACATATATGAACCGATTGTGGGGGAGAGGGATCCAAAGGAATAGGATTAGGAGGTATAGGAGCAGCCATGTTATGAAGTAAAGTAGTTATCTGATCCAACTTCGCGTCCAAGGATTGCAAGTGGGTAGCATGAGATCACAATAACTGTCCCTGGTGGGTCACGGCCATGGATAATTCAGTGGGGTCCATATTATGGCCCGTTTGTAATGTCAGCCGTAAAGGACCAGCCCAGGATTCAACCCAACTGCTAGCGTGAAAAGTAAAAACACACGCTAGCACACTGAGAAATATCCAGGACGTGACCCACTCAGGATTGAGGAAAGCAAATGTCCTTTTAAGAAGATAAATAAAACCAAGTGAAATTCCTTTTAGCAAGTGAATAATAAATGTCCTTTTTAGCAGGATAGCAAACAAACAGATAATCCTTTTAGTAGATCTGGATAAAGCAAATGTCCCTTTAAGCAGGTTAGCAAATAAACAGTGATTCCTTTTAGCAGGTCTGGATAAAGCAAATGTCCCTTTAAGCAGGTTAACAAACAAACAGAGATTCCTTTTAGCTGATTTGACTGAAGCAAATGTCCCTTAAAGCAGGTTAGCAAACAAACAGAGATTCCTTTTAGCAGGTTTGAATAAAGCAAATGTCCCTTTAAGCAGGTTAGCAAACAAACAGGATTCCTTTTACCAGGTTTGAATAAAGCAAATGTCCCTTTAAGCAGGTTAGCAAACAAACAGAGATTCCTTTTAGCAGGTTTGAATAAAGCAAATGTCCCTTTAAAGCAGGTTTAGCAAACAAACAATGAAGTAATCTTTGCAGCAGTTTTGTTAAAGCAACTATCCCCATAAGCAGGTTTAGCAAACATACTGAGAGACATTCTGGCAAGGAGATTCTGGCAAGGAAGGAGACATCAGGAAATACTCACACAGGTCCGGTCAGAATGTAGGGGAAGAGAAACAAACGGGCGCCGATTCAAATCTCCCACCGAGATTTGAAGGCAGGGAGACTCTGACGTCAGGAGGAGTGCAGATACCGCGTCACGTTGCTAGGCAACGTAACGTGATACAGAGGAGATCCGTGAGCCGCGGCGACACGGCAGTGAGCGGATCCATTCATGACAGTGGTTGTGTGAGTTCTTGTTGGTTACAAATCTCAGGATGCACTGGGTGTTTTATTGCCTCAATTGCTGGCATGGTAGAACCTTTAGATATTTCTTGCCTGTTGACCTGAATACTTTAAGGTCTAGCACCCAAATTATGTGAATTGTCATTAATGATGCTAATGACCTGCGGTGCTGATACACAGTTGTATACTTTCTACTAATGCTTTCTGGATATTACAGACCACACCCACAGCTCAATTGTCGGAGAGGAACATGCTTCTGAAAGCTAAGAATTTTTATTTTTTTAGGACACGGACATACATTTAAATAAAAACTAAAATAAAAACTATACATGAATTACATACATAAACAAAAAAAGATAAAGAAAAAGAAAAACAAGCAAGCAATTGATATTAGCGCTCCACTTTGTAATAACAACACACATTGCTATTGTATAAATGTAAATATGTGCAAATTTATATTAATGTTAATGTACTCATCTCCTGGTTTAAATGAAAATGATTTGTATAGCACGGCAAGAAAGCAGACAGAATATAAAGTAAATCCAGGGTTACTAAATAACAGATTTATGGCTAGATTACAAGTAGACTGATAGCGTAGGGTGCATTATCTTGCACTCGGTCTCATGCTAAGAATAATGCACAATCTGATGTTACAAGTGGATGGTGAATGCAACAGAAACCTTTTTAGAGCGCTTTATATTTTTAATGGATAGGGTACCCCATTAGTGCTCATTGTGTTTGTATTACAAGTCATGATCCTTATGTGCTATAGTTCAGGTAGCCTCAAAATCTGTCCTGCTAGGTAGGCCTAAGGACAGGTTTTAAAACCAGTGGCCTAGTACAACACTCGGCTTAGAGAACCATCGGCTTAGTGCTCGAGAACTATCCAACATAAAGTTTACTGTGCACTCCCATACAGGGAGTGCAGAATTATTAGGCAAGTTGTATTTTTGAGGATTAATTTTATTATTGAACAACAACCATGTTCTCAATGAACCCAAAAAACTCATTAATATCAAAGCTGAATATTTTTGGAAGTAGTTTTTAGTTTGTTTTTAGTTTTATCTATTTTAGGGGGATATCTGTGTGTGCAGGTGACTATTACTGTGCATAATTATTAGGCAACTTAACAAAAAACAAATATATACCCATTTCAATTATTTATTTTTACCAGTGAAACCAATATAACATCTCAACATTCACAAATATACATTTCTGACATTCAAAACCAAAACAAAAACAAATCAGTGACCAATATAGCCACCTTTCTTTGCAAGGACACTCAAAAGCCTGCCATCCATGGATTCTGTCAGTGTTTTGATCTGTTCACCATCAACATTGCGTGCAGCAGCAACCACAGCCTCCCAGACACTGTCCAGAGAGGTGTACTGTTTTCCCTCCTTGTAAATCTCACATTTGATGATGGACCACAGGTTCTCAATGGGGTGCAGATCAGGTGAACAAGGAGGCCATGTCATTAGATTTTCTTCTTTTATACCCTTTCTTGCCAGCCACGCTGTGGAGTACTTGGACGCGTGTGATGAAGCATTGTTCTGCATGAAAATCATGTTTTTCTTGAAGGATGCAGACTTCTTCCTGTACCACTGCTTGAAGAAGGTGTCTTCCAGAAACTGGCAGTAGGACTGGGAGTTGAGCTTGAGTCCATCCTCAACCCGAAAAGGCCCCACAAGCTCATCTTTGATGATACCAGCCCAAACCAGTACTCCACCTCCACCTTGCTGGCGTCTGAGTCGGACTGGAGCTCTCTGCCCTTTACCAATCCAGCCACGGGCCCATCCATCTGGCCCATCAAGACTCACTCTCATTTCATCAGTCCATAAAACCTTAGAAAAATCAGTCTTGAGATATTTCTTGGCCCAGTCTTGACGTTTCAGCTTGTGTGTCTTGTTCAGTGGTGGTCGTCTTTCAGCCTTTCTTACCTTGGCCATGTCTCTGAGTATTGCACACCTTGTGCTTTTGGGCACTCCAGTGATGTTGCAGCTCTGAAATATGGCCAAACTGGGGGCAAGTGGCATCTTGGCAGCTGCACGCTTGACTTTTCTCAGTTCATGGGCAGTTATTTTGCGCCTTGGTTTTTCCACACGCTTCTTGCGACCCTGTTGACTATTTTGAATGAAACGCTTGATTGTTCGATGATCACGCTTCAGAAGCTTTGCAATTTTAAGAGTGCTGCATCCCTCTGCAAGATATCTCACTATTTTTGACTTTTCTGAGCCTGTCAAGTCCTTCTTTTGACCCATTTTGCCAAAGGAAATGAAGTTGCCTAATAATTATGCACACCTGATATAGGGTGTTGATGTCATTAGACCACACCCCTTCTCATTACAGAGATGCACATCACCTAATATGCTTAATTGGTAGTACGCTTTTGAGCCTATACAGCTTGGAGTAAGACAACATGCATAAAGAGGATGATGTGGTCAAAATACTCATTTGCCTAATAATTCTGCACTCCCTGTAGAAGTCTATAAAATATAAAAATAATAGATGTGCATTTGTGATATTTGGTAGCAAACGAATGGCGAAGATGGTGGCTGCCAGTGGCATTCGGCTGTTCTCCAAGTCGGATATCTTCTTGTTAAAGTGCAACACACTAAGATCTGTGCTAATCCAGATCTTTGTGTGCTGCACTTTTACAAGAAGAAATGCTGCAGACAGCTACCATCTTCTGCATTTTTTTGCTGCAGAATTACAGAAAATCCTTGTTTACAAAATAACTTTGGACTTATGAGCTAAAACATAGAAACACTATTGATTGTGCTTGAGCTATTTTAACACAGAATACCACTAATTGTTTTGCACTCCATTCGTAATATAAACCTTAGTTAATGGGAAAACATAAAAATGTACCGCACAGTCACCACTCTACAGCCAAAAAGGCGAAATAGAAGAAAAGGATGCTGTGTGGCATATACAGTTATTAGTTTGTAACGTGATAACTTTTTCATCACAAAGTTAAAGGATTACTTTCTGTTATCATTTTTAAGCTAAACAACTAACATATTAAAGTTAATAAACATTAATTAAAACCTACTGACCTATATTTTCTCCAAAACGAAGTTTCATAACGTTCTAAAAGTTATATCTTTTATTCGCCGATGATGTCACTTTATCCTGCCCACTATTTTCAGCACTGTGTGTTCAAAATACTTAAACCAATAACTTTGTGTTTAAAGCGCCATTTTGAAACCTAGGTATTGTAAACGGATTGGTACAGAGCAAAGGATACCCACGGAGTGGGTTTGGAAAACAATTACATTTGCAGACAAGATTTCTGATATACGGTAGAGATATGTTAATGAAATGCTATTGATAAAAAGCGTATTTGGGGTAGTTAGTTAGAACAGGCATAGAAAATATTTACTTACAGTGGCCCTTTAAAGCAATGTTGAAGTTAATTCCAAACACTGAGCTTCAAAAAGTAGACAAATAGTTGTAAATGGGTAAGAACTAGGCTGGGCTCAAATTTAAGAAAATTTAATGAAAACATTAATAGAAGATGTCATTTTAAATGTGTGCAGGTAAAAAGCAATCAAGCAAACTTGTTTTTAACAATTAGACATGTTCCCTGTGAAAAATGAATTTCATCTGAAAGATTCCTTTCTGATTTTTTTCAAACATTAGGTTTGGCTGAATTTCACCCATGCAGGCATTCGGTTCGAATGAAGATTGGATTCGGATACATTATCATTATTTCCAATGAGAACAGTTAATATAGACAATTAACATTAACAAAAATCTTGCGTTATATGATTTAAACTATTAAAAGAACCTATTTTTCAATGTTAAAAGGACATACAACTCCTGTACGAGTTAAATCCAGCATTCAGTGTCTGTACAGCTGTCCCTAAAATCAGTCACTAGTAATACTATAACAGAATTGGACAGGGGTTGATGGACAAATTAATGGTAAATAATTACAAACAAAGAGGCTTATTAACCATACAATATAACTCCTTCCTGCATCTTTTTTGGTACCAAATGACATGAACGAGTTAACAAATAGATTTTATCAAGCAATTGTTTGTTTTTCATCCAATTATGTATTTGTCTGTTCGTTTATCAAAAGACTTGAAAAAACAGCAAAATTTGGAAAAATTTGCATTAGTCTGAAGACCGAATCCACATCCCTATTAACAATAAATGATAAAGGGACATTCTCTTGGTATTTATTTTAAATGCAAGAATGATAAATGATAAAAGGACATTCTCTTGGTATTTATTTTAAATGCAAGAATGTAAGTTTAGATGCCGGCCCATTTTTTGTGAACAACCTGGGTTGTCCTTGCTGATTGGTGGATTAGTTCATTGACCAATAAAAAAGTGCTATCCAGAGTTCTGAACCCCCCCAAAAAGTTTAGATGCCTTCTTTTTTCAAATAAAGATAGCAAGAGAAAGAAGAAAAATTGATAGTAGGAGTAAATTAGAAATTTCCTTACAATTGCATTATCTATCTAAATCATGAAAGAAACAATTTGGGTTCAGTGTCTCTTTAAGATTACCTTGGTCTGGTGTAAAGTCTTTACTGCAGCTTCAGGGCAGCCTAAAAAGGGTACATATGAATTCAATAACCCATCTATTACAACAACTATAATCACAATCTACTCCTGCCAACTATGGACTAGCTACCCAACTGCAATTAAACTAAACATGACCTGGCACCACACCACAACCTGGCCATTCTGCATCCTTAAAAATCACAAAACATAGTCCTCAGACACCAGTGTCATTAATGTAATGATGTGTATGCTTTATGTTATGCTATGTTCAATAGTTATGCTTAGTTCACTCTGTGTATTATAAACAGTTAACATTTTAGTCATGTGATCAGAGGGGGCGAGCAGTTGTTGTTAAGATGGAAGCTGCTGAATAAAGTCTGTATTCTTGTTCTAGGCCCTTGCTGTTTGCCAATACATTGTAAAAATCATCACAATGAACTATTTCTAAAATCAGACATTTAAAATATCGGATCAACGTAAGATCTGGTAACAGTTTTGTTAATCTGTCAAGTTGGCAGTTAATTCTGTTAAGGCTGTCAGTTCTGTGTCACTTTCAGTAAAAAGCTTGATTTATCAAGTTATAAGGTAAATAATTGTGGTAGAAAGATTTAAGCAAAAAGGCTATGACATGGGGAAGATAAAGGAAACAGTGGAGGAGATTAAGTACATAGATAGAGAAACCCTGTTTGAAAAAAGATAATAGAAGAGGAGTGTATAGTAGCAAGGTCTCCTGTAACGGAGTTAAGGGCCTGTGCATTACAAGGTAGTGAAAATCCTTGGTTCAGTGTGCTAGCAACAATGTTGCAAAGTAAGGGGAGGTCTTAGACTCACCAGTTATAAGGGTAGTTCTAGAAGAATCCTGCCTCTTCTTCCTGGGATTTTCAACGGATAAAGTTTGCTGTGTTCATCCTTGCAGTGATGTCTCGATCCAGGAGGAGTGCAACATTACCTCAATGGGAAGAAGCTGGGGCGTCTACACGGTGAACTGCACCCAGGGGACGACAGGAGGAAGAGATAGTGGATTTTGTACCCCCGACACCAACAAAAGACAGGCCTGTATCTTCCACCCTTCCCATTAGGCCCAATCCACCCTACGGTCCCACTTCCCCTGTTGCTGACCCTCCGGGGCCCAGTACTAGCATGGTTGCCGGGCTGGGGGAAGGAGCTGTTCCTAGCTTGGAGAGTGCTTTGAAAGTGGGGATTGGGGCCCTCACAGCCTCCGGGCTATCCCAGGAGGCTGCAGCCGTGGTAGTGGGCCTGTTTAGGGCCCTCACTGAGGCTGCGCTGCCGGCGGTCATCGCGCCTCCGGTGGCGAGCGGGCACACTGATCCAGTCCTAGGTCTGGGTCTGTCGGCTTCCGGGGGCCCCCTGGGCCAGATAGGCCAGACACTTTCACTTTCCCCAGGATTCAGTTGCGGCCTGGCGCCGGCCGCGCCAACTTCCTGGCCAAGGGTCCCTGACTCCTGAAGCACATGACGTCACTTCCGGAAATGACACGAGGGGGTCGGGTGCGTCAGGACCGCCGGTTAGGAAGAGGCCCAGTGGAGTCTTAGCCACAGGTGAGTGGGGAGTACCCAGGCATGGCAGCTCCGCTGCACAACACTCTGCAAAGGCCGTAAGAGGGGCGAGAGCAGCACTGGTAAAGAGAGGGCGTGGTGGTAACACGGGGCAACAAAGAGGGTCCAAGTCCATTAGGGCCAGTGGGGTATGCACGTTAGGGGCACACAGGGGGCATCAGCGAATTGGCCAATTTAGACTGGAAGGGGGTCCAATGAGACTCGCAGGTGTGAGTGCCAATGGGTATGGAAGTAATGAGTGGGCAATGCCAGGCATGTTATCAGCTGCAGGCATTGGTTCTGTGGGCTTGGGGAGTCAAGTTGTGGCGATGAATGAGTTTGAGTCTGGTGCTGAAGTAGATTTGAGTGGGGATGTAATGTGTGGTGGGCCAAGAATGTCTACTCCCTCCCGTGGACGTAGTAGGGGGATCTGATGTGGCCGGCCTGGATACTCCCCTCTCTATTATTTCTCCTTCACAGAAAGCCATGAACCCCTCAGGAGAGACAGAGATGACTAGTGAAACAGGATCAGCAGCAGCAGTTCGGGCAGGAGAAGGAACGTCTGGAGCGGGGCAGGTGACTGAGGCCCCATCTACCTCTGCAGCTGGTGAGACATCTTTGTTGCTCCTTTCACACACATTTAGCGCAGATTCTAGCACTGACTCAGACTCTGATGGGGGAAAGAAGCTAGGGCTCAACAGCAAAGGGCAGAGGCGCATGTTTAGAATGCTAAAGTTACTAGTTGCAGAACGTAACCAGAGCAGGGGCGTGGTGCAAGCGGAGCATCCACCAATGGCAGCGGCGCAGGGCATGGCTCCTGTCAGCGGGAACCAGTGTTCAGTGTCGTTGGGTAGCATGCAGGTGCAGGGTTGTGCAGTCAGCACCAGGAGGGTAGCTTTGCAAGGGGACTCTTACCCTTGTAAGATTCATTGCCTTCACGTGCATTTGAAGGCAAAGACAGTGCAAAAAATTAGGGACCCTAAATATGTTAACATGTTTGAGCTGTCCCTAGAGGCCCAGAGGGAAAAGGAACGCAGCAAGGATGGTACTGGGCACAAGAAGTTTCAGCGTCCAGACACTTTTGATGAGTGAAGACATTGCTTCTGAGTTTTCTCCTCCTGCTATATAGAGCAGAGACCTGAGGCAGCGGTGGATGTCATTAAATACGCTGAGATTATTGACTGTATATATAATAGGTTCGGCGAGGGGATGTGAAGAGCCTATGACAGCGAGTTTAGGAGGAAAATGGTTCTCAATTTTGGAGTCAAGGATCTGGACATGTGGTCCCAACTTGTCCAGAAAAGGGTGGGGGCCTGTTAGTTTGGGTGGCCTAGTCAAGCGATGTGGCAGGTGCTGGCGTTACAATGAAAAGCAGTGCGATAAGGGAGCTTCTTGCTCCTTTCATCACGCCTGCATGTACTGCGGTGGGCAGCACCCGGGCTCTGACTGCCCAAAGAGGAAAGAGGGTGGGGCCAACCGAGGAACCCACGAAGGGGGTGTTGTCCAGAAGAGCAACAACACCACTGAGGTTGGGCGCATTTAGGCCCTGGTTGGCGGCCTACCCGGATAGGGCGACCGCCGACCTGCTCCTGGAGGGGATTGGCAAGGGGTTTTGGATTCCCAATCAGGGTACGGTGGTAGGGTCCCCCTCGCACAGGAATTTAAAATCTGCATATGAGATGCCGGGGGAGGTGAAAGCTAAGCTGGCTAAAGAGATTCCCTTGGGGAGGTTTGTAGGCCCATTTGAAGCACCGCCGATTTCCTCACTGGTGATTTCTCCACTAGGGGTGGTCCCCAAGAAGGAGCCTGGGAAATTTAGGTTGATCCAGCACCTGTCCTATCCGAAAGGCGGATCAGTAAATGACGCAATTGATCCAATGATTAGTTCGGTAACCTATCAGTCATTTGATCAAGCCTTAGATTTGGTACAGGGGGCAGGCCCAGGCACACTACTGGCAAAGCTGGACATCGAGTCGGTGTTCAGGTTGCTGCCCATACATCCCGTGTCTTTCAGGTTGATGGGGTGCAAGTTTGAAGGCTAGTATTACGTTGACAAATGCCTCCCCATGGGGTGCTCGTTGTCCTGTGCCTATTCACCCTTACAGGTGAATAGCCGCACTTTACAAGAACCCAATAGATAGATAGATAGATAGATAGATAGATAGATAGATAGATAGATTTTGAGGCGTTTAGCACCTTTCTGAATTGGGCGATCGTCACAGCAGCAGGCATGGGCGCGATGGCCCACTACCTGGATGACTTCCTGCTGGTGGGTGGTGCGGACTCTAGCAAATGCGCTAGACTTGTGACGGTGATGATGGGATTGATGGCTGAATTTGGGGTACCTCTTGCAGAGGATAAGACCCAGGGGCCGTGCACAAGGCTAACTTTCCTTGGCATAGAAATAGACACTGCTGCAAGGCTTTGTCGCCTCCCAACCATGCTCACTGCAGTCCAGAAGGCAGCGGTGGCTCCAAGCATGGGAATAAAAGAGCTCCAGTCGCTATTTGGTCTTCTCAATTTCACGTGTAAAATGATACCCATGGGGCGCGTCTTTAATAGGAGAATGGAAGCTAAGCTTACCACGCCTCAGCGCTCGTGGGTGATCACAGTGTCCGAGGACATGCGTGCGGACCTGAGGGTATGGGAGCAATTTCTCATGGAATTCAATGGAATGTTGCTGTGGCGTTTCCCGCAGGCATCTAGTCAGGCCTCGCCTCTCTTCACTGATGCGACCAGGGCGTTTGGCTATGGAGCATACCTGGAAGGGAAATGGAGCGTGTATCCATGGCCATTGTCATGGGTTCAGACGGGCCAGACTAGAAATCTAATGTTGTTAGAGCTTTTTCCTATAGTCATGGCAATCGAGCTATGGGGGCCGGATCTAACGAACCAGTTCATCGTGTTTTGGACAGACAACGCTAGCGTCGTCTTTGCAATTAATAGATTGTCTGCTTCCTCGCAAGTTGTTGTCTGATACATCCGGCAATTAGTATTAAGGTGTTTGCAGTACAACATACAATTTACGGTGAGGCACGTCCCTGGGGTGAATAACACCTTGGCGGACGCACTATTTAGATTTCAGTAGGAACAGTTCCGCAGGTTGGTGCCCAATGCAGCAGCATGTGGCTTACCCTGTCCCCTTTCTATTTGGAAGTTGGCGGGGCATGGACTTCCATACAGCACCTAGTGCGGGCGTCGCTGATCCTGAACACCTGGAAGGACTACTCACATCACTGGGGTGAGTGGGTGGGGTTTTGCTTTGTACATGGCTCAGTAGGGGAAAATGGTCCCCGGGATTTGTTTCTACAATGGCTCGCAAGCCTGAACAGGCAGGGGGTTTCAAAGGGGGCAGTGTCTAGCAAGCTTGCGGCAATCTCCTTCTTCATCAACCTACTGGAATACCCCAATGTCACTAAAGGGTTCATGGTAAGGCAGGTAGTTAAAGGCTAGAGCAGGCTGGAAGGGAAGGTGGTCGACAATGCACAGATTGTCCAAGTTGCTTAGAGCTTTGGAAGCCGTGTGCCCAGATTCCTATGAGAAGGCTTTGTTTCAATGTGCCTTTTCATTGGCATTTTTTGCGGTTCTGAGGCCGGGGGAGTTGGTCGCTGCCTCTAAGCAGGCAGCCAAGTCTGGCATACAGGCAGCACATGTCAGGTGGGTGGGGGATAACATGCTTTTGTTCATCCCACGTTCGAAGACAGACCAGGACGGAAAAGGGGCATGGCTGACCTTGACCCCTGCATCTTCGGAAGCCTGTCCAGTGAATTTTACTAAGATTTACATAGCACAATGTCCGCACGGCCAGGTGCAGTTCCTAGTGCCCGCTGACGGGGCTAACCTGTCCAGATACCAGTTTGCAGCAGTTCTGAAGAGGGTGGTGGCCTTGGCGGGTATGGGGGGATTGCAGGATCACTCCTCACTCGTTCCATATAGGGGCTGCCACCAGGGCTGCGGTGTTAGGCTGGGGGTCAGAATGTATTCAAAAGTTAGGCAGATGGAAGTCCCAGTGTTACAGATTGTATGTGCGCCCTCCACCGGAGGTGTAGATGGGGAGGCAAGGTGGACTTGCATGCTGACTGAGTTTCTTTGCTGAAGTTGTTATTTAGTTAATAATTTTTGTTATATATTATAGGTATTGCTAGGGGCCCTACGCATGAGTGGATCATAGGGCACTCTTACGTCCACTGGGCGGCATTGCAGGCTATCTCCCATCCTGATGGGCAACAGCTGGGGTTATCGGTGGCAAGGGCCTCTGTGAGATGTTTGGGCCGTAGGGGCTAGTAGAACAGTTTGCCTGCCCTCCTTAAAGATGCCAGACATAGATGGGAACAAGCTCATATTATCCTGCTGCATATGGGGGGTAACGATTTAGGTTGTGCATCGGCGTTGGACCTCATCAACATCATGAGGTCTGATGTGAGATTGATCTGTGCCACGTTTCCGGGGGTGAAGTTGGGGTGGTCCAATATAATCCTCCAGTTGCGGTGGAGGTTCTTCCCCACGCCCAAGACAGCATACAGAGTTAGGAAGAAGGTAAACAGAGAGCTGGGTAGAGCAGTCATGGCTGTAGGCGGTTTTGTGGTCCGACACAAAGGGATTTCAGCCGTCAGGAAGCAACTATACCGCCCAGACAGGGTTCACCTGTCTGAGGAAGGGCTGTTAATCTTCCTGGCGGACCTCAAGAGGGCCTTAGTTACTCATATTCAGTTGGTGGCGGCAAGAGTCCATCTTTTGGTAGGAGCCTGTCTCTTATGACGGGAGGTCGTGGCCATATATACCTGAGGGCAGAGTCTGTAGGGGTGACAGTCGGGCTAATGGGCGGGGCAGATGTCCCCAGGTCGTGGGTCTGCTGGCTGAAGATCCTTTAGGAATTTGCGCCTCCTAGACGGAATGGGGTGGAGCCTTGTTTTGTGGCCCCCCTTTTCACTTTGCAATTCCATAACACCTGGCCATGACCTCTAGTCATATGGAGCTATTGTAATTAATTTACTAGGCCTCGAATGCCGCCACAAGTTAAATGTTATAGTTATGACTTCAGTTTAAGTCAGGTTTATTTAAATGTTAAATAAATATGAACATTATATGGTCTTATACCCAGCTCCCTGTGTCCATGTATTTATTGTATAGAGTGTAAGTTAAATAAGTTATTGATTTAAGGGGTGATAACTACCAGATAGAGCATTAGCCCTTAGAGGAGTGTAAGGTAGCAAGGTCTCCTGTAACGGAGTTAAGGGCCTGTGCATTACAAGGTAGTGAAAATCCTTGGTTCAGTGTGCTAGCAACAATGTTCCAAAGTAAGGGGAGGTCTTAGACTGACCAGTTATAAGGGTAGTTCTAGAAGAATCCTCCCTCTTCTTCCTGGGATTTTCAACTGAGAAAGTTTCCCTCCCTCCCAAACCCCTTTCTCTTGTTGGCTGTAGTGCTAACAGCTCAATGGCGTCATTCAGGCAGATGGCTTCCTATTGGTTGCTTGTTTAGTAGGCTGAAGGCGGCGATAGATTTAGTTGGCCTAATTGATGTATGACCTTGGCGGTAATTTTGGTGCTTCCTGGGGGAAATTGCTGCAAGGCTTTTTCCTCTCAGTACCTTATAGGTCAAAGCAAAATGCCAATTTTTTATCTCCTAGAGGCAGGAGGTCGTGGCCATAAATACATGAGGGCAGAGTCTGTAGGGGTGACAGTCAGGTTAATGGGCGGGGCAGATGTCCCCCCCACCCCGCGGGTCTGCTGGCTGAATATCCTTTAGGATGTTTGTGCCTCCTAGACGGAATGGGGTGGAGCCTCGTTTTGCAGCCCCACTTTTCACTTTGCAATTCCATAACACCTGGCCGCGACCTCTAGTCATATGGAGCTATTGTTATTAATTTACTAGGCCTCAAATGCCGCCACAAGTTAAATGTTATAGTTATGACTTCAGTTGAAGTCAGGTTTATTTAAATGTAAAATAAACATGACCATGATATGGTCTAATACCTAGCTCTCTGTGTCCGTGTATTTATTGTATAGAGTGTAAGTTAAATAAGTTATTGTTTTAAGGGGTGATAACTACCAGATAGAGCATCAGCCCTTATAAGAGCAAACCATAGAGACCATCATAATTCAATAGAGTTAGAAATACTGTTAATAACATATTCTGCACAACATAAAAAGTTTAAAAGAATAGTTAACAAACACTGGCACCTCTTACTAAAATATCCAAAAATAGGAGATAGATTGAGGAAAAATCCGTAATTTATTTACAGGAGAGCTAGAAATCTTAAAACAAAATTCTAACTCCTAGTGAATATAGAGGTAAAAATAAAAGTAAGAAAGAGAATGGATTCAAAGATCTAAATGGAGGGAGAATAGAAGTTTTTTCCCTGTCATAACTGTAAGTCTTGCAAATATGGCAGTAAGATTAAGAAAATTAAGTCAGACAAAAGAGGTAAAGAATTTAAGATTACAGAGCTCATTGGATGTACAGAAATGAATGTGGTATATCTGATTCAATGTGAATGTAATTTGAAATATTTTGGACAAACTAGTAGAAAGTTAAAAGATCTAATCAGAGAACATATACTGGGGATAGAACATAAAAGAGACGATACCGTCCTTTATAAGCATTTTAAGGAACAACTCAGGGTAACGTTCAAGCAATGAAATTTTGAGGTGTAAGGAAAATGCACAAAGATAGCAGGAGAGGTAATACTCAAACTGTTACGACAGAGGCAAAGCTTATTAACTTTGGGACATTATCCCTTTTAGGTTTAAATAGTGAGCTAGATTTAAATTGCCTTTTATGAATATGCAGATAGGAATGTAATAAAGAGTATGTAATATCATAGCGTTTATTAGCTCCTTATAGATATATATTTTTAAATTATAAGATGTCAACTAAGAGGGGTCACTTACTGCCTTTCAATTATTACTGCAGTTTTTTTAAAAATACATTTTTAAATATTTGTTATATATTTATTATATATTATACCTTTTATATATAATTTGTTATATATTTGTTATTTTAAATATTTTCTTTTGGTACTTTTACTAATGCTAAGTACTAATGGAGGCCTATCTATCAAGCTCCGAATGGAGCTTGAAGGGCCGTGTTTCTGGGGAGTCTTCAGACTTGCCAGAAACACAAGTTATGGAGCAGCGGTCTAAAGACCGCTGCTCCATAACCCTGTCTGCCTGCTCTGAAGAGGCGGACAGGAATCACCACAATTCAACCCGATCGAGTCTGATCGGGTTGATTAACACCTCCCTGCTGGTGGCCCATTGGCCACGAGTCTGCAGGGGGCGGCGTTGCACCAGCAGCTCTTGTGAGCTGCTATTGCAATGCTGAATACAGAGAGCGTATTGCTCTCTGCATTCAGCGAGGCGCGCTGTCGGATCAGGTCTGCAAGTCCTTTGTTAAATTGGCCTCATGGTATTAATGGATACTTTATTTAAAAAAAAAAAAATGTTACCACTTCTTGTAACTATTATGTTACAGTTTCAATGTGAATATGCTAGCAACAAATATAGAAGACTAATAGAGATAAATAGACAACATTAGTATTAAGCAGAACAGCCAAAGGCCTCTATTTATCAAGCTGTTGACTTTCTTGCATTCAACGGCACCAATTAGCTCTCCTAAGATCGCCTAACATCGCTGCCGCGGACCTGAATACATTCTCTAAAGTTACCAAATCTTAAGATTTCTCCTGTTCCCCTTCATTTTGAATATATACGCTTATTCAGTTTCTTAAAATCTTTAACAATTCTTTTGCGGCTAACACTGATTGGTAACGTAGATGGCTATTAGGTTAACTGATTCCTCTTGCACTCACTATTTCATATGAAGACCTCCTCTTTCTCTTAATATTTCTCAAGACTCCCAACATTAGACATTGGGAAATTTCATTATCTTTCACTGCGGAACTAGAAAGATGGAGTAAAGCGGTAACTTTGACTAAAAAGGCAGTTCATTGTAATATCTTATTTGAACTTTATTTTTAAGTGCTCATGCCACTCCAACTCTTTAAATCATCATCAGCTAACTCGCTTTTATACTGCAGAGGTTGTGGAAGGATGGGCTCTCCGGCACAAAGGCTTTCCACTGTTGTTCTCAAATGGGCACACAGCATTTAAGTAGCTCAAAAGAGGGATTATTCCATTTAATACCCAAAAAACTTTAATCAACATGAACAAAAAGCATGTGTCTATTTATTTATGGCAGTCAAAATAATCATTGCTAGAAACTGGCGTTGCCCAAAATGTTTTAGATTATCACAGGTTATCACTTTTATAGAATACATAGAAAATATGAAAGTGAGATTTTCACTACTAACAATAAAAATGAAAGGAATATGAAACCCAGACTTATTTCTTTCATGATTTAGAAAGAGCATGTCATTTTAAATAACTTTCTAATTTACTTCTATTATTTAATTTGCTTCATTCTATTGATATGATTTGCTGAAAAGCATATCTAGATAGGCTCAGTAGCTGCTGATTGGTGGCTGCAGATAGATGACACGTGTGATTGGCTCACCCATAAGCATTGCTATTTCTTCAACAAATGATATCTAAAGAATTAAGCAAATTAGATAAAAGAAGTAAACTGGAATGTTGTTTAAAATTGTTTTCTCAATCTGAATCATGAACGAAAAAAAATTGTGTTTAATCTACCTTTACCTTCACTGCATGGCCAGGAATCTATGGAGGCAGCATAGGGGAGGGGGGGACTGGGACGGCCGCCTGAACGTCTTCTTCTCAATTTATGTTTTAACCCCTTAAGGACCAGTGACGTACCCTGCATTATTAACAGCAAGACCGCGCTATTTCCGGTGACCAGAAGGGAGGTATAATAGTGCAGTCCTGATGATTGCAGCGAGACCCACTCTATTGTAAACAAGAAAACCCTTTAAAACATTATTGAGTTCTCAGAGATATCTATGTTGTTAGAGCCCATTGAAGCTTTATATGCATTTTTGTTTAAGATAAGAGACCTTGGCCCTAATTTATCAAAGGTCTTGCGGACCTGATCCGACACTGCGGAACAGGTCCGCAAGACCTCGCTAAATGCGGAGAGCAATACGCTCTCCGCATTTAACATTGCACCAGCAGCTCACAAGAGCTGCTGGTGCAATGCCGCCCCCTGCTGACTCACGGCCAATCGGCCGCCAGCAGGTAGGTGTCAATCAACCCGTTCGTATTCGATCAGGTTGATTTCCGGCGATTCCTGTCCGCCTGCTCAGAGCAGGTGGACAGGGTTATGGAGCAGCAGCCTTTAGACCGCTGCTTCATAACTTGTGTTTCTGGCAAGTCTGAAGACTCACCAGAAACACGGCCCTTCAAGCTCCTTACGGAGCTTGATAAATGGGCCTGTTGAACCTTGCAAATATTTATATGAAAGAAAAAAAAAGTGGAAAACAGAGCGCAAACTTGAATCAAGTGGAGTTTATTCACAATTGACAATGCGCATAATAAAAACACATTCACTAAAATGTATATAAAACATGCCTGTTAGATTCCCAATTAACCAACCTGAGGACCGAGAGTATCCACAGAGAAAGGATTCACTGTCTATGAACGCTGCTAACCCGTGTTTCCAGATCACACGAGTGATAGCCAGCTCGTGACCTCAGGACGCCCCACGCTGGAACCGGCAAAATCAGGTGATCAAAGTTTCAAATTCGAACAGCCCCTACGCGTTTCTCCCGGGCTACGACTGGGCTTTTTCAAGAGGGTAATAAGACGTGTTTCTGTGTGAATCCAACTTGCTGACACCAGAATTGCTACAGGTCCTTTCCTAGGCCGGGTACCAACTGACGCTGATCAGTATTCTGCACTTCCTGTAACTGTCTCTCTCCTCGCCTGCAGAGTATCAGCAAGTGTATATAAGCAACTTACTTGCAAGAGTAGTTATGGAGCATAACTCTTAGAATATGAGATACTGTATATAGAATCATCAAAGAAGAATCACAAAACTTTTCAAACATATGAAGATTTTACAAACCAAAACTGTATGTAAAAAATAAGATAGAAACTGGGGCAAAATCAATATTACTTCTATTTTAGCACCTATATTATAAGTCCAACGTTTATTTTATTTATTGTTTGAGCAATAAGTTGAATATGCTATGATATTCATGTCGGATGCCGCTTTAGTACTAAGCTGATAATTTGAAAAAAGTTTAATTTATGTAAATTAGCAAATTTAAATAACTTTTGAACAGAATCAATTTAAAAAACTTTTATTTTCTTTCTATGAAAAATCCATGCATTTACTATTAGTGGTCTATTTATGAAGCAGCGGATGCTGCTTCCGACCCTCTCCGCTTCAGTTCTGACTGAAGCGGAAGTTAAGAAGCAGCGGTTCTAACACATGCGATCCGGTTGATTGACACCACCTGTTAGCGGCCGATTGGCAGCGAATCTGCAGGGGGTGGTATTGCACCAGCAGTTCACAAGAACTGCTGGTGCAATGATAAATGCTAAGAGCGTATGCTGTCGGCATTTATCCGCAATATCGGATTATGTCTGCTCAAATCATGATAAATAGGCCCCATAGTGTTAACTTATTTCATGTCTCACTACTTGAAATTTGTTTGCAGATCTCCTGCTGGAAACTAGAGATTCCCTCTAATGGGTAATAATTTATAATCATCAGCTTATTAACAATTCTCCAAGCTAAGATAACATATTTATATAGGGCTAGATTACAAGTGCACAAAGCAGTTATAAGCGGTTAAAGTTGGCAGGTGTGGGGTGTTAGAAAAAAAATGGCACTAAAAAGTGCCTTTACATAGCGGTCTATGTGGATTGTGTGATCTCTGTAAATATTTATGTATATGCTTATATACATATACAGTATATTTATATGTTAATATGTGTATATAAGCACATACATATATTTAAATTTGCTGTACGACTTAACCCCTAGCTCGACTTTAGAGATCAGGTTATTAACTGTTTTGAAAAACAAAAAAGTGTCACAAAACACATCAAAAATACATTTAAAAGTACAGTTACACTTATAATAACACCATCTAATAAAAATGATTCAAAAAAATATTGCACAAAAACTTTTAAGGCTCAAAGATATTAGATTTTAGATGTTAGAATTAAAAGGGCTTTAACATAGAGATACATACTGTACATATCCATGTATAAATATGTATATGTATGTATGTGTGTGTATATATATATATATATATATATATATGTGTATATATATATATATATGTGTGTGTGTGTATACTGTATGTCTTTACAGACATATATACACATATAAACACATAAATACATATGTATACATTTATATACATATGTATACATTTATATACATATGTATACATTTATATATATATTTAAATTTATATATATATATATATATATATATATATATATATATATAGTGCATTGGAGCCTTTTGCAGTTAAGTAGATGAAAACATGTAAAAACATATTTATGCAATATTCATTTTTAATAAATTGTTATATTGTATATTTACTGTAAATATTTCACATTCCAATGTTCTACACATAGCATAATATATTCTACGTATTTCAAAATAGATATTTCTATATATTTCTGTATATATATATAAAGAAAGAAAAGGGGGGGTGCACCAGCTCAAACCCAATTAAATAATGTAATGAATAACCCTAGATATCTAAACAATGATGTATCCAGGGGTGCAAGGAGGCATTAAAGGTATCATGATTCAAGAAAAAAAGGGGATAGTAAAAAAATAGGAAGACAGTATGCCCTATGCCAGCAATATCCATCAAAAATAATACAGAAAAGATAAAGCTATAAGCGCAGGAGGTGTAGCAGATGGATTACAAAAAACAGTATTTATTAAGTACTGTGAGTGTGTTTGAGCTGTCCCTGGACTACATGCAGCTGTCGGCAGGAGGTGAGTTGACACACCTTTATACTGCCAGCCTGCGTCTACTAGCACATAAGGGTGCTCTATGGAAATGTGAGTACCCTGTGTTTGACATTTTCTTTCTGATTTGTCTATTTGTTGACTGATACACACGAGGCACCTCTCTTATATTTGCTAGATGCTTTATTAAAAAATTCATACATAGAAACTTAAAACAATAAATGATTAGGACCTATATAAATTAGTACCTATCCACCAATGGCCATTGGGAAAAAAACACAAATCCCTTTAAATGAATAGAGCTCATAAATGGAAGATAATGGTGAAATAAGGTAACTGGTATCTGTGTCTATGAGCCTTCACAGATTAGAAAAGGACAGCTCATATGATGATCCTATATGCTTATTTCAAGTCAGAGTCTCTTTCAACCAAAGTCCATACAAAATAACACACAATACCCCAAGCGATAGGCAGTAAGCACATAAGTAGCGAGAATGAAGCAGAAAGCTATATCGGAGAATGTTAATTTGCAGGGAAGCAGTTCATGCTATACACATAGACAGGTAACAGTAGTGCAGTAGATAAGCAGTTCAT
Source organism: Bombina bombina (assembly GCF_027579735.1). Taxonomy (NCBI): domain Eukaryota; kingdom Metazoa; phylum Chordata; class Amphibia; order Anura; family Bombinatoridae; genus Bombina; species Bombina bombina. The sequence continues at coordinate 271,723,793 of NC_069502.1, read as the reverse complement.
TCAACACAGACCATCCATGAATATGAGCATCAAGTGCAAGCTCCCATATCACAACTTGGTATTCTCACTTGCAGGGTACAAAATACTGAGGGCTTACCCTCGCCTAAGGGACCCTATTAATAAAGTGAGAAAACAGGTTAGATCTCACCAATCTTCATAGTGGTACAGTGTCTATATGTGTGATGATCCGATCACGGCTATCCAGATACCAGTTACCTTATTTCACCATTATCTTCCATTTTATGAGCTCTATTCATTTAAAGGGAATTTAGTTTTTTCCCAATGGCCATTGATGGATAGGTGCTAATTTTATGTAGGCACTGATCATGTATTGTTTTAAGTTTATATGTATGAATTGTTTAATAAATACTGTTTTTTGTAATTCATCTGCTATAAATATAGTGTTTTCGGAGAGGGTTTGTGTTTCCCTCAGACCAGTAACCACCACCTCCTGCGCTGATAGCTTTATCTTTTCTGTATTCTTTTTGATGAATAGTGCTGGCATAGGGCATACTGTCCTCCTTTTTGTTTTATATCCCCTTTTTTTCTTTTATTATATATATATATATATATATATATATATATATTTATTTTTTTATATTTATATATATATATATATATATATATATATATATATATATATATATATATTATATAGTGTACCAAAAAAAATATTTAATATACACTCACCGGCCACTTTATTAGTTACACCTTGCTAGAACTGGGTTGGACCCCCTTCTGCCTTCAGAACTGCCTTAATTCTTCATGGCATAGATTCAACAAGGTGTTGGAGTACAGTGAACTCATTGTCATGTTCAAGAAACCAGTTTGAAATGATTTGAGCTTTTTGCATTATCCTGCAGGAAGTAGCCATCAGAAGATGGGTACACTGTAGTGATAAAGGAATGGACATGGTCAGCAACAATACTCAGGTAGGCCATGGCATTTAAACAGTGCTAAATTGGTACTAAGGGGTCTAAAGTGAGCCAATAAAATATAATCCACACCAATTCATCACCACCACCAGCCTGAACCATTGATACAAGGCAGGATGGATCTGTGCTTTCATGTTGTTTATGCCAAATTCTGACCCTACCATGTAAATGTTGTAGCTGAAACCGCAGACTCATCAGACCATGCACATTTTTCCAATCTTCTATTGTCCAATTTTGGTGAGTCTGTGCGAATTTTAGCCTCAGTTTCCTGTTCTTAGCTGACAGGAGTGGCACCCGGTTTGGTCTTCTTCTGTCATGATTTGACATGTTGTGCGTTCAGAGATGGTATTCTGCATACCTTGGTTGTAACGAGTGGTTATTTGAGTTTCTGTTGTTTTTCTATCATCTCAAACCAGTCCATTCTCCTCTGACCTCTGATATCAACATGGCTTTGTCATCCACACAACTGCCGCTCACTGGATATTTTCTCTTTTTCGGACCATTCTCTGTAAACACTAGAGATGGTTGTGGGGGAAAATCCCAGTATATCACCAGTTTTTTAAATATTCAACCATGCTGCATTCAAAGTCACTTAAATTCCCTTTCTTCCCCATTCTGATGCTCGGTTTGAACTTCAGCAAGTCGTCTTCACCACGTCTAGATGCCTAAATGCCTTGAGTTGCTGCCATGTGATTGGCTGATTAGCAATTTGTGTTACCAAGCTATTGAACAGGTGTACCTGATAAAGTGGCCAGTGAGTGTATTTATAAATATATACAGTATATGTATATATAAATATGTATTTATGAATAAATAGAACATATGTTTCTATTTGAAGAACATTGGAATGTGAATTATTCATATTTTCATGTCGAGTTAGAGCACTTGACATTTTTTTTCACTCCATTGACTTCTAATAGGGAATCGGTTATTGCACACGCGATATTGTAAGTTGGGCTTTTTACACTCGTCAGTTTAGCACGCGGGAAAAAACGGTTTACTTTCAACTTGTAATATGCACGCAAAAATCTTACTTATAGCACAGTTAACGCTCGAGCGGGAACGTTAAATAAGGCTCCACTTGTAATCTGGCCGTATGTGTGCAGTAAAATACTTTAATTTTTAATTTACAGCATATAGTAAAAAAGAATTAGATCCTCTATGATATCTCTAATAGTTTGAAATTGTCTACCCACCAACCAATCTACTGCAATTGTAACCAAATCTGTCTATTTATATATTGTAAGAGTTTTATATGCAGACATGTCCAGGGATAGGCAAGGTGTCCGTACAAGGACACTGGTGTCCGTGACTAGCCCTTGCAGTGTCCGCCACAACCTTAGTATATCTTTTCTTTCTGATTAAATAAAAGGAATACAAAAAATAGGTAGTGGGAATAAAGTTAGTGGCTTGTCAAGAAACTGATAGTGATATTGGGTGATAAGTTATGAAATAAATAAAGCCTGAGTGAAATACTGGATATGTATCTGTATAATAACACTTATCTCTATACAAAGAGAGGGCTGGTTATAGGGTCAGTGGTATCTGCATCAGTATAATAACACCGAGCACTATAAAAAGACACAGTAGTGACACTGGCACATGGGTATAGCCAGAGGAGGGCTGGTTATAGGATCATTGGTATCTGCATCAGTATAATAACACCCAGCACTATATAGTGACACAGTAGTGACACTGGCTCATGGGTATAGCCAGAGGAGGGCTGGTTATAGGATCAGTGGTATCTGCATCAGTATAATAACACCCAGCACTATATAATGACACAGTAGTGACACTGGCACATGGGTATAGCCAGACAAGGGCTGGTTATAGGATCATTGGTATCTGCATCAGTATAATAACACCCAGCACTATATAGTGACACAGTAGTGACACTGGCTCATGGGTATAGCCAGAGGAGGGCTGGTTATAGGATCAGTGGTATCTGCATCAGTATAATAACACCCAGTGCTATATAATGACACAGTAGTGACACTGGCTCATGGGTATAGCCAGAGGAGGGCTGGTTATAGGATCAGTGGTATCTGCATCAGTATAATAACACCCAGCACTATATAATGACACAGTAGTGACACTGGCACATGGGTATAGCCAGACAAGGGCTGGTTATAGGATCATTGGTATCTGCATCAGTATAATAACACCCAGCACTATATAATGACACAGTAGTGACACTGGCTCATGGGTATAGCCAGAGGAGGGCTGGTTATAGGATCAGTGGTATCTGCATCAGTATATTAACACCCAGCACTATATAATGACACAGTAGTGACACTGGCTCATGGGTATAGCCGGAGGAGGGCTGGTTATATGATCAGTGGTATCTGCATCAGTATATTAACACCAATCACTATAAAATAATGTTTTTAATTTCAAATGCACCTTGGTGTCCTTCACTAAGGTCTGTACTTTGGAAAATGTCTGCCACAGCCTTTGTCTGTGCCTATCCCTGGACATGTCTTGGCTTAAAGGGCCACTAAACCCAAAATCTTTCTTTCATGATTCAGATAGAGGATAGAAATTTAAACAACATTACAATTTACTTCCATTATTTATTTTGCTTCATTTTTTAAATATCCTTAGTTGAAGAAAAAGCAATGCACATGGTGAGCCAATCACACAAGGCTTCTATGTGCAGCAACCAATCAGCAGCTAGTGAGCATATCTAGATATGCTTTTCATCAAAGAATATCAAGAGACTAAAACAAATTAGATAATATAAGTAAATTAGAAAGATGTTTAAAGTTGCATTCTCTTTCTAATTCATAAAAGAAAAAATGTGGGTGGCATGTCCCTTTAAGTAACCTTGAACACTCAGCTGCAATGAATTGCAGTCAAGTTAAGACAAATTAAATGTGGAAAAAACGAAGTTCATTCCAGAGTTTGTTATCAGTCAAACGTAAAAAAAGCAATTTAGGAAATATAGCGAGCCAAATGATTCCACAAAGGTAATTATAAATAATCTCAATAAACACATCATTGTGTGTATTCCTTATTTATAAAGTACTAGTACTAAAGCCCGTGTACACGGGCCATTTTTTTCAGAACAGCGGTCCCACCCCTTGCTCTCTCCCCCCTTTCTTTTGCTCTCTCTTCCCCCCTCTCTTTTGCTTTCTTTCCCCCCTCTCTTTTGCTTTCTCTCCCCCCTCTCCTTTGTTCTCTCTCTCCCCTCTTTTGCTCTCTCTCTCCCCTCTTTTGCTCTCTCTCTTCCCTCTTTGGCTCTCTCCATCCTTTCTTTTGCTCTCTCTCCCCCCTCTTTGGCTCTCCCCCCCCCTTTGGCTCTCCCCCCCCTCTTTGGCTCTCCCCCCCCTCTTTGGCTCTCTCCCCTCTTTTGCTCTCTCTCCTCTTTGGCTCTCTCTCTCCCCTCTTTGGCTCCCCCCCTCTTTGGCTCCCCCCCTCTTTGGCTCTCTCTCCCCCCCTCTTTGGCTCTCTCTCCCCCCTCTTTGGCTCTCTCTCCTCTTTGGCTCTCTCTCTCCCCCCTCTTTGGCTCTCCCCTCCCCTTTGGCTCTCCCCCCCTCTTTTGCTCTCCCCTCCCCTCTTTGGCTCTCTCCCCCCTCTTTTGTTCACTCCCCCCTCTTTGGCGCTCTCCCCCCCTCTTTGGCTCTCTCCCCCCCCCCTCTTTGGCTCTCCCCCCCCTTTGGCTCTGCCCCCCCCCCCTCTTTGGCTCTCTCTCCCCCCTCTTTGTCTCCATCTTTGGCTCTGTTTCCTCTTTGGCTCTCTCTCTCCCCCCTCTTTGGCTCCCCCCCCCTTTGGCTCTCTCCCCCCCCCTCTTTGGCTCTCTCTCCCCCCTCTTTGTCTCTCTCTCCCCCCTCTTTGGCTCTCTCTCCTTTTTGGCTCTTTTTCCTCTTTGGCTCTCTCTCTCCCCCCTCTTTGGCTCTCCCCCCTTCTCTTTGGCTCTCCCCCCCTTCTCTTTGGCTCTCTTCCCCCCTTCTCTTTGGCTCTCTCTCCCCCCCCCCCCCTTCTCTTTGGCTCTCTCTCCCCCCCCTTCTCTTTGGCTCTCTGCCCCCCCTTCTCTTTGGCTCTCTGCCCCCCCCCCTTCTCTTTGGCTCTCTGCCCCCTTCTCTTTGGCTCTCTGCCCCCCCCTTCTCTTTGGCTCTCTGCCCCCCCTTCTCTTTGGCTCTCTGCCCCCCCTTCTCTTTGGCTCTCTGCCCCCCCCTTCTCTTTGGCTCTCTGCCTCCCCCCCTTCTCTTTGGCTCTCTGCCCCCCCCCTTCTCTTTGGCTCTCTGCCCCCCCTTCTCTTTGGCTCTCTGCCCCCCCCTTCTCTTTGGCTCTCTGCCCCCCCCTTCTCTTTGGCTCTCTGCCCCCCTGCCTTCTCTTTGGCTCTCTGCCCCCCCCGCCTTCTCTTTGGCTCTCTGCCCCCCCTTCTCTTTGGCTCTCTGCCCCCCTTCTCTTTGGCTCTCTGCCCCCCCCTTCTCTTTGGCTCTCTGCCCCCCCTTCTCTTTGGCTCTCTGTCCCCCCCCCCCTCTCTTTGGCTCTCTGCCCCCCCTTCTCTTTGGCTCTCTGCCCCCCCCTTCTCTTTGGCTCTCTGCCCCCCCCCTTCTCTTTGGCTCTCTGCCCCCCCCCTTCTCTTTGGCTCTCTGCCCCCCCTTCTCTTTGGCTCTCTGCCCCCCCTTCTCTTTGGCTCTCTGCCCCCCCTTCTCTTTGGCTTTCTGCCCCCCCCTTCTCTTTGGCTCTCTGCCCCCCCCCCTTCTCTTTGGCTCTCTGCCCCCCCTTCTCTTTGGCTCTCTGCCCCCCCCCTTCTCTTTGGCTCTCTGCCCCCCCTTCTCTTTGGCTCTCTGCCCCCCCCTTCTCTTTGGCTCTCTGCCCCCCCTTCTCTTTGGCTCTCTGCCCCCCCCTTCTCTTTGGCTCTCTGCCCCCCCCTTCTCTTTGGCTCTCTGCCCCCCCTTCTCTTTGGCTCTCTGCCCCCCCCTTCTCTTTGGCTCTCTGCCCCCCCCCCTCCTGCTCCCTCTCTGGCTCTGTCTTCACGGGACCCCGCCCGGCCACGCCCCTCGCGACGCCCGGCCACGCCCCTCGCGACGCTCCCGTCGGCCACAAACAGCTGTGAGGTCTCTCACGCAGCAGACCTCACAGCTGTTGAGTAGCTCGCGCTCCCTATCTCACAGCTGCTTGTATGCTGTGTACCTCGCGCTCCCAATCTGTCAGCTGTCAGCTATGCCGAGGTGCGCGAGAATAGAATCTAAGGCCAAGTGTTTGTCTGTACTGCGCATGACGGCTTCAGACAAACACTTGTCTTTTATAATATAGGATTGTAATCCCTTATTTATTAAAGTCTTTAATTCTCTGTCAAACCTGCTGAGGTCCATAACAACAAAACGATAAAATAGTAAATTAAAAAAAGTAAAGTAAGTTTTAGAAATCTTGAATAATTTGTCACTGACGCTTAAAAGCTGTATTTCACTTGTATGTATTATAACTGCCAAATTAATTTTTCCCAATGGAAGAAACAGAAACTCTATGAAGAATCTTCTTTACTAAAACTCTACAACATAGGGCTAGATTAGAAGTGAAGCTGTATTTAGCACTCCCTCTCAAGCGCTAATACCACTGAAAATAAACATAGCATTACTAGTTAAAATAATTTTTTGGCGCATGAACGAAAACCAGATGTGCGCAAAGTTCACGACTTTGAATTCCATGAACAGATTAACTTCTTCTCCCCATGGACTTCAATAGGGCGTGCGGAAGGGAAAAGAATAACACTTATCGTTCATGCGCTAAACTGACACCGCATTTAACCAAGTCCGTGATCCGATATACGGCGTAGTTTGCGGCGCAAGCGAGGGAACTCCCGCCGCCCGCAGTTTCAGCTCGCAACTCGAGCTATTCCATATACGGCGCTGTCAGTTGCTAAAGTGCCGTAAGTCTGATAAACCAGCGATGTCCAGAAATCTGCGTAAGTACAAATTTCTGGAGTCGCCAGTGACTTACGGCACTTTAGAAACTGCCAGCTCCTACAAAACCTGACTAAAGTATGAAATCACCCGCACTGTCTAACATGCCTCCCAAACATAGCCCGACACGTCTAACCCTCTATCTGCTATCCCCCCTCACTATCCTAACAATAAAACATGTATTAACCCCTAAACCGCCGCTCCCGCCGCCAGCTAATAAAGTTATTAACCCCTAAACTGCCGCTCCCGGACCCCGCCGCCAGCTATATTAAATATATAACCCCCTAATGTGAGCCCCTACCCCGCCGCCATCTACCTTACCAACCCCCTAATGTGAGCCCCTACCCCGCCGCCATCTATTTTAAAATTATTAACCCCTAATTTAATCCCCCTACACCGCCGCCACCTATATTCAATTATTTAACCCCTAATCTAATCCCCCTACCCCGCCGCCACCTATATTAAACTAATTAACCCCTAAAATACTAAACTATCCCTACCACTAAACCTAAGTCTAACCCTACAAATAGCCCTGAAAAGGGCTTTTTGCGTGACATTACCCCAAAGTAAACTGCTCTATTGCCAGCCCTTAAAAGGTCTTTTTGCGGGGCATACCCCAAAGAATTCAGCTCTTTTACCAGCCCTTAAAAGGGCTTTTGGTGGGGCTTTGTCACAAAGTAAACAGCTCTCTTGCATCTAATCTAAATCCCCCTACACCGCCGCCACCTGTAATAAATGTATTAACCCCTAATCTGGGCTGGCAATAGAGCAGTTTACTTTGGGGTAATGTCACGCAAAAAGCCCTTTTCAAGGCTATTTGTAGGGTTAGACTTAGGTTTAGTGGTAGGGATAGTTTAGTATTTTAGGGGTTAAATAATTTAATATAGCTGGTGGCGGGGTAGGGGGATTAAATTAGGGGTTAATTAATTTAATATAGCTGGCAGCGGGGTAGGGGGATTAGATTAGGGGTTAATTAATTTAATATAGCTGGCGGCGGTGTAAGGGGCTCACTTTAGGGGGTAGTTTAATGTAGTTGGCGGCAGGGTAGGAGCTCACATTAGGGGGTTATACTTTTATTGTAAGTGGCGACGGGGTCCGGGAGCGGCAGTTTAGGGGTTAATAACTTTATTAGGGATTGCGGCAGGGGATCGCGGTTGACAGGTAGATAGACATTGCACATGCGTTAGGTGTTAGGTTTATTTTGTAGCTAGTTTAGGGAGTTACGGGGCTCCAATAGACAGCGTAAGGCTTACTACGGCTGCTTTTTGTGGCGAGGTGAAAATGGAGTAAGATTTCTCCATTTTCGCCATGTAAGTCCTTACGCTGTATATTGGATACCAAACTGCGCTGGATTTGTATACCTGCCTATGGCCCAAATAACTACGGGCAACGGCAGAAATATACGGGCGGAACTTCTAGGTTACGCCGTATATAGGATACCAAACCAGCGCAAAATTGAGCGTCGCCGGCATTTGCGGGCAACGCTGCATATCGGATTGGGCCCCTAGTGGGCTATACACAAAGGTAGTTTTGCATATTTCTACATTCTAATGTTCTTCATATAGAAGAAAATGTTCTATTTCTTTTTAATATATATTTCTATATATGACTAATACTTATTAAAAAAAAAATATATATATATATATATTTATATATCTATACCTAGATATATACAGTAAATACAGTATATATATATATATATATATATATATATACATACAGTATATATAGGTATATATATATATATATTTAAAACATTGGGATGTAAAATATGTACAGTAAATTGACAGTAAAACACATTATTAAATATTAATATTCAATAAAAAGTATTTTATATATATTCAGGTATTTGAGTGGAAAGGCTTCAAAGTGTATGTATATACATGTGTATAATATGTTTATATATAGGTAAAGATATATTCATGTGTATAGGAATATATATTTAAATATACTTAGAACATTTTCCTCTATGTGAAGAACATTGGAATTTAAAATATGTACATTAAATAGACAGTAAAACACATTATTAAATATTAATACTCAATAAAAATTATGTTATATATTTTCAGGTATTTGAGTGGAAAGGCTTCAAAGTTTATGTCTATACGTGCGTATGTGTTTATATGTGGATATACAGTGCACAGCATAAATGAGTACACCCCAACAGATTTGTTAGAAAACCTTTACTTACCTTTCAGAAACAACATATTCTATGGGACACTATACTACCAAATACTCCCTCAAATGCGGGGAATTGATTGCAACCAAGGGCCTAGATTTGGAGTTTGGCGGTAGCCGTGAAAACCAGCATTAGAGGCTCCTAACGCTGGTTTTAGGCTACCCCCGGTATTTGGAGTCATTCAAAAAAGGGTCTAACGCTCACTTTTCAGCCGCGACTTTTCCATACCGCAGATCCCCTTACGTCAATTGCGTATCCTATCTTTTCAATGGGATCTTTCTAACTCCAGTATTTAGAGTTGTGGCTGAAGTGAGCGTTAGAATTCTAACGACAAAACTCCAGCCGCAGAAAAAAGTCAGTAGTTAAGAGCTTTCTGGGCTAACGCCGGTTCATAAAGCTCTTAACTACTGTGCTCTAAAGTTCACTAACACCCATAAACTACCTATGTACCCCTAAACCGTGGCCCCCCCACATCGCCGACACTCGATTAAATTTTTTTAACCCCTAATCTGCCGACCGCCGCCTACGTTATACTTATGTACCCCTAATCTGCTGCCTCTAACACCGCCGACCCCTATATTATATTTATTAACCCCTAACCTGCCCCCCACAACGTCGCAGCCAGCTACCTACAATAATTAACCCCTAATCTGCCGACCGCAAAGAGCCGTCACCTACATTATAGCAATGTACCCCTAATCTGCTGCCCTTAACACCGCCGACCCCTATATTATATTTATTAACCCCTAATCTGCCCCCCTCAACGTCGCCTCCACCTGCCTACACTTATTAACCCCTAATCTGCCGAGCGGACCGCACCGCTACTATAATAAAGTTATTAACCCCTAATCCGCCTCACTAACCCTATAATAAATAGTATTAACCCCTAATCTGCCCTCCCTAACATCGCCGACACCTAACTTCAATTATTAACCCCTAATCTGCCGACTGGAGCTCACCGCTATTCTAATAAATGTATTAACCCCTAAAGCTAAGTCTAACCCTAACACTAACACACCCCTAAATTAAAAATAATTTACATCTAACGAAATTAATTAACTCTTATTAAATAAATTATTCCTATTTAAAGCTAAATACTTACCTGTAAAATAAATCCTAATATAGCTACAATATAAATTATAATTATATTATAGCTATTTTAGGATTAATATTTATTTTACAGGTAACTTTGTATTTATTTTAACCAGGTACAATAGCTATTAAATAGTTAAGAACTATTTAATAGCTAAAATAGTTAAAATAATTACAAAATTACCTGTAAAATAAATCCTAACCTAAGTTACAATTAAACCTAACACTACACTATCAATAAATTAATTAAATAAAATACCTATAATTATCTACAATTAAACCTAACACTACACTATCAATAAATAAATTAAATACAATTCCTACAAATAAATACAATGAAATAAACTAACTAAAGTACAAAAAATAAAAAAGAACTAAGTTACAAAAAATAAAAAAATATTTACAAACATCAGAAAAATATTACAACAATTTTAAACTAATTACACCTACTCTAAGCCCCCTAATAAAATAACAAAGCCCCCCAAAATAGTGTTAGGTTTATTTAAGGGGGGTTTGGGTTAGATTAGGGGTATGTGGGTGGTGGGTTGTAATGTTGAGGGGGGTATTGTATGTTTTTTTTTACAGGCAAAAGAGCTGAACTTCTTGGGGCATGCCCCGCAAAGGGCCCTGTTCAGGGCTGGTAAGGTAAAAGAGCTTTGAACTTTAGTAATTTAGAATAGGGTAGGGCATTTTTTTTATTTTGGGGGGCTTTGTTATTTTATTAGGGGGCTTAGAGTAGGTGTAATTAGTTTAAAATTGTTGTAATATATTTCTAATGTTTGTAAATATTTTTTTATTTTTTGTAACTTAGTTCTTTTTTATTTTTTGTACACTTGATAGTGTAGTGTTAGGTTTAATTGTAGATAATTATAGGTATTTTATTTAATTTATTTATTGATAGTGTAGTGTTAGGTTTAATTGTAACTTAGGTTAGGATTTATTTTACAGTTAAATTTGTAATTATTTTAACTATTTTAGCTATTAAATAGTTCTTAACTATTTAATAGCTATTGTACCTGGTTAAAATAAATATAAAGTTACCTGTAAAATAAATATTAATCCTAAAATAGCTATAATATAATTATAATTTATATTGTAGCTATATTAGGATTTATTTTACAGGTAAGTATTTATCTTTAAATAGGAATAATTTATTTAATAAGAGTTAACTAATTTTGTTAGATTAAAATTATATTTAATTTAGGGGGGTGTTAGGGTTAGGGTTAGACTTAGCTTTAGGGGTTAATACATTTATTAGAATAGCGGTGAGCTCCAGTCGGCAGATTAGGGGTTAATAATTGAAGTTAGGTGTCGGCGATGTTAGGGAGGGCAGATTAGGGGTTAATACTATTTATTATAGGGTTAGTGAGGCGGATTAGGGGTTAATAACTTTATTATAGTAGCAGTGCGGTCCGCTCGGCAGATTAGGGGTTAATAAGTGTAGGCAGGTGGAGGCGACGTTATGGGGGGCAGATTAGGGGTTAATAAATATAATATAGAGGTCGGCGGTGTTAGGGGCAGCAGATTAGGGGTACATAGGGATAATGTAAGTAGCGGCGGTTTAAGGAGCGGCAGATTAGGGGTTAATAATAATATGCAGGGGTCAGCGATAGCGGGGGCGGCAGAATAGGGGTTAATAAGTGTAAAGTTAGGGGTGTTTAGACTCGTGGGTACATGTTAGAGTGTTAGGTGCAGACGTAGGAAGGGTTTCCCCATAGGAAACAATGGGGCTGCGTTAGGAGCTGAACGCGGCTTTTTTGCAGGTGTTAGGTTTTTTTTCAGCTCAAACAGCCCCATTGTTTCCTATGGGGGAATCGTGCACGAGCACGTTTTTGAGGCTGGCCGCGTCCGTAAGCAACTCTGGTTTCGAGAGTTGAAGTTGCGTTAAATATGCTCTACGCTCCTTTTTTGGAGCCTAATGCAGCCATTCTGTGGACTCTCAATACCAGAGTTATTTTAAAGGTGCGGCCAGAAAAAAGCCAGCGTTAGATACGCGGGTCTTTACCGACAAAACTCTAAATCTAGCCGAAGATTTGTTAATTTGCACCCACAAGAATGTTTTACTAAAAAATTTATTGAAGACCATGTTGCAAAAATGAATACCACATCATGAATAGAAATTAGATAACAAAATATTGTTGATATAACAGAACTAAATAAACTCTTTGAAGATACAGTATACTGCATATCTAATGCAAGCAGTAATGTAGAAAGACTAGGATTATGGAAAATAGTCTAAAGCCCACCTAATTAATATAGGAAAATATACCAGGACATTATTGGTCGATAAAATAATTTATGTGACATTCCCTATTCATACCTAGGGGGCTACGAGTTTTTAATTTAATAATCCAATAGTTTTAATTTAAGAATCCAATAGTTCTTTCCTATTCCTTTCCCCCTCTGGGATGGACCATTGCTATATATAACCTGAATAGACATATTCGCTACATTAGTAAAATGTTCACTATTGAAGTGATTAGCTACAGCTGATTCCTTGACGTAATTTTTAACGTCTCTAGTATGTTCACCAAACCTTTTTCTTATCTGTCTCGATGTTTGACCTATATACTGACACAAATTGCAAGTAAGCAAATAAATGACGAAGGTCGTGTTATAGTTAGCATAAAAATTAAAACTGAATTGCTGATGGTTGACACTACTTACAAAACTAGGTCATATGCAAACATGTGCACACATGTGGCAATTTCTGCTAACACATTTAAAATTGCCCTTTTTGTTTAACCAAAATGACCTAGATGCCTTGTTATTTTTGATAACACTAGGAGATAGCCTTTGGGCCAATGTTCTGGGGTTTTTGGGGACAAATCTACATGTATTTATATAAGGTCTTAACATTTCATTCACTAAAAGTAAGTAGAGATGTTTCTTTAGGATTTTTACTATTTCAGGATATTGCTGAGAGTACTCACTATGGCATATTTTAAGTCACTTTCTTTTTGACCCCTAACTTTATGTTGTTTTTATTATTATTAACAGGTATTTGTAGAGCCCCAACAGATTCTGCAGCGCTATAAACATAGTTGGTATACAGGATAACATTTATAGGGATGACATGGGTAGAGGGCCCTGCAGAGAGTTGCACTGTTGTAGTTGGCTCTTATGAAGGGGATCTACAAACAGCTGGGCTCATAGGCTTACATTCTAAGGGGTTCAAGGGGAAAGCAATGGAGTTAGGAAAAGTTAGTGTTGGTTGTATGCATCCCTGCATAGTAGAGTCTTTAGAGAGCACTTGAAGCTGTTAAAACTAGGGAAGAGTCTTATAGAGTTAGGCAGGGAGTTCCACAAGATGGGGGCCAGTCATGAGAAGTCCTGTAAATAGGAATGTGAGGAAGTAACAAGAGAGGAGGAGAGTAGGAGATCGATAGCAGAGCGAAGGGGACGGGAGGGAGAGTATTTGGAGACAAGGTCTGAAATGAAAGGGAGAGCAGGGCAGTTGAGGGCTTTGTATGTAAGAGTGAGGATTTTGTGTTTAATCCTGGAGGCAAGAGGAAGCCAGTGAAGGGAATGGCAGAGAGGTGCAGCAGATGAAGAGCGACGTGTAAGGAAGATGAGCCTGGCAGAGGCATTCATTATGGAAACAGGAAGCTGCTAGTCGGCAGCTAGGTAGACCGGAGAGCATGGAGTTGCAATAGTCGAGACTGAAAAGGATGAGAGAGTGAATTAAAATCTTAGTTGTGTCTTGTGTAAGGAAATGTCTAATTTTAGAGATGTTTTTAAGGTGGAAGCGGCAGGCTTTAGCCAAGGACTGAATGTGAGGAGTGAAGGACAGGTCTGAGTCAAGTGTGACCCCAAGACATCGAGCATGCGGGGTAGGGGTAATGATGGAATTATCAACAGTTATAGAAAATTGGGGGTGGAGACTTTGGAAGAAGGGGGAAAAATAAGTAGTTCAGTTTTGGAGAGATTTAGCTTAAGGTAGTAAGAGGACATCCAAGATGAGATATGAGAAATATAGTTAGTGACACGGGTTAGTAAGGAAGGAGGTAGGTCTGGTGCAGAGAGGTAGATTTGGGTGTTGTCGGCATACAAATGATATTGAAACCTGTGGGACTTTATTAAGGAACCTAATGATGACGTATAGATTGAAAAGAGAAGGGGACCAAGGACAGAGACTTGAGGTACCCCAACAGAAAGTGGTAACGGGGCAGAGGATGCTCCGGAGAAGGCTACACTAAAGGTATGGTTAGATAGATAGGAAGAGAACCACATGAGAGCTGTGTCGCAGATGCCGAAGTATTGGAGGATTTGGAGCAAAAGAGGGTGGTCAACAGCGTCAAAGGCTGCAGACAGATCAAGGAGGATAAGCAGAGATAAGTGGTCTTTGGATTTTGCTGTAACTAGGTCATTGGTAACCTTGACAATTGCTGCCTCTGTGGAATGATGGGGACGAAATACAGATTGCAGTGGGTCAAGAAGAGAGTTTAGTGTAAGGGAATGGGAAAGACGTGCAAATACTAGCTTTTCAAGGAGCTTTGTTGAACGTTGTAAGTTTTAATTTTATTGCAACATTATTCTAGCTTAGCCTCATTGTATCCCCTGCGCACCAACCTATTTTTTAGATCTATAGATTGTTGTTCATAGATTTCATCCGATTTTGTATTTCTTTTAAGTCTAAAAAACTGTCCTTTTGGGATCGCTTGAATTAGGTGTTTGGGGTGCTGAGAGGTAGCATGCAGCATAGTGTTACCTGCAGTAGGTTTCCTGTATGTTTGTGACAATACTATTGTTTATAATTTGTAAAGAAAGATCTAGATAATTTACCTCATACTGACTGTACACACCTGTGAACTTTATAAAATTTTGATTGAAGTATTGTAAAAATTTAGAGATTTCTTCATCATTTATAGTTTTTTTTACAATAACTAGAAGGTCATCTATACATCGTATAAAGAGATACATTTCTTCAAACAATGGGTTAAGGGTACTGTAGATATAGGTAAGTTCCCACCAAGAAACACAAATTAGTAAGGCTGGGACAAATTTTACCCCCATGGCCGTACCACAAATTTGCCATTAAAATTAATGAAATTATGAGAAATCTAAAATATTAGAACATCTCCTATGTAGTGTTGTGTAGTTTGATCTAGTCCCATTTCTCTTTCTAGAAAAAAAATCACAGCTTGGATACCAAGATGTTGAGGTATACAGGTGTATAAAGGTGAAATGTCAGCTACTACCCATGTGTAATTTGATTTCCAAACAATGGACTCTAGTAACAGAAGTAAATGAGTACTGTCCTTTAAATAGGACAATTGTCTCACAGCCAGAGGTTGGAGAATACCATCCAACCATGCCCCCAAAGGTTCAAATAAGGACCCCACACCTGACACAATAGGTCTGCATGGAGGGCAGTGGTGGTCCTTATGCACCTTGGGGACATGGTAAAATATGTGAATTAAAGAATTATCAGGGAGAAGGGTATCAATATCAGATTCTCTAAAGATACCTAGACTAACTCCTTCTAATATTAGCTGCTTTAATTCTTGTCTATATTTGGTAGTCGGATTAGAGGGAAGTTTTTGATAAACCCTTTCATCTGACAGTTGCCTCAAGGCTTCCTGGAAGTAGTACTCTTTGTCCAGGATAATGATACTGCCGCCCTTATCCGAATTCCTAATTACAATATTATTGTTATCTTGTAAAGACTTAACAGTTTATAGTTCAGATTAAGGGGGGCAGTACCGGTTCCAAAATTATCCTCCAATTTCAAAATATTCTCCTGTATCATTTTCTGATAGGTATTAATAAGAGGCCCTCTGAAATTGACAGGATAGAAATCAGATTTTTTTTTTTTTTTTGAGCTTCAATAATTCCTGGGGTTAAAAATGCTTATTCTCACCACTATACATATCAATGGGGTTAACCACAGTACAGGCTTCACTAAATGTTAAATAAGGTGTATTAAAATCATTCATATCAGATGATGTTTGTTCATCAGAAGTAACAGATATTTCCTCATTTTTATTAGTGAGGGTAAAGAAACGCTTGAGGGACAGCTTACGTATAAACTTGTTGATATCAAGTAGTGTGTTTAAACTTGAAAAATTATTTTGTGGGAGCAAACCCCAACCCTTTGGATAAAACCCTATTTTCATCATCAGTAAGGCTATATTTTGACAAATTAATTACACTAAAGCCATCTATATTATTCACATTTGTATAGTCCAAACAAGTAGTAGAATTGCTATCTACTAGTGTCCCTTCTTGATGTGTTTTCCTTTTTCTTCTCCAACTTCTTTTCCTCTTTCTTGTAGCGTGATTCTGCGAGTTTTTGGATGCATGACTGGTACTACTTCCGCTGATTCTTCCCCCGACGTGTCCTGTAAAAAAACACATGAAGAGGGGGAATAGGACAGAGAAGAGATAGAGGAAGAACAGGAGGAAACATAGGAGGTGCTAGAAAAAGAGGCATCTGTATCTGTGGTTTCTCCACTGAATGCCACATTTCTTTTATCCTTTTCTTTATGATTGATTTGGGCACATTCTGTGGAGGTTCTTCTTTAGACTGTGACAATTTGTCTTGTCCTTTCTGATGTTTGTTCATATTTTTGTTTCTATTGTCCCTTTGTTTGCGACGTATTTCCGCCAAGTTGTAAACTCTTTGCTGCTCATAATCTTATTTATCTCTGTTAAACTTTTCTCCTTTTCTTGTTGCTTGTCTTTTATCTTGTTTTGTAATGGCTTCACCCATTTTCTTATTGTATGTTGCAAATTTAGGGCTATATTTATGTTGTTTCAATTCCTCCTTAAGTACAGAGATAGAAGATTGCAACTTTATCTGTTTCTTATCTTTAACTCTGATGAGTATATTTATGAGCTTAAAGGAGCATTCAGTCAGGGCAGAATTCCAATCTTCCATATCTTCAGTATCTTCAAATTGAAAGGAGGGATATTTTTTATTTGTAACCCCCTAGGAATTCTTTCGGTTTCCAAATATTTTCTAAAAGCCGCAATGTTCCACATTAGCCTCAAATCAGTCATGAATGATTGTTCCAGGTTTTTAAACTGAAGTTTCATTTCAGGATTTTCAGTAGTAAAATCTTACATTGAGAATTTAAGATCAAAGAATTATTTTCTTGTACCAATATCAAAAAAGTCATCATGGTTAATAAAAAAAGTCTGGTGATGGTCAGTAGTGGTGTCAGTATTGTCTAATAATGGATCTGACAAGTCTGTGTCCAAACCTGTCATGTCTGTGAAGTGTAAGAGTATATATAGCTGCTCAAATCCTATTGGCTGATTGTAACACTCAATATGATTTTAGCAGCTCTAAAAATATTGGCTGAACCTTGCAGCCAATAGGAATGCAAGGGACGCCATCTTGGATGACGTCACTTGCATTCAAGATTCAGTTTACAGCGGAGACCATATTGAAGAGGAGCTCCTCGTCGGATGTCTTCAGGATGGATCCGCTCTATGCCAGATGTCTTCAGGATGCACCCGCTCCTTGCCGGATGTATTGCAGCCAGAAACCTCTGTAGCTTATGTGTATAGAGTTGG
This sequence comes from Bombina bombina, assembly GCF_027579735.1. Classification (NCBI taxonomy): domain Eukaryota; kingdom Metazoa; phylum Chordata; class Amphibia; order Anura; family Bombinatoridae; genus Bombina; species Bombina bombina. The sequence continues at coordinate 271,706,151 of NC_069502.1, read as the reverse complement.
ATCACAACTGCAGAATATACACCTAGTTTCAGAAGTGTGAGGAAACAACTAGAGGAAATAATTCCTTTAATATGTTTCTTTTAAGTTGGTTACAGGAGAGGGTTCAGATCTCCTGTACAAGTGAAGGAAGGTTGTGCCTGGTTAAGCTGGTGTCCGCTTTCATGTAGCGGTTAAAAGGTTCGATCCTGAGCTGTCGGTTTTGCTTAACAGCTGTTCACAGCAGGGACAGCAGGAATCTGAGAGAGCTGTGTGTATTCAGTGGTGACGTAGTATTGGAGGTGTGTATCTGAGCACCAATCAGCTGCGTAGGAACTCGGCAGCTTGAGAGCGTAGGAAAAGCTTACCTAGAGGTCACTGTTTGTAGTGGTTGTAGCCGCAAATAGAAGCAGTTAAGTTAAAGAAAGTTCTTTGGAAGCTGTGTCATTATATCCTGGGTATGAGCAAAGGTGGAATATGCAGTCTCTAAATAGTTGCCGCTGATGAAATCCGGTGAGGAATGGAAGCAGCAGCACAATGGAAGGAACCCGGTATGAGATGTTTGTTAATCTCCCGGTTCTTAGACTCCGGATAGAACAGGTTTAATAAGCAAGTAGATATTAAGCTCAGGGAGCCCTGTGGAAGTGTTTTGGCATGAAGTAAGTCAGCAGCGTATAGGAAACAATGTAACAGATGACAATGTTGCTACACATCTGAAATAATTGACGTTAGCAAGGAGGATTGTGGGATTTTATGGAGAAAGCCTTAAAGGGGTATACCACAGAGGAAATATCCATGACATGTCCCCCCGTCAAAGGGGCTGCACCGCAGCAATATGTCCAGGCCTGTCCGGATTAGCACTGTGGAAAGCAGAGACTAATCGTGAAGCATGGATGTTGGAGACAGGCTCCCAGGAATCTTCCTCGGGATTAAAACCTTTCCAACGGATCAAATATTGGAGATGTCCTTTAAGGAGCCTAGAATCACGGATAGAGCTGATCTCATATATATCTTCTTCGATCAGTGTAGGAGGTAATGGGGAATCACCTGTTTGTGCTCTAGTAGGTGTGTAGGGTTTTAACAGGGACATATGGAACGTAGGGTGTATCCGATATTCAGGAAGCAAATCTAGGGCTACAGCATTTTCATTGACCACTTGTTTTCGTTGTAACTTGAAATGGTCCAATGAAGAGTTGAGAGAATTTTTTAGAGGGTGTCTTAAGCTTCAAATGTCTTGTGGAGAGCCAAACCTTGTCGCCCACAGAATAGGTGGGTGGTATTCTTCTTTTGGTATCATAATACTTCTTCTGCCTCAATTGTGCTTCTTTGATGTTTTCCTTAAGGAAGGTGAATGATTCAGCTATGGTGTTACTTGTTTCATCAACCTGGGGTGACGTAGTGTTCAGCTGTGGATATAGGTGGAAGGTAGGGTGATACCCATAATTGGAGAACGGGGTTGTCTTAGTGGAGGCATTATATGAGTTGTTGTAGGCGTATTCTGCTGTTGGTATGTTGTCGTACCATTGATCTTGGTGGAAGGAACAGTAACATCTAATATACTGTTCCAACCATTGGTTGACTCTTTTGGTTTTCCCATTTGTCTGGGGATGAAATGCTGTACTGTACTGTTAATCAACGTGCAGGACCTTGCACAAAGCTTTCCAAAACTTAGACATAAATTGGGATCCCCTGTCAGTAATGATGATGGAGGGGAGACCATGTAGCCTTACTATATGTTGTAAAAACAGTTGTGTGGTTTCTGCGGAGGTAGGTAATTTTCGATAGGGGATGAAGTGAGCCATCTTCGTGAGGAGATCGACGACCACTAGTATGGTAATACAATTATGGGATAGAGGAAGATCAACTATGTAGTCCATCCCTATGGTTTGCCATGGCCGATGGCCGATCTGATATGTGCAGTGGTTTTAAAAATCCATAAGGACGAGCCTTTTCGGGTTTTAGAATTGCACATTTTTCACATGTGGTGACATAGTCTTTTACAGAATGGTCAATGTTAGGCCACCAGTAGTTCCTTTTTAGGAGTTCCAAGGTTCTTTGAACACCAGGATGTCCGGCAAGAGGTGCATCGTGATGGTTGTACAGCAACTGTTCTCTGAGTGGAGGGGTAAGAAAAGTTTGTCCTTGTGATAGTAAAGAGAATCATCCTTTTGTTGTAACTTTGTTTTAGGAAAGGTAAGGTCTTCCTGTTAGTTTTCACATATGAATCGGTAAGGGGTTAACGTGGCACATAAATGTTCTGGAGTAAGTATAGTTCTCGGAAGGGTTTCGGCTGCAGTTTGGTTGATCGTTCGGGACAGGGCAACTGCCTTTCCATTTTTTGACCCTGGCCGATACGTTATATGGAAATTGAACCTTGTAAAGTACAGACTCCATCAGAGTTGGCGAGCTGAGAGAGTCTTGCTTGATTGGAGATACTCCAGATTATGATGATCTGTATATATGAGTATAGGTATCTTCGTACCTTCGAGTAGATGGTGCCAATGTTCAAAAGATTTCCTTATGACTAGAAGTTCTTTGTCTCCTATCGAATAGTTTAATTCGGGAGGTGTCATTAATCTTGAGAAGAAAGCAACAGGGTGTATAGGATATGAGGGAGACTTCCGTTGAGAGAGTATGGTGCCTAAGGCAAAGTTGGAGGCATCTACCTCTTGGATGAATTGTAATGCTGGGTTAGGAAATTGCAAGACAGGAGCAGTTGTAAAAGAGGTTTTCAGTATGTTGAATGCATCCTGTGCCTTTGGATTCCAAATGAATGGGGAGCGAGAGCCAGTAAGGCTACTGAGGGCTTTAGCAATAGTAGAAAACCTTCTAATAAACTAAAATAATAAAAATTGGTGAATTCCAAGAAGCGTTGGACATCCTTTGTAGAAGTGGGGATCGGCCAGTTTTGTATCGCCTCCACCTTGTTATCCTCCATCTTAAGACCTGCAGATGAGATATGATATCCGAGGAAGGAGATCTCTGTGACATGGAACAAACACTTCTCGGGCTTGGCATAGAATTAGGGTGTGTTCGTAGACGACCAAGGACCCAGCGCACATGTTTCTGATGATCTTCCAAGTTGTCGGAGTAGATAAGAATATCATCCAAATAAACCACCATGCACACATCCAAAAAATCTCTGAAGATGTTGTTTATGAAATGTTGGAACGTGGCTGGGGTATTGCATAGCCTAAATCGCACTACCATCTTTCAGGTCAATTATTATGTAATGCAGCCAGAAACCTCTGTAGCTTATCTGTATAGAGTTGGATCACAACTGCAGAATATACACCTAGTTTCAGAAGTATGAGGAAACAACTACAGAAAATAATTCCTTTAATAGGTTTCTTTTAAGTTGGTTACATGAGAGGGTTCAGATCTCCTGTACAAGCTGGCATGTGAAGGAAGGTTGGTCCTGGTTAAGCTGGTGTCCGCTTTCATGTAGCGGTTAAAAGGTTCGATCCTGAGCTGTCGGTTTTGCTTAACAGCTGTTCACAGCAGGGACAGCAGGAGTCTGAGAGAGCTGTGTGTATTCAGTGGTGACATAGTATTGGAGGTGTGTGTCTGAGCACCAATCAGGTGCGTAGGAACTCAGCAGCTTGAGAGCGTAGGAAAAGCTTACCTGGAGGTCACTGTTTGTAGTGGTTGTAGCCGCAAATAGAAGCAGGTAGGTTAAAGAAAGTTCTTTGGAAGCCGGGTCGTTATATCCTGGGTATGAGAAAAGGTCTAATATGCAGTCTCTGAATAGTTGCCGCTGATGAAATCCAGTGAGGAATGGAAGTGGCAGCGCAATGGAAGGAACCCGGTATGAGATGTTTGTTAATGTTTTTAGACTCCTGATAGAACAGGTCGAATAAGCAAGTAGATATTCAGCTCAAGGAGCCCTGTGGATGAGATCCGACGTGTTTGGCAAGAAGTAAGTCAGCAGAGTATAAGAAACAATGTAACAGACGACAATGTTGCTACACATCTGAAATAAGTTAGCAAGGAGGATTGTGGGATTTTATGGAGAAAGCCTTAAACGGGTATACCACAGAGGAAATATCCATGACCCCCGATGAATGAAGATAGAAGAGGCCGCATGGATGAAGACTTCGCCAGCTGGATGAATATGGAAGAGGCCGTCCGGATGAAGACTTCTTGCCGGCTGGATGGATCCTTCAAGCGGAACTTCAAAAATTGTAAGTGGATCATCGGGGGATAGTGTTAGGTTTATTTAAGGTTTTTTTGGGTGGGTTTTATTTTTAGAGTAGAGTCTGGGCAGTAAAAGAGCTAAATGCCCTTTTAAGGGCAATGCCCATACAAATGCCCTTTTCAGGGCAATGGGGAGCTTAGGTTTTTTAGATAGGGTTTTTATTTGCGGGGGTTGGTTGTGTGGGTGGTAGGTTTTACTGTTGAGGGGGTGTTTGTATTTTTTGACAGGTAAAAGAGCTGATTTCTTTGGGGTAATGCCCCGCAAAAGTCCCTTTTAAGGGCCATTGGTAGTTTATTGTAGGCTAGGCTTTTTTTTTAATTTTTGGTGAGCTTTTTTATTTTGATAGGGCTATTAGATTAGGTGTAATTCATTTTTATTTTTGATACTGTGGTTTTTATATTTTTTGTAACAGTATTTTTTATTTTTTGTAAGTTAGTGTTTTTTATTTTTTGTAACTTAGTGTTTATTTTTTTTGTAACTTAGTAATTTTTAATTGTAGATTTAAATAATTTGAGTAGGGTTAGGTTTTTAAATATGTAATATAGTTAATTTAATTGGTAGTTTAATGTAATTTTAGTATAGTGGTAGTGTTTTAGTGACAGGGTATAAATAAAGTTGGTAAAAAGCTGAATAGCAGCGAGATCGATGTTAGTAAACAACAGTCTGCTGCTCATCGTCCCATACTTGGTGCGCAACTTTTTGCCGGCTTTTTTTATAAATATGGAGACCGTATTCAGGTCCGCGGCAGCAATGTTAGGCGAGCGTATTGGTGCCTTTGAATGCAAGAAAGTTGACGCCTTGATAGATAGGCCTCTATGTAGTTATACAAATAAAAAAAGTTTACAATCTATGTTCTTCCATTTTTTATCGGTAGAGTGTAAAAATATGAACTAAATCTTATTTTAAATGATGGCAAAGTGTAAGAGGTTAACAAAATGTGCACCAAACACAACATAAGTACACTAAAATAAAGTTATACTCTCATATATATATATATATATATATATATATATATAATCAATGTAAATATTTGCATAGGAAATTAGCACATCTAGGCAAGATTCCCCACTTGCTTTTTCCCAGAAATACTCCATATACAATGTTACCAAAGGACAAGAGAATTCTGTGTAAGATATGCAAATTAGATATGCAAATTCTCAGTTTTTTTGCTTCAAATAATGTTTTAACACAGCGATCCTTTTAACAGGATTATTGCAGAAATCCAGAAATCACTCACTAGACAGCATGTTTCGTTCTTTTTGGAACTCATCAGTAGGAGATAGATTTCTGGTTGCTGCATTGGTAAAGCTACTTTCAGGGTTAAACCAAAATTCATTAAAATTATGGGGGAGATAAAAAAACTGAAATTAAAATCCTCCATGTCTCAAAATTAAATCAATGTAAATATTTGCATAGGAAATTAGCACATCTAGGCAAGACTCCCCGATAGCTTTTTCCCAGAAATACCCCATATACAATGTTACCAATGCACAAGAGAATTCTGGGTAAGATATGCAAATTATTTATGCAAATTGTCATTTTTTTTGCTTCAAACACTGTTTTAACACAGCGGTCCTTTTAACAGGATTATTGCAGCAATATATATATATATATATATATATATATATATAGTTGTATGGTTATTTACTTGTTTGTATATTGTTTTTTTCCCCTCTTTTACAAGTTTTTGTCTGTCTCTGGGGAAGTGCTTCCAATATTTTCTGAGAGATCTGCTCAGTCCAGGACATGGGATGTGCACAGTCCAGTCTGTGCATGTAGGTTAGGAACCCAGGGAGGAAGAGACTTTGATGTGGTACTGGGCTTATTACCATTTTGACATAATGCTGCAACTAACTCTTTCATTTAACTTTTTATCCAGCTGTGTGCTTGCAAGAGAGTTCCAGACTTTTTATGTGTTGTGTTAATAATTTTGTTTTGTAATTTTCTCTATGGGCTTTGCACCCTGGCTTGGCTAATTGTCTTAGTCCCTGAGAGTTGTGGAGCTGCCTATGAGTGCTGGTGTGGATCCAGGGCTGTGAGTTTTGCAGGATCAGGTATGTGTACCAAGTCCAGTTTGAGAGTGCAGCCATTTCCATGTTTTTCCACAGAAACCACATAATATGTGCCCATGGCTATCTATTAAATTGTTTTGCCACTGCTTACAGCATCTGTAAAGAAAGCTAAGACGTTTATAGAAATATCCCTTTCAGTTTCAGGTCTAATTTGTAAGACAGACATAATTTACCCATTTATCATGAATGGGGATATATACTTTATAATAAAAAGTATCTGTGCATAATCTACTAAAGTAACAGAGAATAATGATACTATGGTTGACATTTAACATACTAACTATGTATTCCTCATCAAAAAGGTATTTGCACATCTAGTCATTGCTACAGGCTGTATACAAATACCACAATTAATGTACATTGACTGCCATTTAGACTAATTTGCTTTAGCCTATAATTATCTATTGTTGCCTTAACAAGCAGGTAACATGTATGTGGTTGTAATTGCATTACTTTACTGTGTGGTTTTCTGCGCTCGGATGTAATTTTCCATGGATATCTTCCTAATAAAGCTATTGTACTCATACTCAATTTTGAGGCACACTGACAGATGCCTTTGTAAAGTGTATAAATTATAATTATCAAAACATGCATTAGCTTTTATTCCGTCATATTATATAACTCTTTGGTTTGCTGAACATGATTTAAAATCAGATAACTGTCCACATTAAACATTGTTACTTCTGCGTAAGTATCTGATGTCAGAAACTCTAACAGTCAAGATATCCAATAAGTTTCCATATGCACAAGAAATAAAATGATTGCCGCTGTCTGTTGTTTGCCATACAAGTAAGTTATTTGCAATCATAAAATCCAGCATCAAGGAAATTAAGTTGAAGACAGTTTTTTAATCACATTTACAACTAGAGTTAAAAAATAAATGCCTACATATTTTGCTGTACTATTTTGTCCATATGAGTTAAGCTATACAATTCTTATGATGCTTATTAAAAAAAAACGCAACATGTAACCACAACCCGTAATTCACATGCATGGGCCCATAGACCAGCAGAAATCTCTTTGTGTAAAAACCTTGATAATTCTTATGTATTAGAGTAAAAACTGTATAAATAAGTGTAGCTTTGAGTGGAAACAGCATGATCATTTCATATACATTTTTGTAGTATGATAAGGCACAGATTTGCTGGGTATAGACAAGCTCACATGGTGATTCTAGAAAACATGGCTGCCTTAGGTGTGACGTTTGTAATGCTATATTGTTTTCTGCCAAATCTAAACATTTGGGAAAGTGTTGTGAGAGACGTGCTTGCTATTTATGCTGTTTCATATGATTTTGAATGACAGGTTCCTGCATTTCAGTTGGATATAATTTTTAAAAGGGATGATGTATTAAAACTTGTATACTGCCAAACTCTTTACATAGCAGTAGACGAGGTTGAAAGAACACAAAAGTCTATGATTACAAAAAGAAGCTGCCAATTGAACTTGCATTAATACAAATAGAAAGCTGACCCATTTAATGCAATCAATAATATCCATGAATTCTGTTTCTACATATCCAGCCCGAAATGTATCTAAACTATTTTAAAACTTATCTAAGGTATTGGTATTCACTACCTCCTTAGGGAATTAATTCCACGATTGCATTGCTCTTACAGGGAAAAAACATTTAAGTTGCTGGAGATTTTCTCTAGCGCTAAATTGTGACCTCTTGTCACAAACAATTGCCTTTTAAAAAACTGAGCTTCTGGCAACTCTGTTGTACCTTGAATATAGTTCTATAAAGTGCCTTTATTTTCTAGAAAAAAAAGACCCAAATTGGCTAAACTCTTTTTGTAGGCTAAATACTCTATTCCACTTTTGTGAACTTTCTCTGAACATTTTCTAATTCTGCAATATCCTTTTTTTAATCGGCTCTGAGAACTGTACTGCATACTCAAGGGTAGGCCTTTCCAGGGATTTAAATAGTGAAAGATTTAGGCTTTCCTCTCTTGCATCAATGCCTATTGTGTGCCAGGGTATCATCTTTTTCAACCACTTACAAAAAAGCCCACTGTGCCTTTCTGCAAATATACTGTCACAAATACACAAAAAATACAAAGCGCATCAATGATTGATGGCAATAGTTTATTCACAATATACATCCACACATTATATTGCACTTGATATATAAAATAATCAGAGTGCATCAATAATGTCCACTGAATATTGGAATGTAATCCATGCCTCTTCTATGACTGATCATGACTGTTCATATACTGTAGCTCTGATCATCAGGTAATCATTCAAAGTCTCAGACTTTAAGTGTGACAGGTGTCAGCCTCCCAATATACTCAACTCCCAGATTTAACTTTGTTGTGTTTCAATTGCGTGCTTGTTCAAACTTTTCAGGAGTAAAGAACAATTACAGTCCCATAATACTCTGGAGCTTATATAGGATGATAATTCCACCCACTGCTGACAATGTCTAGATATCAAATGCCCAATGTTATCTTTATACTGCCACACTTTATAACCCATGGTGTTTTAAGCATATGCATATTACTTTTAAAAAATCCTAAAATAAAATCACAAAATATTAAATCTTAAAAATAAAAAATGTCAGGATAATGGTAATAGAGGACTTAAATCATAAAAATGCTATACTTGTAAACATATTATTATTATTTGAACAAACCTAAAACATATTTAAAGAACTTATAATATATACCAAATGATGATTCCTTTAATAAGAAGAACACCTACCCTCCTAGAGATATAGTGGCAAGTGTGTACTAATGTTAGATATTTAAATCATAAAAGCCTGTAAATCAATGTTCAACCCATATGGCTAATGACAATGCAACTTGTATATTCATTTAGTTTCCATTGTGCTAGATTTACTAGTCTCTGATAGCAGTTGTTGCCTTGAGGTATTCAGTCAATTATTTTAATAGTAAGATCATAAGGGTCTTTATTACGAAAACACCTAAAGTGTTCAGAAACTCTCACAAAACCCACTTTTATATTGTCCACATGTTTATAGAACCTTATCTTTAATTTCATTATTGTGCGACCAACATACATTTCCCCTCATTTGCAGGTCAACTGATTAATTACATAAGTAGAGTTATATATTCCCCTATATTTATGGTAAAAGCTTTCATATCCAGTCCAATTATCAATAGTCATATTCATGCTAATATGACCACACATACAATTTATTTCCCACATGTTGTGTGGCTGGTTCCAGTGATAGCCAGTTAGACTGCACTCTTTCCTTATGGTTTATTTAATGAGATTTTAACTTAGACAGTGCAAGCATACTTTTAAAATCTCTATTCTTCCCAAATACCACTGTGGGTGTGTTGTTTAAATGTCACCCAAAATGGGATTGTTCTGCAATATACTGCATTGACTGTTCAAAGCCATTTTTGTAATATGAACATAGTAATGTCTAGTATTTATTTTGTCATCCTCCTTCTTTATCTGCTGTTTTGATTAGTGTTTATAGGCATCAATAAGCTTTCCTTAGAGGTACTCAAACCTCTGGAACTGACCAAAAGGAATATTTATTTATTTTCCAACCTACCAGATGTCCACTACTGGCATACAAAAACCCATTTCTGGTGCTTGATTTACGATAATGTTTAGTTATAACTGCATTCTTATGATAATATGTCAAAATAAGAACTAAAAAATAAATTTGAATTTTCTCATTGAACTTCAAATTATAATTTTAATATACTTAAATAATTTATAAGCTCTATTTAATGCACCTTTCCTAATACTTATAATATTGTCAATATGTCTGCAGTACTTGACAAGATTATTAATAAATGGGTTACTATTTATGTGTATGTGCCCTCTATGAGGCCCATTTATCAAGCTCCGAATGGAGCTTGAAGGGCTGTGTTTTTGTCGAGTCAGAAACACCAGTTACTCGCTAGAAACACCAGTTATGAAGCAGCGGTCTAAAGACTGCTGCTCCATAACCCTGTCCGCCTGCTCTGATGAGGTGGACAGGAATCGCCACAATTCAACCCGATCGAGTACGATTGGGATGATTGACACCTCCCTGCTGGCGGCCCATTGGCCGCGAGTCTACAGGGGGCGGCGTTGCACCAGCAGCTTTTGTGAGATGCTGGTGCAATGCTGAATATGGAGAGCGTATTGCTCTCCGCATTCAGCGAGGTCTTGTGGACTTGATCCGCACTGTCGGATCAGGTCCGCAAGACCTTTCATAAATAGGCCTCTATATATCATAGTTCTTACAATGTTTCATAAATGTCAAAATACTGGCAAACAAATATTGAATAGTGCAGCCAACAGCTAGCACTAGCTAGTGCTGCGGAATCTGTTGGTGCTCTACAAATAACCAATAATAATAATAATAGCCAACGAATATTCGGGGAAACAAGTTTCCCTTTATATTGAGAACGAAAATTTCATCCAAAACAAAATTTTCTTGGCTGCCCAATTTTAATATCTGTCATGAATTTTAAACCATGCCCCTATAGAAGTCTATTATATTAGAGAATTTTGGCACCAGCGCTATCCAACAAGGTATAACAAAAACATGATTTTGAAATGCAAAAAACAAGACGATCAGGCAAAATAAATAATAACTGAACATTGTGTATTACTTTTCATAGCTATATAAAATATTTTACTGGGTGTTAATTTTCAGATTAATGACCCTTCAAAGGGAAACTGAACCCAAATATTTTCTTTCGTGATTCAGATAGAGCATGCAATTTTAAGCAACTTTCTAATTTACTACTATTATCAAATTTTCTTCGTTCTATTGCTATCTTTATTTGAAAAAGAAGGCATCTAAGCTTTTTTTTTTTTGGTTCAGACTCTGGATAGCAATTTTTTATTGGTGGATGAATTTATCCACCAATCAGCAAGAACAACCCAGGTTGTTCACCAAAAATGGGCCGGCATCTAAGCTTACATTCTTGCATTTCAAATAAAGATACCAAGAGAATGAAGAAAATGTGATAATAGGAGTAAATTAGAAAGTTGCTTAACATTTCATGCTCTATCTGAATCACAAAAGAAAAAAATTGGGTTAAGTGTCCCTTTAAGTATTAATAGTTTCTCTGAAAATATATTTATTTTTCCTAGTGCCTCAGAAAATTGCACACATATCTTGTTTCTACCTATAGAGTGCTGTTCTTTCCCTTTCTCCCTTGGGGCTAATTTAACATTATTTATTGTTTTGATGTGTTCAGGAGAGTTCCATACAGAACTTGGGGTTTGGCCACAGGAAGACTTATTCGTAACCACAGATTAATGGCAAACTGTTTGAAGTTTAAACATACATATGCCTTGAAGACATAGCTGGCTGCATTTCTCTTAATGGTTTATACATCAGGATTGTATGTAACTGTCTGCTGTTGAAGACGGGTGGATTATATATGCTCTGTGAGTAAGCAAGCAGATGTAGCTAACTGGCTAGGGATCCAGTGAGAATAGCCACAGATTGTATACCACAGTCATCTGCACACTGAATGCCAGAATGCTGTCTCTGCTTATTTATATCCAAACGGATTGTGTTGAAATGTGTTCTCCTAAAGCCAGTGTACCTTTTACAGCTGCTTGCTAGACTATACCACAGTCATTGCAGATTAACCTCTTATTGTCAGCATTTGGTGCAATTACAAATTTCATGTGAATAACAAAAACAGTACAACTGGAGGACTTATTGTAAGAGATGCTCAGAATCCAGATGTATATTACGTGTTTCACACTGGGGTCCCTGGGCTGTTTCGCAGGAATCTGAGACTACTTATCACTAGTCGCCCAACATTCAGAGATTAAAGGGACATTATGTTCTAAAATGTTGTCATCCATATGAAAGCAGCATATAAATATGTTTATTTTGTGTGTGTGAAAATATGTGTCCTAAAAAAGTTTTTTTTATTTAAATTGAAATAAATAGAGCTATATTGGTTATGTGCTACCTATCAATCCTCATTGGCTGATAGGTACTTGCCATTAACTTGTACTAGTTAAGCAGCAATTCAAAGAACATTAAAAGGAAACACCTGTATAAGCTAATTAGCAGAAGTAGGATGTGCATTACCAATACTGCTATAAGTTTAAATTTAATGGGGCATCAGGGGAAAGCATTTACTCTCACATGGGAATATACATGTAATTTAATGGGATGTAGGTGCATGTATCTGAACGGATTACAAGTGGTGCTCTATTTAGCTCTTTGGAGCGTTAACACCGCCAGAAGTAATCTTTTTGCTTGCGTGAGTTAGCATGCATATTAGTTGAAAGTAAAACTTTTGTTTGCGAGAAGAACCCGACGCACGCTTACTGAAGGACTTTGAATATTGCGACTGCGCTAACTTTATCAATTCCTATAGATATATAGGTATAGATATTTATTTTACATTAACATTATCAGATATATATAGAAATATAATTTATAATAATAATAATACAGTCTAGTGTAAATTATTAAAAAATATATATAGCAGCATCTTTATTTTTTAAAAAAAAACTGCACTAGGAAATATTATGGGGCTAAATTTGGTGGGAGTGGGGTGTTAGAAAAACACTGAAAGTGCCTTTACATTGTGGTCTATGGGAACTGTTGCTTCCCAGTAAATATATATGTATATGCTTATTACATATCTATTTATACACACATATTAACACATAAATAGATATGCATATAAGCATATACGTATATATTTAAATTTGCTGCCATTGTCGCACTACTTACCTCCTTTGCTGATGGTATCAGAACAAGGCTCCCATAGGAGCCCAAGGAAGCGCGCTCTAGTGAGTGCAATGCTTCCCAGCAATGTAAATGTGAAGTCACGTTCAAAATGCTGACAATTTGTAATACCAGCGCACATGAAATCAACATTTAGCACTCCACTTGTAATTTGGCCCTAAATGTTAAAAATATAAAATATAGTTATAAATGATTATTATATAAACTGTAATAAATATATATATATATATATATATATATATATATATATATATATATATATAAACAAAAAGGTATCTGTGCACATCCATTACCTTACACTACCTTACAAAAATTTATATACACATCTTTGGGAGTGCTGCCAATATGACCCAGCACTTTCACAAACAAAAAGGTATCGGCGCACATCCATTTTCAGAAGCAAAACATATTTTTTGAACTGCTGCAAAAAAAATGCCTGCAAACAACATCAAAAGACAACTATTCTTTTTAAATAAAATTGGGATCTTAGTCACACAATATGGCCATATTTTGCTTAGCCAGTCACCACTTACAAGGTGCCCTAATATAGACTGGTCCTAACACTACAGTCCTTTTGCCACAGAGGGCTGAATCATTCCTGCTTTTACTCTTCATAATAGAATGAGACTCCCTAGCTTAATATTCACAACTCCATTACACTGTTATGAGCACACCTGAGCTTGGGTGGGGTGCTTAAACCAATGGGAGATGGTCAGTCTCCCTGATTATTATTAAATACAGATACAAAATTTGTTTTTTTTATCACACCTTACAAAAAGTTTATTTACACATCTTTGGGAGTGCTGCCAATATGACCCAGCCAATCGGAATTAAAGGTGAAAAATTCCTATTGGCCCTTGCAATCAGCCAATGGGATTGAGCTCGCATTCTATTGGCTGATTGGAACACCCAATAGAATGCAAGCTCAATCCTATTGGCTGATTGGATCAGCCAATAGGATTGAAGCTCAATCCTATTGGCTGATTGCATCAGCCAATAGGAATTTTTCACCTTTAATTCCGATTGGCTGATAGAATTCTATCAGCCAATCGGAATTCAAGGGATGCCATCTTGGATGATGTAATTTAAAGGAACTTTCATTCATCATTAGTCGTTGGAAAGAAGATGATGCTCCGTGTCGGATGTCTTGAAGATGAAGCCGCTCCGCGCGGGATGGATGAAGATAGAATATGCTGTATGGATGAAGACTTCTGCCCGTCTGGAGGACCACTTCTGCCGGCTTGGATGAAGACTTCTCCCGGCTTTGTTGAGGACTTCTTGCTGCTTCGCTGAGGACTTCTCCCGGCTTCGTTGAGGATGGATGTTGGCTCTTCAAAACTGTAAGTGGATCTTCAGGGGTTAGTGTTAGGTTTTTTAAGGGTTTATTGGGTGGGTTTTATTTTTAGGTTAGGGTTTGGGCAGCAATAGAGCTAAATGCCCTTTTAAGGGCAATGCCCATCCAAATGCCCTTTTCAGGGCAATGGGGAACTTAGGTTTTTTTAGTTAGGATTTTATTTCGGGGGTTGGTTGTGGGGTGGTGGGTTTTAATGTTGGGTGGGTTGCTTGTATTTTTTTTTACAGGTAAAAGAGCTGATTTCTTTGGGGCAATGCCCTGCAAAAGGCCCATTTAAGGGATATTGGTAGTTTAGTTTAGGCTAGGGTTTTTTTTTATTTTGGGGGGCTTTTTATTTTGATAGGGCTATTAGATTAGGTGTAATTAGTTTAAATATCTGATCATTTATTTTTTATTTTGTATAATTTAGTGTTTGTTTGTTTTTTGTAATTTAGGTAATTGTATTTAATTTAGGTAATTGATTTTATTGTAGTGTAAGGTTAGGTGTTAGTGTAACTCAGGTTAGGTTTTATTTTACAGGTAAAATACAATGTAACTATTAGTTATATTGTAGCTATCTTAGGGTTTATTTTATAGGTAAGTATTTAGTTTTAAATAGGAATTATTTAGTTAATGATAGGATTTTTTATTTAGATTTATTTTAATTATATTTAAGTTAGGGGTGTTAGGGTTAGACATAGGTTTAGGGGTTAATACATTTAGTATAGTGGCGGCGACATTGGGTACAGCAGATTAGGGGTTAATAAATGTAGGTAGGTGGCGGCGATGTTAGGGGCGGCAGATTAAGGGCTAATAATATTTAACTAGGTAAATTGAGGTGGCATTGGGGGCAGGAGATTAGGGGTTAATAAATATAATGTAGGTGTTGACGATGTTGGGGGCAGCAGATTAGGGGTTAATAAGTATAATGTAGGTGTCGGCGATGTCCGGAGCGGCAGATTAGGGGTTAATAAATATAATGTAGGTGTCGGCGATGTCGGGGGCGGCAGATTAGGGGTTAATAAGTGTAAGATTAGGGGTGTTTAGACTCGGGGTTCATGTTAGGATGTTAGGTATAAACATAAATTTTGTTTCCCTATAGGAATCAGTGGGTCTGCGTTACGGAGCTTTACGCTGCTTTATTGCAGGTGTTAGGCTTTTTTTCAGCCGGCTCTCCCCATTGATGTCTATTAGGGAATTCGTGCATGAGCACGTACAAGCAGCTCACCGCTGACTTAAGCAGCGCTGGTATTGGAGTGCGGTATGGAGCACAATTTTGGTCTACGCTCACTTCTTGTCTTTTAACGCCGGGTTTGTAAAAACCTGTAATACCAGCGCTGTAGGTAAGTGAGCAGTGACAATAACGTACAAGTTATCACCGCACCACTCTTACCGCAAAACTCGTAATCTAGCCGTATGTGTTTTAATATGTGTTTAATGGAAATACTTGAAAACAATGTTCTTTTTTATTTTAATATATATATATATATATATATATATATACTCAACCTATCTGTTCTGTGTCTCTGTGTGCCACACTAAGCACTGAGAAGAGTAAGGCCTAGATTTGGAGTTTGGCGTTAGCCGTGAAAACCAGCGTTAGAGGCTCCTAACGCTGGTTTTAGGCTACCTCCGGTATTTGGAGTCACTCAAAATAGGGTCTAACGCTCACTTTTCAGCCGCGACTTTTCCATACCGCAGATCCCCTTACGTAAATTGTGTATCCTATCTTTTCAATGGGATTTTTCTAACTCCGGTATTTAGAGTCGTGTCTGAAGTGAGCGTTAGACATCTAACGACAAAACTCCAGCCGCAGGCAAAAAGTCAGTAGTTAAGAGCTTTCTGGGCTAACGCCGGTTTATAAAGCTCTTAACTACTGTACTCTAAAGTACACTAACACCCATAAACTACTTATGTACCCCTAAACCGAGGTCCCCCCACATCGCCGACACTCGATTACATTTTTTTAACCCCTAATCTGCCGACCGCCACCTACGTTATACTTATGTACCCCTAATCTGCTGCCCCTAACACTGCCGACCCCTATATTATATTTATTAACCCCTAACCTGCCCCCCACAACGTCGCCGCCAGCTACCTACAATAATTAACCCCTAATCTGCCGACCACAAAGCGCCGCCACCTACGTTATATTTATGTACCCCTAATCTGCTGCTCCTAATACCGCCGACCCCTATATTATATTTATTAACCCCTAATCTGCCCCCCTCAACGTCGCCTCCACCTGCCTACACTTATTAACCCCTAATCTGCCGAGCGGACCGCACCGCTATTATTATAAAGTTATTAACCCCTAATCCGCCTCACTAACCCAATAATAAATAGTATTAACCCCTAATCTGCCCTCCCTAACATCGCCGACACCTAACTTCAAACATTAACCCCTAATCTGCCGACTGGAGCTCACCGCTATTCTAATAAATGTATTAACCCCTAAAGCTAAGTCTAACCCTAACACTAACACCCCCCTAAGTTAAATATAATTTAAATCTAACAAAATTAATTAACTCTTATTAAATAAATTATTCCTATTTAAAGCTAAATACTTACCTGTAAAATAAATCCTAATATAGCTACAATATAAATTATAATTATATTATAGCTATTTTAGGATTAATATTTATTTTACAGGTAACTTTGTATTTATTTTAACCAGGTACAATAGCTATTAAATAGTTAAGAACTATTTAATAGCTAAAATAGTTAAAATAATTACAAAATTACCTGTAAAATAAATCCTAACCTAAGTTACAATTAAACCTAACACTACACTATCAATAAATTAATTAAATAAACTACCTACAATTACCTACAATTAACCTAACACTACACTATCAATAAATTAATTAAATACAATTCCTACAAATAAATACAATTAAATAAACTAGCTAAAGTACAAAAAATAAAAAAGAACTAAGTTACAAAAAATAAAAAAAATATTTACAAACATAAGAAAAATATTACAACAATTTTAAACTAATTACACCTACTCTAAGCCCCCTAATAAAATAACAAAGCCCCCCAAAATAAAAAAATGCCCTACCCTATTCTAAATTACTAAAGTTCAAAGCTCTTTTACCTTACCAGCCCTCAACAGGGGCATGCCCCAAGAAGTTCAGCTCTTTTGCCTGTAAAAAAAAACATACAATACCCAAGCCCCCCAACATTACAACCCACCACCCACATACCCCTAATCTAACCCAAACCCCCCTTAAATAAACCTAACACTAAGCCCCTGAAGATCATCCTACCTTGTCTTCACCTCACCGGGTATCACACCGATCCGTCCAGAAGAGCTCCTCCGATGTCCTGATCCAAGCCCAAGCGGGGGGCTGAAGAGGTCCATGATCCGGCTGAAGTCTTCATCCAAGCGGGAGCTGAAGAGGTCCATGATCCGGATGAAGTCTTCATCCAAGCGGGAGCTGAAGAGGTCCATGATCCGGATGAAGTCTTCTATCAACGGCATCTTCAATCTTCTTTCTTCCGGATCCATCTTGCAGACCTCCGACGCGGAACATCCTCTTCTCCCGACGCCTACTAGCCGAATGACGGTTCCTTTAAGGGACGTCATCCAAGATGGCGTCCCTCGAATTCCGATAGGCTGATAGGATTCTATCAGCCAATCGGAATTAAGGTAGGAATATTCTGATTGGCTGATGGAATCAGCCAATCAGAATCAAGTTCAATCCGATTGGCTGATCCAATCAGCCAATCAGATTGAGCTCGCATTCTATTGGCTGTTCTGATCAGCCAATAGAATGCGAGCTCAATCTGATTAGCTCAGCCAATCGGATTGAACTTGATTCTAATTGGCTGATTCCATCAGCCAATCAGAATATTCCTACCTTAATTCCGATTGGCTGATAGAATCCTATCAGCCAATCGGAATTCGAGGGACGCCATCTTGGATGACGTCCCTTAAAGGAACCGTCATTCGGCTAGTAGGCGTCGGGAGAAGAGGATGTTCCGCGTCGGAGGTCTGCAAGATGGATCCGGAAGAAAGAAGATTGAAGATGCCGTTGATAGAAGACTTCATCCGGATCATGGACCTCTTCAGCTCCCGCTTGGATGAAGACTTCATCCGGATCATGGACCTCTTCAGCTCCCGCTTGGATGAAGACTTCAGCCGGATCATGGACCTCTTCAGCCCCCCGCTTGGGCTTGGATCAGGACATCGGAGGAGCTCTTCTGGACGGATCGGTGTGATACCCGGTGAGGTGAAGACAAGGTAGGATGATCTTCAGGTCTGCAAGATGGATCCGGAAGAAAGAAGATTGAAGATGCCGTTGATAGAAGACTTCACCCGGATCATGGACCTCTTCAGCTCCCGCTTGGATGAAGACTTCATCCGGATCATGGACCTCTGTTCTGATCAGCCAATAGAATGCGAGCTCAATCTGATTAGCTCAGCCAATCGGATTGAACTTGATTCTAATTGGCTGATTCCATCAGCCAATCAGAATATTCCTACCTTAATTCCGATTGGCTGATAGAATCCTATCAGCCAATCGGAATTCGAGGGACGCCATCTTGGATGACGTCCCTTAAAGGAACCGTCATTCGGCTAGTAGGCGTCGGGAGAAGAGGATGTTCCGCGTCGGAGGTCTGCAAGATGGATCCGGAAGAAAGAAGATTGAAGATGCCGTTGATAGAAGACTTCATCCGGATCATGGACCTCTTCAGCTCCCACTTGGATGAAGACTTCAGCCGGATCATGGACCTCTTCAGCCCCCTGCTTGGGCTTGGATCAGGACATCGGAGGAGCTCTTCAGGACGGATCGGTGAACCTGGTATGGTGAAGATAAGGTAGGAAGATCTTCAGGGGCTTAGTGTTAGGTTTATTTAAGGGGGGTTTGGGTTAGATTAGGGGTATGTGGGTGGTGGGTTGTAATGTTGTGGGGGGGTATTGTATGTTTATTTTTTTACAGGCAAAAGAGCTGAATTCTTTGGGGCATGCCCCGCAAAGGGCCCTGTTCAGGGCTGGTAACGTAAAAGAGCTTTAAACAGTAGTAATTTAGAATAGGGTAGGGCATTTTTTATTTTGGGGGTCTTTGTTATTTTATTAGGGGGCTTAGAGTAGGTGTAATTAGTTTAAAATTGTTGTAATATTTTTCTTTTGTTTGTAAATAATTTTTTATTTTTTGTAACTTAGTTCTTTTTTATTTTTTGTACTTTAGTTAGTTTATTTCATTGTAGTTATTTGTAGGAATTGTATTTAATTTATTTATTGATAGTGTAGTGTTAGGTTTAATTGTAGGTAATTGTAGGTATTGTATTTAATTAATTTAATGATAGCATAGTGTTAGGTTTAATTGTAACTTAGGTTAGGATTTATTTTACAGGTAATTTTGTAATTATTTTAACTAGGTAGCTATTAAATAGTTCTTAACTATTTAATAGCTATTGTACCTGGTTAAAATAATTACAAAGTTGCCTGTAAAATAAATATTAATCCTAAAATAGCTATAATATAATTATAATTTATATTGTAGCTATATTAGGATTTATTTTACAGGTAAGTATTTAGCTTTAAATAGGAATAATTTATTTAATAAGAGATAATTAATTTCGTTAGATGTAAATTATATTTAATTTAGGGGGGCGTTAGTGTTAGGGTTAGACTTAGCTTTAGGGGTTAATACATTTATTAGAATAGCGGTGAGCTCCAGTCGGCAGATTAGGGGTTAATAATTGAAGTTAGGTGTCGGCGATGTTAGGGAGGGCAGATTAGTGGTTAATACTATTTATTATAGGGTTAGTGAGGCGGATTAGGGGTTAATAACTTTACAATAATAGCGGTGCGGTCCGGTCGTCAGATTAGGGGTTAATAAGTGTAGGCAGGTGGAGGCGACGTTGTGGGGGGCAGATTAGGGGTTAATAAATATAATATAGGGGTCGGCGGTGTTAGGGGCAGCAGATTAGGGGTACATAGGGATAATGTAAGTAGCGGCAGTTTATGGAGCGGCAGATTAGGGGTTAAAAATAATATGCAGGGGTCAGCGATAGCGGGGGCGGCAGTTTAGGGGTTAATAAGTGTAAGGTTAGGGGTGTTTAGACTCGGGGTACATGTTAGGGTGTTAGGTGCAGACGTAGGAAGTGTTTCCGCATAGCAAACAATGGGGCTGCGTTAGGAGCTGAACGCGGCTTTTTTGCAGGTGTTAGGTTTTTTTTCAGCTCAAACAGCCCCATTGTTTCCTATGGGAGAATCGTGCACGAGCACGTTTTTGAGGCTGGCCGCTTGCGTAAGCAACTCTGGTATCGAGAGTTGAAGCTGCGTTAAAAATGCTCTACGCTCCTTTTTTGGAGCCTAACGCAGCCTTTATGTGGACTTTTCGGGTCGTTACCGACAAAACTCCAAATCTAGCCGTAAGAGCAGCAAATAATTGTCTGGGGATTTGAGAACAAAAATTGTGGGGAAAAAATGGACAATCTCAAGGTTACAAGTCCATCTCCAGAGATCTTAATGTTCCTATGTCTACTGTAGCTATTCTCCCTGGACATAGACGAAAGAGAAAAATTGATCAAATATTGCAATGAAGGATTGTTCGAAAGGTGGATAAAGAACCTCAATCAACTAACAGACTAATTCAAGCTGACCTTCAGTCACAACGTACAAATGTGTCAGCTCGCACTATACGTCGCCATCTGAATGAAAAGGGACGCTATGGTAGGAGAACCAGGAGAACCAAATGGCTGATACAGAAACATAAAAAAGCCAGATCGGAGTTTGCCCAAACTTACCTGTGGAAGTCAAAATCCTTTTGGGAGAATGTGCTGTGGACAGACAAAACAAAATCACAGCTTTTTAGTAAAGCCCATCATTCTACTGATTTCAGAAAAAGAAATGAGGCTTTTAAAGAAAAAAATACAGTCCCTACAGTCAAACACTGATGTTTTGGGGTTGCTTTGCTGCTTTAGGCACTGGATGTCTTGACTGTGTGCATGGCATTATGAAATCTGAAGACTACCAAAGAATTCTGTGGTACAATGTAGGGACCAGTGTCAAAAAAGTTGGGTCTCCGTCAGAGGTCATGGGTCTTACTGCAGAACAATGAATCAAAGAACACATCAAAAAGCACCCAGAACTGGTTTAAGACAAAGCACTGGAGAGTACAGAACTGACCAGCAAAGAGTCCAGATCTCAATCCCATAGAGCACCTGTGGAGAGATCTCAAAACAGCAGTTGGTAAAAGGAACCCTTCCAATCTGAGAGACCTGGAGCAGTTGGTGAAAGAAGAGTGGTCCAAAATTTCATTCCAGTAGAGATGTGTAAGAAACACATTGTTGGTTACAGGAAGCAATTGATTTCAGATATTTTTCCCAAGGAGTGTGCTACCAAATATTAAATTGAGGGTGCCAATAGTTTTGTCCAGTCAACTTTTGGATTTTTGTGTGGAATGTGTCAGATTTGGATTTTTTTTCTCCACTTGTTTTGTGTCATATCAATACAAAGAAAAGAAATAAAAATGACAATGCCTAAACATTTGTAATTGCAACAATTTTCTGGGGAAATGGTGCATTATCTGACAGAAATGCAGGGGTGCAAATATTTTTGGCCATGACTATATATATATATATATATATATATATATATATATATATATGAGATGTAGAATCGGGTGTGTTCTAATAGCGCTTGCAGAAGATGTTCCTCATAAGCAAGTGGGGGAGAGGAAAAGATAGGAATATTTCCAGATGAGTATTAGATTATTGAGATGAAAATAAATAATAGTAAATGCTCACCTGTTTGATCACAGGGACCAGCGATCAGCGACGAGTGAATATGGGTGGTGTGTATTAACACCAAAACACATATGAGGGAGACAGGAGGCTATGCCCCCAAAAAGTAATATATGTGTGTATATATAAAATAATATATGGATGAATGTGGATAATTATAAGTATAAATATACAGAACTGAGAGACAACCACATGATTACTGTGGGAGAGGAACTGTGAAAACGGAGGCCACTTGTAGGAATTTCCAATTCTTACCACACTGTATATGTGGACAGAGGCTAGAAAAGAAAGGAGTTCCTATTTAATATGAGCTGAGAACCAGAATCAAAAATAAAACAAAAATATATAAATTTATAAATTTATTTAGATAAAATATATATATATATATGTAGGTGTCTAGATCAATTGGATAGAAAATTAAATATAAAAGCAATTTAAAAACAATTTAAAAACAATTTTATTGTTCACAATAGAATAAAAAATATATAAGGTATATCAATTAACTTGTAGCTGTAATAAAATATATATAGGTAGAACGAAAAGAACACTAAAGACCAGATTCTTAGAACACATAAAAAACATTACCAGTGAGAAACCGGAGTATGGCATTGGCACCCACTTCGAAGAATTTCATGAAAAAAGTGTGGAAGGCCTAAAGATTAAGGCCATCGAACATATCCCATATAAAGTAGGAGAAAATAGGTTACTCCAGTTAAGAAAGAGAGAAACATATTGGATCCACAAATTAAAAACTAGGAAACCATATGGCCTGAATACAGATATAGATTTAGCAGCCTTCATTTGAAGAATATAACGCACTTTGTACTAAATACATTAACATAAATCTGGCTTCTACCATTCCCATTGATTTCTACATTTTTACATATAAATATGTATAGACGCAATTACATATATATATATATATTTACTTTTATTCTACATTCGCACTTGTTAGTAAACTTAAAATAATGTTTATTATCTTTAATATATTTGTCTCATTGTTTCATATCATATTTTATATTCTCGTTTTTATTCATCTTTTACATAAATACTGATTGTATTACAGCTTACCTTCTCTATCAGAAATCAGCATTTATATACAAAGATACTCTATCACATTCTAAACGTTACAAACAACACATTTTTTAATAAAAATAAAAGAGATATTTTTAAATATAATATTTCATTTCCCATACAGCCCACTTTTTCTTTCTTTTTTACAAAGATAATGTGTTTTTAATGTGACCCGGTCTTACTCAAATTACCTTTTAATACCCAAACACAAACAAATTATTTCCCTTGCAAAACATTTATTTCTGAACCTTTCCGGAAATACACTATGTATACAAAAATATACACCTGATTAATTAGATCAGGACATTTCCCTCCCCTTCCCTGATTAAATAGCTTGACGCTATTTAAGGGCATCCAGGATGCCAACAGATTCACTAGCCTCTGAGGAAGTGAGCTGATACGCTCACGAAACGCGTAAGGCACGTGACGCACGTTCGTGACGTCACATCCGGAATTCCGACTCTCACGCCGGGACTTGGTTACTAGCTGCTTCGTGCGGCGATCCTTGTCTCAGCGATAGTTGTACATCTTTTTTACCCCCAGGACACTCCAATAGGTCCTCCAGCCTGGCACTTTATTCAAAGTAAGTCTAATAGAAATCTGCACGGTACCTTATTTTGCAGTGCCGTCTGACTATTCATTTATTTTATTTTTTCACATATATATATATACATATTTTTCTCATATATTTTTTATATATTTCCAATTTAATGTTTATACCTTATATATTTTTTATTCTATTGTGAACAATAAAATTGTTTTTAAATTGTTTTTAAATTGCTTTTATATTTAATTTTCTATCCAATTGATCTAGACACCTACATATATATATATATATTTTATCTAAATAAATTTATAAATTTATATATTTTTGTTTTATTTTTGATTCTGGTTCTCAGCTCATATTAAATAGGAACTCCTTTCTTTTCTAGCCTCTGTCCACATATACAGTGTGGTAAGAATTGGAAATTCCTACAAGTGGCCTCCGTTTTCACAGTTCCTCTCCCACAGTAGCCATGTGGTTGTCTCTCAGTTCTGTATATTTATACTTATAATTATCCACATTCATCCATATATTATTTTATATATACACACATATATTACTTTTTGGGGGCATAGCCTCCTGTCTCCCTCATATGTGTTTTGGTGTTAATACACACCACCCATATTCACTCGTCGCTGATCGCTGGTCCCTGTGATCAAACAGGTGAGCATTTACTATTATTTATTTTCATCTCAATAATCTAATACTCATCTGGAAATATTCCTATCTTTTCCTCTCCCCCACTTGCTTATGAGGAACATCTTCTGCAAGCGCTATTAGAACACACCCGATTCTACCTCTCATCATTTTCAAGTCTCACCTAGGAGGAATGAGACACCACTAATAGCAGCAGGCATTGGACATCCCCATAGAGCACTTCACTGCACAACTACTATTGCTCTAATTGTGGCGCAACTACCTACAACCCCCTCTCTTCGCATATATATATATATATATATATATATATATATATATATATATATATATATACTTGTATATATTCATATACACACACACACGCACACATACACATATACTGTGTATATATACAGGGAGTGCAGAATTATTAGGCAAAGGAGTATTTTGACCACATCATCCTCTTTATGCATGTTGTCTTACTCCAAGCTGTATAGGCTCGAAAGCCTACTACCAATTAAGCATATTAGGTGATGTGCATCTCTGTAATGAGAAGGGGTGTGGTCTAATGACATCAACACCCTATATCAGGTGTGCATAATTATTAGGCAACTTCCTTTCCTTTGGCAAAATGGGTCAAAAGAAGGACTTGAAAGGCTCAGAAAAGTCAAAAATAGTGAGATATCTTGCAGAGGGATGCAGCACTCTTAAAATTGCAAAGCTTCTGAAGCGTGATCATCAAACAATCAAGCGTTTCATTCAAAATAGTCAACAGGGTCGCAAGAAGCATGTGGAAAAACCAAGGCGCAAAATAACTGCCCATGAACTGAGAAAAGTCAAGCGTGCAGCTGCCAAGATGCCACTTGCCACCAGTTTGGCCATATTTCAGAGCTGCAACATCACTGGAGTGCCCAAAAGCACAAGGTGTGCAATACTCAGAGACATGGCCAAGGTAAGAAAGGCTGAAAGACGACCACCACTGAACAAGACACACAAGCTGAAACGTCAAGACTGGGCCAAGAAATATCTCAAGACTGATTTTTCTAAGGTTTTATGGACTGATAAAATGAGAGTGAGTCTTGATGGGCCAGATGGATGGGGCCGTGGCTGGATTGGTAAAGGGCAGAGAGCTCCAGTCCGACTCAGATGCCAGCAAGGTGGAGGTGGAGTACTGGTTTGGGCTGGTATCATCAAAGATGAGCTTGTGGGGCCTTTTCGGGTTGAGGATGGAGTCAAGCTCAACTCCCAGTCCTACTGCCAGTTTCTGAAAGACACCTTCTTCAAGCAGTGGTACAGGAAGAAGTCTGCATCCTTCAAGAAAAACATGATTTTCATGCAGGACAATGCTCCATCACACGCGTCCAAGTACTCCACAGCGTGGCTGGCAAAAAAGGGTATAAAAGAAGAAAATCTAATGACATGGCCTCCTTGTTCACCTGATCTGAACCCCATTGAGAACCTGTGGTCCATCATCAAATGTGAGATTTACAAGGAGGGAAAACAGTACACCTCTCTGAACAGTGTCTGGGAGGCTGTGGTTGCTGCTGCACGCAATGTTGATGGTGAACAGATCAAAACACTGACAGAATCCATGGATGGCAGGCTTTTGAGTGTCCTTGCAAAGAAAGGTGGCTATATTGGTCACTGATTTGTTTTTGTTTTGTTTTTGAATGTCAGAAATGTATATTTGTGAATGTTGAGATGTCATATTGGTTTCACTGGTAAAAATAAATAATTGAAATGGGTATATATTTGTTTTTTGTTAAGTTGCCTAATAATTATGCACAGTAATAGTCACCTGCACACACAGATATCCCCCTAAAATAGCTAAAACTAAAAACAAACTAAAAACTACTTCCAAAAATATTCAGCTTTGATATTAATGAGTTTTTTGGGTTCATTGAGAACATGGTTGTTGTTCAATAATAAAATGAATCCTCAAAAATACAACTTGCCTAATAATTCTGCACTCCCTGTATATATATATTTATATATATATTACAAAAACTAAATCATATATATATATATATATATATATATATATATATATCCTATACTATAAAAGGCCAAGTGTGTTTGTCCGAAGCTGTCATGCGCAGTAGAGACAGCACGAGGACAAACACACCTGGCCTAAGTCCCTAACTGTTCTGCCGACTGTGCCGAGCAGAAGGGGCGGAGCCTAACGCGAAGGCCCGTGAAGGGGGCGGAGCCTAGCGTGAAGGCCCGTGAAGGGCCGTGGAGAGAGCTCAAACAGCTCAAGAGAGGGTGGAGAGATGTGGGGAGAGGGGGGAAGATGTGGAGAGAAGGGAGAGATGTGCGGAGATGTGGAGAGATGTGGGGAGAGGGGGGAGATGTGGAGAGAGGGGGGAGGTGTGGAGAGAGGGGAGAGATGTGGGGAGATGTGGAGAAAGGGGGGAGATGTGGAGAGAGGAGAGAGATGTGGAGAGAGGGGAGAGATGTGGAGAGATGTGGGGAGATGTGGAGAGATGTGGGGAGAGGGGGGAGATGTGGAGAGAGGGGGGAGATGTGGAGTGAGGGGGGAGATGTGGAGTGAGGGGGGAGATGTGGAGTGAGGGGGGAGATGTGGAGTGAGGGGGGAGATGTGGAGAGAGGGGAGAGATGTGGGGAGATGTGGAGAGAGGGGGAGATGTGGAGAGAGGGGGGAGATGCGGAGACAGGGGGGAAATGTGGAGAGAGGGGGGAGATGTGGAGAGAGGGGGGAGATGTGGGGAGAGGGGGGAGATGTGGAGAGAGGGGGGAGAGAGAGACAGAGAGAGAGAGGAGAGAGAGAGAGGAGAGAGAGAATGAGAGAGAGAGAGGGGGAGAGAGAGGGAGGGGGGGAGAGAGAGAGAGAGAGAGAGAGGGGGGGGAGAGGGAGAGAGAGAGAGGGGGGGGGAGGGAGAGAGAGACAGAGGGAGAGAGATAGAGAGAGAGGGGAGAGAGAAAGAGGGGAGATGTGGACAGAAAAAGAGAGAGGGGGGAGATAGAGAGAGAGGGTAGTGAGAGAGACAGAGGGGAGAGAGAGAGAGGGGAGTGAGAGAGACAGAGGGGAGAGAGAGAGAGAGAGAGAGAGAGAGAGAGAGGAGAGAGAGAGGAGGAGAGAGAGAGGAGAGAGAGAGAGGGGAGAGAGAGAGAGGGGGAGAGAGAGAGAGGGGAGAGAGAGAGGGGGGGAGGGGGGAGAGAGAGGGGAGAGAGATAGAGAGAGGGGGGAGAGAGAGAGGGGGGGAGAGATAGAGGGGCAAGAGAGAGAGAGAGGAGAGACAGAGGGGGAAGAGAGAGAGGAGAGAGAGGGGGAGAAAGAGGAGAGAGAGAGAGAGAGAGAGAGAGAGAGAGGAGAGAGAGAGAGAGGGGAGAGAGAGAGAGGGGATAGAGAGAGAGGGGGGAGAGAGAGAGAGATAGAGGGGAGAGAGAGAGAGGAGAGAGACAGGGAGAGAGAGAGGGGAGAGAGAGAGGTGAGAGAGAGGTGAGAGAGAGAGAGAGGGGAGAGAGAGAGAGGGGGGAGAGAGAGAGGGGGGGAGAGAGAGAGAGATAGAGGGGAGAGAGAGGAGAGAGACAGAGAGAGGGGAGAGAGAAAGTGAGAGGCGAGAGAGAGAGGAGGCGAGAGAGAGAGATAGAGGGGGGAGAGAGAGAGATAGAGGGGAGAGAGAGAGAGAGAGAGAGGGGTGAGATAGAGAGAGAGAGGGGTGAGATAGAGAGAGGGGAGAGAGAGAGAGAGAGAGAGGGGAGCGAGAGAGAGAGAGGGGAGCGAGAGAGAGATAGGGGGAGAGAGTGCAAAAGAGAGGGGGGAGAGAGAGAGAAAGCAAAAGAGAGTGGGAGGGAGAGAACACCAGGGGTGGGACCACTGTACTGCAAAAAATGGCCCATGTGAACGGGCTTTAGGACTAGTATATATATATATATATATATATATATATATATATATATATAGTCCATATGTAAAAAGTAACAGCACCACTGCATCAGTTTTCTTAAAGGTGAATTATTTCTTTATTGGAGATATCACAACAATAAAACAGCGACGTTTCGGACCTACATGGTCCTTAATCATGCATAGTTAAAACACAGTAAAACACACATTTAAAAAGGGTGGTATGACCAATCAGATTTCAGCTCACATTCTTAATTGAATTAACCCATGCCTATCCAGGCAAGATAATATACATATTACTTTTTCTATTAGTGGCCTCTAGTGGTACCATATTGAATAACACCCTATCAAAATTTATAAAAACAAATACAGATCGTAGTCCCTATTCAGACCATAAGGGTACAATGTATTCAATTTCTTGATCCACCAAACTTCTTTTTGTTTTAGTTTAAGTTCTCTGTTACCCCCTCTTCTGTGTGTGGGGATATGGTCGATTACTTGGAAGCGCAGCTGACTAACAGTGTGTCCCATTTGGGTGAAATGTGCAGATACTGGTAGAGACATATCTTTAGATTTAATTGATGCCTTATGCTGACTAAACCTATCCCTGGCGGCTTGGGTGGTCTCTCCGATATAACAGAGGCCACATGGACATTTGAGTAGATAGATTACATAATTGGTTTGACAAGTGTATAGACCATTGATAGTATACTGTTTACGTTTGTCATTTTGGGCCAAATATTTACCTCTAATAACTGAATTACATTGTGCACAGTGCAGACAAGGATAACATCCTTTATTGGGAGTAGTCAAATAGTTAATTTCAGATTGTTTAGTTGTCCCCACATCTGCTCTGACTAGATTATCCCTTAGATTTCTCAACCGTCTATAGGATGGCATTGGTGGTAATTTGAAAGACTCAACCTCAGGATTAAATTTAGTTAATAGATGCCAGTGTTTTCTTACTGCTTTAAAAATATGTTGGCTTCGCTGACTATATTCCATAGTGAGCACCAATCTATTTACATCATTTCTGGTTTTAGGTTTGGCTTTACTTTTATCAAGATCCATGATACTTTTATTTATAATCTCCTGAGGATAACCTCTTTCAATAAACTTCTTACCCATAGATTGTAGCCTAGAGGGCAATCTGTCCTGATCACTCACTATCCTTTTAGTGCGTAGTAACTGGCTTCTTGGGATAGAATTGAACACTGTCTCCGGATGGAAACTTTCATACCTCAAAAGAGTGTTTCTGTCTGTAGGTTTAGTAAAGAGATCAGTGTTCAATTTATCATCTTGTATATAAACAGTGGTGTCCAAAAAATTAATCTCATGAGATGAATATGTAAGTGTAAACTTGATGTTTGTCATTGAGGCATTAATTTCATCCACATATATATATAAAACAGCAAAAAAAGTTCAGCAGGAGTGCAAATAGCAATTTAAAAATAGAAGAATTTATTGTGTCAAAAACATCTTAAAAATACGGAGGTAACATGAAAAAAACAATGAAAAACAATTCAAGCATGGGAGAATGCTGCTGACATGTTTCGGCTCACGGCCGTAATCATAGCTAACAGGAACACCTGTAACATGATCTTATGTACCCTATACCATTCTCTCTCATTGGTTAAAACATAATCATATCATATCATATATGGCCCCTACATATGCCAACCTCTACATGTCCTGGTACGAACAGTTTGTTATGCGACCCCAGGACATGATAGAGGTGGCATATTACACCAGGTATATTGATGATCTTTTTCTCATCTGGCGGGGCACCGTTGACAGTTTGAACTCTTGGGTTAATGGATTAAATAGCTTGACACTTCCAATCAAATTTAAAATGGAATATGATGCTGATATGGTCCATTTTTTGGACCTCAACATCTTCAAATTGACTAATGAAGGAGTCTGTAGGTTTGGTACATCTTTATATACCAAGCCTACAGACAGAAACTCCCTATTGGAAGCCCATAGCTATCATCCGATACATCAAAAAAATTGGATAATCGCCTCTCAGCTCACTCGAGTCCTACGTAATAATACCGAGGCATGTTATAGAGAGACACAATTGGACAAGATGCCCAATAAGTTAATTGCATGTGGATATGATGATGAGCTGGTTAGGGAAATTAAGGAGAAAGTGGTGAAACGCTCAGAGGGCGCAGTAGTCACTGTGAAGGACAACACCATACCGGATGAGTGTCTTAATTTTATCACCACTTTTGATCCTATGCACCAAGATGTAAAGAATATGGTTTCCAAACATTGGGACTTGATTAACACCGACAAAACACTACCATTTCTGCATAAACAGCCCCCTAGGGTTGTTTATCGTTGAGCCAAAAATTTGAGAGACCTACTAGTTAAAACTGACCCCATGAAGTGCTATGATGGTACCACCTGGTTGAAATCAAACAAGAAGGGTTGCTTTAAATGTGGGGACTGTGTGACTTGTGACAGCATGCTGAAAGGAGAAACATTCCAACACCCACACACCAACAAGCGATATAAAATCAACTATAGACTTTCATGTATGAGCACTTATGTAATTTACATGTTGATTTGCCCATGCTCCCTTGTTTACATAGGCAAGACGGTCACTACATTTCGGGAACGTATGGCCAATCGCCGCTGTGCGATTAGAGATGCCCTTGATAAGGGTAACTCCGATCAGCCAGTAGCGCGCCACTTTGCCCGTTGTAAGCATAGTGTCTCAAGTCTTAGAACTATGCTTATAGACCATGTGCCACCACTAACAAGGGGGGGCAATAGGGGCAATCGACTGCTCAGACTTGAGACCAGGTGGATATACATGCTGGATACCCTAGCACCAAAGGGGTTGAACACCATGCTGGACTTTTCACCATTTTACATGGAATCCTAAATGTCCTATCAATGTGGCTCTGGACTCTTTACATTGACCTGATGACTCTAACCCTGCTTACACATATTATATGCTTTGAATTGATATGCCATATACTCCATTTCATGTCTTACAAGTCTCTGGCTCATGTCCTCTGGTATCTGGGTTTCTGCCATACTCTGGGATACATGATCATAGTGAATGTATACTAGTTGAGTAGTTAAGCATATGCATTGGATGATAGCAGAATATATTAAATATGCTATATTAAATATGCTATATTAAATATGCTATTCTCAATTTCGGATATAGTTGAAGTTTGATTACAGAGTACACGTTACACTAATCATGTCCTGCACTGTTTGTATTTGTCCTCCATATGTATAATTGGATCGTTGGATCTGTTTTAAATTTATGTTTTTAATGTTAGTATCCATTATGCGGCACCTGGAATATACAGATTTACTGTGGTATCTACACTGATCGCTATGTTTTGTTTAAAATTAGGTATCTAGGCCATGCCATTGGCCGTTACACTGCGTCTGTATATCCCCTAGGCAACCGACATCTGAGCGTAACTCACGCTGATGACGTCACTTCCGCCTGGCACGGCACACGGGCCGCACTCGTGGCTCGGCGTCTAATGGAGCTACACATATGTATATAAGGTGATGGGATTACCAAGGGGGTATACTGCTTTTGTAATTTTTTCAAGCTGTATCGTGCATTTGATAAAGGGGGCGAAATGCCTCCGAAACGTCATGTTTTTTAATGTAACTTATTAAATGTTATGTTTTACCTAACCAGTGAGTGCCTTTTTTGTGCTGGATATTTTTTATATATATATATATATATATATATATATATATATATATATATATATATATATAAAAATCATAGGAATGCAAAATATTCCTAACACCTTCCGGTTTAGCGTAGTTGATCTAGCACAGTGTAGGGTTAGCAGCTTTTTTTTTTAGTATGTCTCATAGAAGTCTTTGGTGGGAGGTCATTAGCGAGGTCACGACATATGAAGTCTTGAAGTTAACGCACATCGGTCTTTCACTCTTATGATAACTTTCTACTTTAAAACTTGTAATACGTGTGCTAATGCGGAGCGGACGCGAACATTTTTTTACTTTGAGGACCGTTAGTGCGAGAGTGAAAAAATTATTTAGAGCACCACTTGTAATCTATCCCTAAATGGTTTTGGATGTGAAGAAGAAACATAAAGTGTAATGTTGAAAATAAATGGCATGATTAGTCTCCGTATCAGTGAGTTTTTGTTAATCGAGTCCTGAGTATTGCACCTGGTATATATTGGTTTTACTTTATTCGGCTTCTATGTTCTTTATGTAAGCTATGTAAATGTACATGTAAACCACTCATGTATCACAAAGCTCCACAGGGATATAAAAAATGCATATGTTAGCAATGTTCTCTAGGCAAGATGAAATACTTGCAATTCAATAGCAAAAATGTGAGAATATTTTACAATGAAAAAAAAAGACTGCTGAAATATGACAATTGCTAAATAAAAAATAAACATAACATCTGCTTATATATTTTAATGCCTAAAAATGTGGAATAGCGTTCATTATGAATAATTATTCATGGTTGATGCAGTTTGTATTTTATTTATCTACCCATATAGAGTTTGTCCTTTTATTGCCTTAAATATTTAATCAAAACCAGAAACTTTAAAGATCAGGGCTGTTTATGGTGGTCTATATAGCTGCATGTATGTAATGGGTTTTTTAAGGTGCATAAAGCTTTAATTAAATAATTGTTTAATGTATTAGAGCATTTTCTTACTTTTTTTATATCTATGTACACAACCAACTAACGAATAACACACAAAGTAGATGTAAGCTGTTGTGCACCAATGCACTACTGATTCTGAGCCAGACACTGCTAGTGGCTATGTAATATGCAGTTTGTGACTTGCTCAGCAGCCATGTTGAACTCCAGGCAAGAAATGTATTGCCTGTCTGGAGCTGATTTTAACTATGGGCCAGATGACAAGTGGAATGCTAACAGTCACGTGCAAGCCAAAAACAACATTTTTGCTTACCTGATAAATGTATTTATTTCCGGATATGGTGAGTCCACGGCTTGAGTAATTACTGTTGAGAATATCACTCCTGGCCAGCAGGAGAAGACAAAGAGCCCCACAGTTAAACTGCTAAGTATCACTCCCTTACCCACAACCCCCAGTCATTCGACCAAAGGGAAATGGATAAAAAGGAGTAACACAAGGTGTAGAGGTGCCTGAGGTTATAGTCAAAAGGACAACTGTCTTAAAATAAAGGGTGGGACCGTGGACTCATAAATAAATCAGGTAAGCATACGTTTTCTTTTTCTTTTCTAAGATATGGTGAGTCCACGGCTTGAGTAATTATTGTTGGGAACCAATACCCAAGCTAGAGGACACGGAGAAATAGGGAGGGACAAGACAGGCAGTCCTAAACAGAAGGCACCACCGCTTGAAGAACCTTTCTCCCAAAATAAGCCTCAGCCGAGGCAGATGTATCAAATTTGGAAAATTTGGAAAAAGTATGCAGTGAAGACCAAGTTGCAGCCTTGCAAATTTGTTCCACAGAAGCTTCATTTTTGAAATCCCAAGAAGAGGAAACAGCTCTTGTGGAATGAGACGTAATTCTCCAAGGAGGCTGCTGTCCAGCAGTCTCATAACAATAGCACAATTACAGATGAAAAGGCCCCTATACAGCAGACAGTTCAAATGTAAAAGGAATTTAAAAGGAATATATCAATAAATCACAAATTTGCATAAAGTTAAAATATTTAATAAGAACAATATATAAAATGAATTGGTAACAGCAATATACTCAAAAATGAATCAGGGAAGTCTCTCTTAAGTTTGCTAGCATACATTTCCAAAAAGTTAAAAAATACCACCTTAAGATAAAAAGAAATAAGAAGCCATTTCAGACAATACAATTGAATTTGCCTAAAAAACTTAATAGCACAGTTCCAGTGTATCACTGTTATACTGTCCCAATAGTTTCTAACCAGCTTTATACTGAATTTTGAGAACAGAGCCGTATCGGCTATTTATACTGCTAATTCTTTATACTGATAATTCTTTTCAGACAATACAATAGAGTAAGCCAAAAACTGCACAGTTCCAGAGTATCACTGTTTAAATAATTTCCAACCAGCTTATACTGGATTATGAGAACAGAGCCACATCGGCTAAAACTGGGAAAAAAAAAATCGCTTCAACGTTACCTCACCACAGTATGTGATATACCACGGCATGACTGCAATCCCTCCATCAAAGGAAAAAGAAAGCGAGCAGCTCCTCACAGCATTTTTGCTCTTTGACTAGAGTTTGCCTGCTGCTCCGTTTGAGTCACCTGCGTTTGTGATTGGTAATACGGTCGACCATCTTATCTGTGGAAGTCCTCTGATTGGTCCTCTGATTGGTCCAAAGTCGCTCTTTCAGTTTAGGGCTTATCATTCAATATCGTCTGTCACAGGCTTGATAGAAAATGGCTTTTTAAGTATCACAGTGGCACCCCACAGTCCTCAACGCATTTCGCCCATTTATAGGGCATTATCAAGATACAATACTGTGCATGGGGACAGCCATTTATATTGTTGAGGTTCCTGTGATTGGTTGATGATTTAAGGTGGATTTAGAAAAAAACACAGCTCAATAATGTTAAGGTGGTATTGATAAATCAAATCTCATGTTTTTTTCACTACATATCATAAGCAATTTCTTAAAAATATTACACTGTACTACATATAGGAGTCAGAAAAACGTATCAAACAAAGGATATACCATAAACGTATATAACTTTAAACATATATCATTTGCGTGTTTTCATATACACATGGGGATCCATATTCTCTAGACACCCCCTGTGCCTTCCCTCTTTCTTTAAAACCCAGCAGTCTCATAAGCCAAATGAATTATACTTTGTAACCAAAAAGAAAGAGTAGTAGCAGTAGATTTCTGACCTTTACATTTCCCAGAGAAACAGACAGAGAGCAGAGGACTGGGGAAAATCCTTAGTCGCCTGTAAGTTGAATTTAAGAGCATGTTCAACATCCAAATTGTGTAACAAACCAAGGATTAGGACACAGAAAGGGAACAACAATTTCCTGATTGATATTTCTATTAGAAACAACCTTAGGAAGGAAACCTAACTTAGTACGTAGAACCGCCTTTTAAGCATAAAAAATAAGATAAGGGGAATCACACTGCAGTGCTGAGAGTTCCGAGACTCTTTGAGCAGAAGAGATAGCAAAAAGAAACAAAAGTTAACAACTTAATGTCTATGGAATGCAACGGCTCAAATGGAGCCAGCTGTAAAACTTTAAGAACAAGGTAAAGGCTCCAAGGAGAAGCAACAGACTTAAAGACAGGCCTGATTTTGACCAAGGCCTGACAAAAAGATTGCACATCTGGCACATCCACCAAATGTTTATGTAGTAAAATTGATAAGGCCGAAATCTGACCTTTCAGGGAACTGACTGACGATCCCTTCTACAGGCCTTCCTGAAGAAAAGATAAAATTCTAGGAGTTCTAATTCTAATCTAAGAGTAGCCCTTGGATTCACACCAATTAAGATATTTATGCCATATCTTATGGTAAATCTTTCTAGTAATAGGCTTGCCAGCCTGAATCATGGTCTCAATGACCAACTCAGAAAAACCACACTTAGACAGAATTAAGCGTTCAATCTCCAAGCAGTCAGCTTCAGAGAAATGAGATTTGGATGAAGGAAGGGACCCTGAATCAGGAGGTCCTTCCTCAGAGGTAGTCTCCAAGGTGGGAGAGATGACATCTCCACTAGGTCTGCCATCCAGATTCTGCAAGGCCACGCAGGGGCTATTAGAATCACTGACGTCCTCTCCTGTTTGATACGTGCAATGACTCACGGAAGGAGAGCAAATGGAGAAAACAGGTATGCCAACCTGAAAACCGAAGGAACTGCCAGAACATCTATCAGAACGTCCTGTGGATCTCTTGACCTTGAACCGTACCTTGGAAGCTTGGCGTTCTGATGGGACGCCATCAGATCTAACTCCAGCACCCCCCATTTGAGGACTAAGCTGGAAAACACTTCCGGATGGAGTTCCCACTCCCCGGGATGGAAAGTCTGTCTGCTCAGAAAATCCACTTCCCAGTTGTCTACTCCTGGAATGTAGATGGCAGATAGACAGCAATTGTGGGTCTCTGCCCACTGAAGAATCCGAGTAACCTCCTTCATGGCTTAGGAACTCTGAGTTCCTTCCTGATGATTAATGTAAGCCATGGAGGTTATGTTGTCTGAATGGAACCTGATAAACTGGGCTGAGGACAACTGAGGCCAAGCCAATAGAGCATTGTAAATTGCCCTCAACTCCAAGATGTTGATGGGAAGAGCAGAATTCTCCCGAGTCCAAAGGTCCTGAGCTTTTAATGAGTTCCAGAATGCTCCCCAGCCCAGTAGGCTGGCGTCTGTGGTCACGATCACCCAGGAAGGTCTCCATGTGTCCTGAGACAGATGTTTCTGAGAAATCCACCATGGGAGAGAATCCATTGATGACTGATCTAACTCTTTTCTCTGAGATAGATCTGCATGGTCGCAATTCCATTGTCTGAGCATGCACAACTGGAGAGCTCTCAAATGGAATCGAGCAAAAGGAATGATGTCCATGGAAGCCACCATCAGACCGATTACCTCCATACATTGAGCCACTGAAGGATGAGCAGTATCCTGAAGAGAGAGGCAAGAGGAAATTATCTTGTTTTTCCTGACCTCTGTCAGAAAAATCTTCATCAATAGAGAATTTATTATGGTCCCTAAGAACACTACTCTTGTAGCAGGGTAAAGGGAGATTTTTTTTCCAGATTCACATTCCATCCGTGGAAAGAAGAAAAGACAACAATATCTCTGTGTGAGATTTTGCTTGTTGAAAAGATGGCGCCTGAACCAATATGTCGTCCAGGTAAAGTGCCACAGCAATTCCATGAGAACGGATCACTGCCAAAAGAGCCCCCAGAACCTTTGAAAAAATTCTGTGAGCCCTGGCTAGACCCAATGGAACTGCCACAAACTGGAAATGTTTGTCCAGAAAGAAAAATCTCAGGAATCTGTGATGGTCCCTGTGAATAGGAACATGAAGATACGCATCTTTTAGGCATATGGTTGTCACAAACTGATCTTTTTGTACTAAAGGAAGAATAGAGCTTGCAGTCTCCATCTTGAAGGATGGAACTTTGAGAAACTTGTTTAGACACTTGAAGTCTAGAATGGGAGTTCCCTCTTTTTTGGGAACCACAAATAGGTTGGAAAAGAACCCGAGACTCTGTTCCTGCACTGGAACTGGAACTGTCCCTCCCAGGGAGGAAAGATGTTGTATACATTTCAAGAATGCCTCTCTCTTTATCTGGTCTGCAGATAATATTGAGAGAAAGAATCTGCTTCTGGGAAGAAAAGTCTTGAATTCCAATTTGTAACCACAGGATACTATGTCCACAGTCCAGCGACCTAAGACATCTCATATCCAGGCTTGAGAGAACTGAGAAAGTCTGCCCCCCACCTGATCCTATCCCGGATCGGGGGCAAACCCTTCATGCTGATTTGGAATCAGCTGCAGGTTTCATTGATTGTTTCCCTTGTTCCAAGACTGATTGGGTTTCCAAGAAGACTTGGGGGCCTATTTATTGTGTGAGTGGACATGATCCGATATTATAGATCATGTCCACTGCACATAGATGTATATTGTTCCAAAAAAATCAACAGATATCTGTAGAAATATGTATTTATGAATACATAGAAAATATTCTTCTATGTGAAGAACATTGGAATGTAAAATATTCATATTTTTATGTCGGGTTAGCTCTCTTGAGAATATGAGATCGAATTTGCACGTGAGTAGAGTGTTTTTTCCACTTTTTTACTCCATTGACTTCTAAGGGGCATATGTTAACATGAACGCGATATTCAAAGTTTGGCTTTTTGCGCTTGTTGTGTTAGCGAGAGAGCAAAAAAACTTCAACTCATAATACGAGCACATCCCGAGGCAAAAAGCCAAACTTCTAGAGCAGTTAAAACTCGAGCGGCATCATTAAATAGCGCTACACTTGTAATCTGGCCCAATGTGTTTAACCCTTTTGTGCAGTTTAGACAAATAGGTATAAGCAAGCAATAGTGCAATAATAATGCATTAGAGAAT
The DNA here is from genome assembly GCF_027579735.1 of Bombina bombina. Classification (NCBI taxonomy): domain Eukaryota; kingdom Metazoa; phylum Chordata; class Amphibia; order Anura; family Bombinatoridae; genus Bombina; species Bombina bombina. Next base: position 271,667,913 of record NC_069502.1, on the reverse strand, counting down.
TTTGTTGTTGCAGCTTTATGTCCCTTGAAGTTTTATGTATTCCCCTCCATACAATATAACAGTAGGTTCGCATTGCATCAGTAAATTATATTTTCAAGTCTGTTCAAAACTGCTTATATGCATTCAGCACAAATATATTTATAAGGTTTTTAAATTATACAGATTTTAGCCATATTTACATGAATATAGCCTTACACATATATCACATATATCAAGCCTTAGCAATAGAGTATAAATAACAACTTCTGTTCAATAAATACATATCTTTTTTTACTTTCTGAAAATCACTGTTGTTGAAATTCTGAATCTTTGAGGGAGTCAATATGCTGGTGAAGTGGTCATGAGCGGCAGATGGTGCGCCATGCTGTGTTGAAGTCTTGTTTGCCACCTGCTGCTCTTTCTGCTAGCACTTTTTTGGAATTATTTTTACACTTGATAGATTAAGATGGATAGCATGCTGCTCATCCCAAATCTGTTCATTCTGTGTGTAATTGTGCTACTGACCTTACTCTTGGGCTGACAAGACATGAATAACCTCATGATAGAAGATAATCACTGATACCTCTTTGCCCTTGAGGAGACAGTAGGTCACAGAGGAAATGAGTGAAAGTCAATAGAGCCAGATTCTTTTGTATATGCTTAAGACCATGGTAGAATCAAATGACAAAAGTGTTATATACATTTCAGTAATGTACAATGCAAAACTAACGGAAGGTTCATGTTTGTTAAGAACTCACCCCTAGGTATAGATTGCTTACTGGCTGATAATGATAACTCCCAAGCATGGGCGTCCACAGAGATTTTTGCAGGGTAGAGGAAAAAATAATGTGCCTGGTATATAATTATATCAGTGGCAAATATGGCAGAATTAGAGGGTAGCGTATTGCCCATCAGCACATTATTTTAAAAATAGTGACTCAAGTGGCTGCTTAAACTTAGATATAAATAGCAATATTCTGGGGTTGGGTGCCTTTAACCTGTCTTTCCTTCCACCAGATACCCATGAACTAAAAGTTGTATGCAACAGAGAGGGACAAACCTCTTATATATTATTATTATTATTATTATCATCGGTTATTTGTAGAGCGCCAACAGATTCCGCAGCGCTATAAACAAAGGGGGAGTACAACAAAACAATTGTAGGGTAGAGGGCCCTGCCAATAGTTGCACTGTTGTAGTCAGCTCTTAAGAAGGTGATCTACAAACAGCTGGACTATTAGGCTTACATGCTAAGAGGGTTCAGGGGATTGCAGTGGAGGAGAGGAACTGGTATTAGGAAAGGTTAGTGTAGGTTGTATGCGTCCCTGAACAGCAGAGTCTTTAGGGAGCACTTGAAGCTTTTAAAACTAGAATAGAGTCTTGTGGAGCGAGGCAGAGAGTTCCATAAGATGGGAGCCAGTCTGGAGAAGTCCTGTAAACAGGAGTATGATGAGGTGACAAGAGAGGAGGAGAGTAGGAGGTCATGAGCAGAGTGAAGGGGACGGGAGGGCTCGCGTGGAAACAGGGGCATCAATCTCCATTCGGAGCTTGATAATTCGGTCCCTATAAGTCTTTATACCCTTGTGATGGAGCCACATAAGATGGAGCCACATTGGTACCAACATCTAATGTAGCAAGTACATAATTCAATGTTTTCAGCCACCTTCAAAAAATGTATCAGATCCATAGAATCTGGCAAATATAATTGAATATTTCTTACCATTGGTTGCAATATAAAAAACTCAAATAAATACAATGGGTATTAAAATTATACACATCCTTATGAAATAGCAGATTTTTTAAATGTAAAAAAGAAATAACAACAATGTTAATGTCAGACTTTTTTCCATCTATAATAGACAAATAGGTAAAATTAATGATCATTTGAAAACCAGAATGGCCAACCATCATGCTGTGATTAGGCCTGCAAAGACATCAGACAGCTCTAAACAACCAGTGGCTAGAATTTTTTTTGACAGCAAAACAAGTGTCTGATCTTAGGTATGTTATCATCTTGGATTGCCATTTCATTTGTTCAGACCTGTTAAAAGCACAATTGGGCTTAAAAGAAGTTACTCCCACATGGTAGTCGGGCTATAGAGCAAGCCACTGAGCTGTTCTTCCTTGCAGATAGCTTCTCCTTCTGTTTGTATTTGTAATAATGGCCCTGGGTAAAGTCTCCCTAAGGGTGATGGGGAACCAGACATGGACTCCTTGCCCAATCTGCCTAGAGATATATGGCTGCACCTCAATGACGAGGCCCAAAAATGGCAAAAACGATTGTCTGGGGTTGCTATTTCCCTTGTTCAGAGGAGAATTATTTTGGGTCTGGACTGACCTTGTTAGGCGGCATCAGACTGATATACTTCAGGAAAGTTTTTCTTTGTGAAAAGCACAATTGAGCTAATAGAAGCTACTCCTAGGTGGTAACTGGGCCATATAACAAACCACTGAGCTATTGTTTGTTCCTGTAAGACTGATTATCTTTCTGTTTATATTATCACTGACCAAGTGCCGCCTCTTGCTCTTACAAAAAGAATCTAGATGAATGTATGTGTTACCCAAATAATTAAATACTCATTTGGATTGGCAATGCTTTTTATAACATAATATAATATGGTGAATGATGTAAATAACTAATTGTAAATATGATTGTAATAAAATGGATAATATTCTTGCAAAACTACTGTCAAATAGTGCTCCAGACACTTAATGGTGTTAACTGCATGAGTTTCTAGGAACTGTACAGATGTCCATGAGTGGTGGTGAGTACCCAACGCTGTGAGTTTTGCAGTGGCATGGGATGCGCACTGGGTCTGGTTCGAGAGTTCAGTCCATTTCCATATTTTGTATATGTCTATGTTAATTACAAAAGGCCTGTGGCCCCCTGTTTATAGCTCGTCTGTTTGGTTAAAGGAATGCCTTGTGTGGCTGTATGTTAGGGACCCAGGAAGGAAGAGACCTTGACGTGGTCCAGGGCTATCACAATTTGGCCAAATTCTGTATCATGCAAGACTTAAACACATTAGGCTCCATTACATATGCAGCGTCGCCCGCAAAAGCCGGCAACACCGTTTTTTACGCGATTTTGGTATTACATATACGGCGTAGCATACAAGTTACGTGCGTATATATCACCCGTCGGCCGTATTATTTTCTCCCATAGACTAATACAGAACAGCCGCGCAATTTGGTATCCAATATACAGCGTAAGGACTTACGCGTGCAGAATTCAGAAAATCTACTCCATTCTCATCTCGCCACACATGGCAGGCACAGCAACCCTTGAACTAACTAAAAAAGCAACGTAACTCCCTGGAAGCCTTAACAAACACATACATATAAGCAGCATCTCAAATAGTTAAAGGGACAGTATACTATAAAATGGTATGAGATTGTTTTTTCAGGTTTATTTGTGTATTTGAAATAGCTGATTTTGTTGTTTGAAGCCACAACCTAATCAAATGGATTCAGCTTGTAGGTATAATTAGAGCTCATTACTTTATCACATTGTGTACATATAATTGTTTCTTTACTTTATATTTGTTCTTAAAAAAAATCACCACTACTTGGAGAGAACAATGGGAAATCATAATTGTATTGCCTTATCTCTTTAGAACCCACTGGGAGTGTAATTTATTCTACTGTTAACACAGCTTGTCATTGATGCTTAAATATATAAAGGGACAGTCAAGTCCAAAGAAAACCTTCTTGTTTCAAATAGGGCATGTCATTTCAAACAACTTTCCAATTTAATTCTAACACCAATTTTGCTTTGTTCTCTTGGTATTCTTAGTTGAAAGCTAAACATAGGATGACTCATATGATAATTTCTAAGACCTTGAAGGCCGCCTCTTTGCAATTGTGTCACACCAATCACAAACAACACAACCTCTCACCTGCAGCCTGAAAACACCTGATAATACACACCCTATCAGTAACATCAGTATTATATATACCCGCGTCAATTTATATTGGATGTGAAATACATTGATTTACATCTTAGAAGTGAATATTACTATATGTACCCTTCATATACATTGTGGATGTGTGTTATAGTACAAGAATATGTCATAAACATGATAATATTACCTGTTTTTATTGCCATTTCCACACAGGTCCTATTATATGTTTTAACAATATTAGTTATTTACATGGTAAATAACAGAGGACAAGGTTTATGGTGGACTATAATAATATTTATTTATTTTTTGGCTTCTTGGATGAGGGAGCTGAGGTGCCTATGTGTATTTCCTTGTTCTCCTGGTTTTAGAAGATTCTGGTGTTTCTGCTGCTGTGCTGGCCACAGATGATAGGCTGGAGGCAGTGTCCTGCTGGTGTATAAAGTGCTCAACCAACACACCCAAGAGTTGATTTTGTTCTCTCCATCTATTGTGTACATGAATGTGTGATATTAAAGGATGTTATATCTTAAATAAATATAATACTGGTGTGTGGGATGTTATTCCCCAGCATGCTGTGCTGTGGTTGCAGCCCCTGAGTCACAAGCCCCTGGAAGTCCACGGACTGCTGTGATACTCAGGGACCTGCGTATCATCTCCTGCCAGGTGTTATACTCAATATCCAGGGCTGGACCACCGCCTGTTCATTTCTGGTGGATAGCTTCCTGCCCCATCTTTTCTTTGACTGGCCTCCTGCAGTCATTCCACCACTTTTTTAGGCCCTCAACAGTCCTCCTCTGTGGGGCCACACTGTTGACAGCATCTTCTACCGCCAACCATGCAGTTTTTCTCCTTTTGGCACTGCCTTTGCCCTTCTCCTGCCTGAAGAGGGCACTGTAATTGTTGATGATGGCCTGGACAAGGGCAACATTTTCCGCAAATTAGAAGTTGGGGCATCTTAGCCTCTCATCCTCCATGGCCACTTGGCTTCCTCCCTGTAAAGTTCCTGGCAGTGTGGGTTCCTCCCTATCCTCTCCCTCCTCCCCCCTTCTGTCCCCATATGCACCCGGCTCTCAGGCATCTCCCCTCCCATCATCCCTTCTGGCTCTCCCTCTCCCCACTCAGCTTATTCCCTGATGGGGGGCCCACTGCTCCTCCTGTCCTCTCCAATACTCCTCTGTCTGCCACTCCTATCCCCTCCTCCCTACCTCTTCCTGCCATTCTCACACTAAATCACACTACACACACTCACACTCACTCCCAGTTCAATCACACACAATTACAACCAAACACTCAGCCTATCACACTGTAAAAATAAAATAAAATATGTGAGGTGTTAGCAAAAAAAAGTGTGGTGTATTTGTATATGTATGTATGTATGTATGCAATGTGTGCAATATGTAAGAATATGTGTAAGTGTACAAGTTTACTCAACAACAATTCGACCTAACTAAATCTTCTGTTTATGCCTCTCTCTCTACTCTCACTAATCCTCCACTCCAGTGTAGTGTGTTATAGCTCAACGAACAATCTAAACACACTGAAGAAAATGGCGGCTGTGCATGGGTTTATATATGAATTTGAATAGCGTAATTATGTGTCGCATTTTTATTTGAATTACGGGTTCGTTTTTACACATGTTAACCTAATTTGCATAAAACTACTCTTTATTGACACTTTCCGTGGACATAATACTGGCGTAAGTTACTTGCGACTAATAAAATGTGTATTTGCGCACATTTCAGAAGATCACCAGTTAGTCCTACTTACGCCAGTCTAGCATCTAACGGCGCAGTATATGTAATACCCCGATGTGCGAGGTGAATTTACAGGCGGCACGGGTTTCAACGCTTGCGCCGAAGCCTGCGCCATATATGTAATCTCGCCCATTGTGACTAGCAAAAATGCTTTCAAAAAATAATATTCTAAAAAATATTGAGCATTTTAACATTACGCTTGTGTGTCCCCTTAAGATAGAGGACAGAGATTATATTAAGTACTATAGCTAATATATGTTTTATGAGTTGGTTTAAAATCCAGTTGATTATGTTTTTTCGGCAATATTAATAGTTAAACAAAAAAATATTATTATTTTTTTGTTATAAACTTTTTCTATAAGAGAATATTTCCAACATGTGTATTGAGTTACATGCAGGTTATAGGTCAGATTAAACAATTGTGCATCTGTAATTTGTTTCCTTATCTTGATATCAAGCAAATAGCAAGTCTGATCTGAAACAGAGCCCAGAATGTATATAATAGCATGTATGGGAAGTCCTTCATATGAATGTTTTGAATAAATATACCTAGTTGGCAGTTCCCTTCATTCACTGATATGATGTATTTGCTAAAAAAAAAATAGCAGTGAAATAAGTTCTAGCAAACCTCAGTACTTTTATTAATATTCATCTGCACAATGCCTTTTTGGCAGACCTAAATGTCTGATATTTTGTTTCACCTCTTTGAAGTGAATTCTACCACCGCAAATTAAATTACTGTACCAATGTTTCTTACCCCCTTGCACTTTATCAAAATTGTACAGATGTTCTCAACATTTATCCATCAGCACTTTTTCTATGTATATTATATATATTTTTTTTCTTTTTAGAAGTGTTGTCAAGTTTCTCTTATTGCACAGGAAAAAATATGTCACTTCTAATAGGAAATCTGTTTCATTTCTTGTGGAGCCTTCTCTGTGTTTCATCCAACACGTCTGTGGTATCAGCATGTGGAGAAAAGTGTCCACCTGCTATTCTTTCCTCTCCTTTAGGGAAAACATTTAGCACCTGTCGAAAAGTTAGTGCCTGGCAATTTATGAGCTCTTGTTGTGTTGTTAGAGGAATGGAAATAGGTGTGGCTCAATGATTTGCGGAACACTGCGTTATCCCAGTCATTGTCAAATGGAATAGAAGTACTTCAAGTATTGACGTGTTAAACCTCAGAATGCATCAGCTGGAAAGCTCAGCAAAGAGGATCTCCCAGCCCATCTGCATCCTGTAAATCTTTCCCAGTTCTGGGTTTCTTAGCACACACCTTTTTTATGCTATGACAACGTTTCCTATGGGATATTTGATTTCTTAAAAGAAATGCAACTTGCCAATTACTCGTTTGGCTATGTGCACACAGAGCATTCTTTGTAATGGCACATATTTATAAACTGTCTTTTTTTATGCTTGCACTTTACCAGGATGTACTCAATTCAATTAAAAAAATATTTTTAAAATAACACTTAAGAGTTTTCATCTGGAGACAATATTTAGTTAGGTATTGAATAACATTTCTGTTTTCAGTTATTAAGTCATATTTAATTAAGGGATTTTAATCTATCAGCCATGGTGAACTCAGGGCATTTATGAGCAAATATGATTTTTTCAGAAGATTCATAAGAGCATGTCATGTTGTTACTGTTTAACCTGAAAATTGATGCGTTTAACCCCTGTAAAGAGGTTAAACAAATAGTTAATGTAACACTCACGAGCCGCACGGCACTGTTGTTCCTGGGTGTAAACTGACGCGGAGCTAATAAGCAGCCTTAGTTACACAGCTGAGTTGTGCAACTAGCGCTGCTGAGTGGGTCAAAGGAAGCTTCCACTCAGCACCAGCAGTTCTCTGGGGCTCTTAATAAATACTTTACTATGTGTTTGAACTCTTTTCAGGGGTTAAACACAAAAGACACAAAGTATTTGCAGGGTTGATAGTAATAAAATTATGCTTGCTAACAAATGAGAGCATTTCATTTTTAACTGTTATGGCCCTTTAAATGTTCATTCATTAAATGTCTTTGCCTTTATACATCTGTTTCCTGGTTCAATTGGATGGCTCCTCAGATTTTGAGTATTACAAAAAAATGGGCATATACCATATAAGAAAAACAAGAATTGTTAAATTCATACTTTGAATGCAATAGTTTGGCATTAGTTTGGCTCGCCGGAAACATAAGTTAAGAAGCAGCGGTCATAAGACCGCTGCTCCTTAACTCGTCTGCGACCTCTGAGGCTGCAGACAGCAATCAGACTGATCGGATACGATTGGGTTCATTGACACCCCCTTCTAGCGGCAGATTGGCCTCAAATGTGCAGGGGGCGCTATTGCACAAGCACTTCACTAGAAATACTTGTGCAATGATAAATGCCGACAACGTATGCTGTCGGCATTTATCAATGTTTGGCGGACTTGATCCGCTACAGCAGATCATTTCTATCCGACAAATAATAAATCGGCCCCATATTGTTTAAATACATCCAACATATATCATAAAAATATACATGAATTATATATTATAATAAATATTTATTATTATAAATATATTCATTAAATATATTCATACATTATTATTATTACTACTACTAATGATAATAAATACATAATATAATATATTCACAAAAGCAAACACTACAAGTTTTTAACAGTTCTTAAAGGGGCATGAAACCTCTAAATTTCTTCTAATATTCAGATATAGAATATCATTTTAAAGTTTCCAGTTTAATTTTTATTAAACAATGTGCTTCTTTCTCATGTTATTCTTTGTTGAAGAGACACCATGGGGCCTATCTATCAAGCTCCAAATGGAGTATGATGACCCGTGTTTCTGGCGAGTCTTCAGACTCGCCAGAAACAGCAGTTATGAAGCAGCGGTCTAAAGACTGCTGCTCCATAACCCTGTCCGCCTACTCTGAGCAGGCGGACAAGAATCGCCTCAATTCAACCGGATCGAATACGATCGGGTTGATTGACACCTCCCTGCTGGCGGCCGATTGGCCACGAGTCAGCAGGGGGGGGTGTTGCACCAGCAGCTCTTGTGAGCTGCTGGTGCAATGCTGAATACGGAGAGCGTATAGCTCTCTGTATTCATCGAGGTCTGGCGGACCTGATCCGCACTGTCAGATCAAGTCCGCAAGACCTTTCATAAATAGAGGCCTATGCCTTAAGCACTACATGACAGGAAATAGAGCTGCCATCTAGTGCTCTTGCTAATGTATAGCACTGTTGCAAAACTGCTGCCATATAGTGTTGAGGACATGGGCACACTCCTGACCTTCCATCAATGCTTTTCAACAAAGGATAACAAGAAAACCTAGAACATTTTATAATATAAGTACATTGGAAAATTGTTTAAGATTGTATGTTCTATCTGAATCATGAAAGAAAAATGTTTGGTTTTATTTCCCTTTCATTTAAAAATGAAAATTTCGCAATTCTTGCTCTAGAGACTATGGGCCTCTCTGGCATGGAGAGACATCTGCCGAATGTTTAGGCATTACAGTATAATATAGGTGTGTCTCCTTCACATACAGAACCCTGCATAACAAGACAGCTCCACGCTGAAATTTGCCTTTATAAAATTATTAAAGGGATCTCGCAACATTAACAAGACTCCTTAGATGATCTCATCAGATTGGAGAACTTTGGATCATCTGGCCTTATCACAAATTTAAGAGATGATTACTTGCACTTCACATTCATTTAGAGCATTTCAAGTTTCCAGAGGAAAGAATCTATATTTAACTTGAGTTACTTCCATTTTTGACCCTGTCTGTTCCCCTGGAAAACAGCTATTAGAGGATTTCAGTGATTTTTTTTATAGACTCCATTCTGGTAAAAGCTGTCTCTCCAGAGTCTGTGTCTGTCCATTTGTCCTTGTAATTCAGTTTGCCCTGAGTAAAACTTTCAGTAACAATTACCTAGAGTTGTTTATGCAAAGTGTCATATGAAGCTGTTCCAGTTAGATTTTCTGACACCAACACAGAGGTTCTGTGAACCTGTCACAAGAACTTTAGCAACAGATATTTGTCTGTACTAGAAAAAAAAAATCACAAAATCACAAAAAGTTCAACAAGTAGCCTTAGCCTACTATCTAAGACATATGCTCTTGATAGATAATTCTATAGCCCATCTGTACATACATGTGATGACAGTACACAGTTCTATATTCTCTAAGATGTTACTAGAGATGGGAAATAGTCTGAATTATGAATTTAGGATGGTATAATATTTTTTTTCTTTTGACATCTGCTATGTTATTTGAATGATATTTCAACTAATATTAAAATTAAATTATCAGGAGTCATACACACATATATATATACTCAAGTATCCTGTAGTAGTAAAAGAAAGACTCTTATTACAGTCTTTACTTTATTCTGTATACATTCCTACATAAATCTAGCTAGCTGTTCATTACAGAAATTAATTGTGTGCAACACCTGCAAGATGTAAGTTTGCTTGAATGATAGGACTTGATTTGTCATGGCTAATAGGTTGTTATTTATGTATTGAATAATTGAAGCTTGTGTCTGTTTAAGAATATCGTCATTATCCCTGTGGTACACAGAATAATAAGTAACATTATTTTGAATATACAATTTTTGAGTGTGAGATTATTTTAGGAAGCTGAAACAAGATCATTATTTTCATCTGAAGATTCAACCGCAGAAAATTCACCTTCGGCACATATGAAACTGTGCTGCAGGAGGTGAAATTAAAGGGACATGAAACCCAAAATTTTTCTTTCATGATTCAGATAGAGAATACAATTTTAAACCACTTTCTAATTTACTTCTATTATCTAATTTGTTTCATTCTCTTTGTATCATTTGTTGAAGGAGAAGCAAGCCCTACTGGTTTCTAAATGAACACATGGGTGAGCCAATGACAATCGGTATATATATGCAACCACCAATCAGCAGCTGGAACCTAGGTTCTTTGCAGCTCCTGAGCTTGCCTAGATAAACCTTTCAGCAAAGGATAACAAGAGAATGAAGCAAATTAAATAATATAATTAAATTGGAAAGGTGTTTAAAATTGTTTTTCTTTATCTAAATCATGAAAGAAAAATGTTGGGTTTCATGTCCCTTTAAACTCTTCATGGACTACAGCAATCAACCATACTTGGGTTAATCCATCTCACCTTAGTGTTTACACAACAGTATTTGGCATATTTTATTGCATTTAGCATTTAAGTGCTCTGAGGTTATTGACAAGCTTGCCATAGGATGTCAATGCATCAGCAGCCTTATTATGCACATTAGTCCATGTATCATTCTTTATCTCAGGTCCACATGCATGCAGAGCTTTCACAAGACCATCTGAAGGAAAGCCAAGGTTATCAATCACAGAGTAAGTACGAAAGATGGATGGATGAGATGACAGAGTTAGCACCAGACTTGGCAAATGAATATATTAAATGTCAAAATTGTATGAAAGATGAGCTTTTTCTAGGAATCATACTTTTTTTCTCAGCATATAAAAACCAAAGTAAAAGAGGTGGCTGAAAATCAAAATAAGAAAAAAAGTTTGTAGTATAGCAAGTTAAAAACTTTAAGGCTAAATATTTGCAAACAGTACGCTTACATAAATCTGGGGTACTTGTACCTATAAATGTTACTATCAGCGACTTTTCAAAAAAGTAGGAATAGTAAAGGGGCAGTGAACTGTAAAATTGATGTTCGTTTATTGCATTTCCAATGACTTGTTATACCAGCTACAGAGTAACAAAATGTATGAAAAACAGATTAGGTTTATTTGATCATTTTCTGTACACACAAATGCTCCTTTATATTATCTCTGACTGTACACCAAAGCCCTATACTAAAGCCCTAATGATCGAAACTGGAGTGATGCAGCAACATATTCAAAAGGTATCCGTTGACATGTCGAGAAAGCTGCCAAAATATTACAAAGTGCTGACAATACAGTTTAAATTCAGTCTCGCTGAGATGGATTTTACCATACATTTCAGTGGGTGTTGATGCTTCTCTGATGCCGGCGATATATATTCAAAGCATCATCGCCACCTATATGAAATGACTGATTTAGCACAGTCTCAGTGTATAGCCTACATTCTATCACCATATCCCAGCCCTGCAAGCAAGCAGCTTTAAAGCCTATATTCTATCACCAGTATCCCAGCCCTGCAAGCAAGCAACTGTAAAGCCTACATTCTATCACCAGTATCCCAGCCCTGCAAACAAGCAACTTTAAAGGTAAATCATCTGAATGATCTCTCCAATCAAGACAATGGGGCCTATCTATCAAGCGCCGAACGGAGCTTGACGGCCCGTGTTTCTGGCGAGTCTTCAGACTCGCCAGAAACACAAGTTATGGAGCAGCTGTCACAAAGACCGCTGCTCCATAAACCTATCCACCTGCTATGAGCAGGCGGATAGGAATCGCCGGAATTCAACCGATCAAGTACGATTGGGTTGATTGACACCCCCTGCCGGCGGCCCATTGGCCGCGGGTCTGCAGGGGGCGGCGTTGCACCAGCATATTGCTCTCCGCATTCAGCGATGTCTTGCAGACCTGATCCGCACTGTCGGATAAGGTCCGCAAGACATTTGATAAATAGGCCCCAATGAGTGCATTTATTTCTTATAGCTGTTGAGCTAATATGGGCTTGTTTATAACCTTTATTATTGTAACATCAAACCTCTTTCCTCTCCCCCTCTACTCTTTTTAAACTATAACTCCCCCCCATATTTTATCAACAGGAAGCTTTACCTTTTACAACAATAAGGGAGTTTGGTTAAGCACACCAAAAAGCATTTTATATATTAGCACACGTATTGTGGGAGTGCTGCCAAAGTGACCAAAATAATTACAAAAAAACAACAAGTATTGGCGCACATCCAAAAAATTAAGTCTACATATTTATAACATATTTGTATATGCTGCAAAAAATATTTTTGCTTGCTAAATATTCTTAAAATTGTTAAAATAAAATTGGGATCATTGTCACGCAATATTGTTAACATATATTTATGCTGCAAAAATCTTTGCCTGTATGCTTTTAAATTTTTAAATAAAGTTGGGATCTTAGTCACACAATATGGCCATATTCTGCTAAGCCAGTCACCACTTACAAGGTGTCCCAAAATAGACTGGTCCTAACACTAATCAGTTTAGCTGTGCTGGGCTGAGTCATTCGATTCTAATATTCAAATACAGAATTCCAACACTGCAGTACTATGCCTCAAATTATGACTGTACAGAATGAAACTCCCTTTATATATATATATATATACCACAATCACATTGTCAACATTGTCAACAATATTTGTTGTTGTTTTGTAATTATTTTGGTCACTTTGGCAGCACTCCCACAATATGTGTGCTAATATATCAAATGTTTTTGGTGTGCTTAAGCAAACCTCCTTGTTGTTGTATTTCTTAAATAAGGAGCTGACTAAATCCCTTTGGTTAAAGCACACCACCCTGCCCAGGTGTATTCCAGACAATGTGATTGTGGTATATATATAAAGCTAGGGAGTTTCATTCTGTGCAGTCATGATTTGAGGCATAGTACTGCAGTGTTGGAATTCTGTATTTGAATATTAGAATCGAATGATTCAGCCCAGCAAAGCTAAACTGATTAGTGTTAGGACCAGTCTATTTCGGGACACCTTGTAAGTGGTGACTGGCTTAGCAGAATATGGCCATATTGTGTGACTAAGATCCCAACTTTATTTAAACATTTAAAAGCATACAGGCAAAAAATTTTGCAGCATAAATATATGTTAATAATATTGCGTGACAATGATCCCAATTTTATTTTAACAATTTTAAGAATATTTAGCGAGCAAAAATATTTTTTGCAGTATATACAAATATGTTATAAATATGTGGACTTAAGTGTTTGGATATGCAACAATACTTGTTGTTTTGTAATTAAGCTTTACCTTACCTCTCTTTTTCTCACAGCCTACATTCTATCACCAGTATCACAGCCCTGCATGCACTAGCCCTCCAATCCTCTCTCCACCAACCACCCTGGTGCTTACCATAATATATAAACACCTCCTAACAGCAATTATGTGCAGTTGTCACTAATGAATCAGGATAGAGACACTACTTCACACTCACAACCTCTGTACTGACACTTTACCATTTTCTGTTACACTTTCCCAATCCTCATTTGCTCACTCACCACACATTTCCCTCACTCTCAGTTTACACTGCCTTATATCAGACATATTTCTCTTCTCCATTACCTTCTGTTTCCATTCCCTCTCCTTTACATTGTAAGCTTGAGAGCCTCTCTACCTGTATGCCACCTTGTATTTAAAGTGAACTACTACTGATTGTGCTCAAGGGCAGGGATCTCCTCTCCTTTTGTATATCTCAATTATTGCTCCTACAACTGTATTGTACCCCTATTGTACTTGTTTTTTTGTGTATGTAATGAATCCCTGTAATGTTTTATGATTACTTTGTATAGCAGCGTTGCGTAATCTGTTGGTGCTTTATAAATACCTGATGATAATAATAATAATAATAGGCAGCTTTTACAATATCATGTATAGAAATTCCATTAAATCACAGGTGAGGCTATCAACCCTCTAGCCCTGCTTGCACTGAATCCTTAATTGAAGCTGCTCAAATACTAATTATAGAAGAGTAAAAGGAGATAAAATAGGATTTTTTTTTATAAAAAAATTAATAACTGAATTAGAGTTTAGTATATACAAGACCTCCCTGCTGTGTGATAAATTTGTGGGGGTTTTTTTTTGCTTACAAATATTATTAGTCTATGTGGACATTAAAAAATAAACACAATAAAAAATAACAGTGCTGATAATTTTTATTTTCTGGGCTGTGCATTGTCACAATAGCATATAATCACATTTTTAAAGTGAACATTTTATAAGTGAGGAACTAAGATAAGAATTATACAAGAATTGAACAAGAATTGGACAAGGGGCAAGACACAAAGCAAGTACTTTTGTAATATTGTGTTTTATGTATCTCATTGTTTCCTTATGCAAGTGCTGCTGTAATTTGGTGTCCTATGTGTTTACTTTGTTCCCACTTTTGTAAAAAAAATCCTCAATATCTTCATATTACTTTTTGCTACCTCTTGTCTCTATAACAAACTACTTTATTTAAATACTTCTTCTACCTCTCCACCTGCACTGTTCATTAGCCCACCTCTCTTAAACTCAACTTACTTTTGTACTCATGGGCATCTATATCAAGCTGTCAACCGCAAATACGCTGGAATTCCGCAGCGTATTTGTGGCGAGCCTGATTCGCCTTAGTTATCAAACCCTACAAACCGGCAAAAGTAGAATTTAGTGATGTAACATACTCAGTCCAACACAGATCGATGCTTACGTCACTACAGATGTTCCGAACGCAAGTTCGGCACAATCTAACTACTTTTGGAAGTTATCAAACTTCTACCAGGTATGCTCGGCACTATTCCAGCCCAGCGTACCTGGTTTTCGATCCCATTGCCATAGGAATTAATTGGAGTCAGAAAGCAGCGAAAGCTTATGTTCGCTGTTGCCCGATATCCCATTGATTCCTGAGGTAACGTGTACACCTAACACCCTAACATGTACCCCGAGTCTAAACACCCCTAATCTGCCCCCCCCTACATACTTATTAACCCCTAATCTGCCGCCCCGACACCGCCACCACGTAAATAAAACTTATTAACCCATATCCCGCCGCTCCCGGACCACGCCGCAACTAAATAAACTTATTAACCCCTAAACCGCCGCTCCTGGAGCCCACCGCCACCTACATTATATTTATTAACCCCTAATATGCCCCCCCACACCGCCGCCACCTACATTATATTTATTAACCCTTAATCTGCCCCCGCTACACCGCCGCCACCTACATTATATTTATTAACCCCTATTCTGCCCCCCCTACACCGCCGCCACTATATTAAATTTATTAACCCCTAAACCTAAGTCTAACTCTAACCCTAACACCCCCTAACTAAAATATAATTTAAATAAATCTAAATAAATATTACTATCATTACTAAATAAATCCTATTTAAAACTAAATACTTAGCTATAAAATAAACCCTAAGATAGCTACAATATAACTAATAGTTACATTGTAGCTATCATAGGGTTTATTTTTATTTTACAGGCAGGTTTGTATTTATTTTAACTAGGTACAATAGTTATTAAATAGTTATTAACTATTTAATAACTTCCTAGTTAAAATAAAGACAAATATACCTGTAAAATAAAACCTAACCTAAGTTACAATTACACCTAACACTACACTATAATAAAATAAATTCCCTAAACTAAATACAATTAAATACAATTAATTTAAAGTACAAAAAAACAAACACTAAATTACAGAAAATAATAAAATAATTACAAAATTTTAAACTAATTACACCTAATCTAATCCCCCTAACAAAATAAAAAAGCCCCCCAAAATAAAAAACTCTACCCTACACTAAATTACAAATAGCCCTTAAAAGGGCCTTTTGCGGGGCATTGCCCCAAAGCAATCAGCTCTTTTACCTGTAAAAAAAAAGTACAAATACCCCCCCAACATTAAAACCCACCACCCCCACAACCAACCCTACTCTAAAACCCGCCTAATTCCCCCTTAAAAAAAACTAACACTAACCCCTCACCCTACCTTGACAAGTCTTCACCCAAACGGGCCAAAGTCCTCCACAAAGCCGGCAGAAGTGATCCTCCAGATGGGCAGAAGTGATCCTCAAGACGGACAGTCTGTTCCAGTCAGCCAATAGAATGTGAGCTCAATCCTATTGGCTGATTGCATCAGCCAATAGGATTGAACTTCAATCCTATTGGCTGATTGTATCAGCCAATAGAATGTTTCCTACCTTAATTCCGATTGGCTGATAGAATTCTATCAGCCAATCGGAATTCAAGGGACGTCATCTTGGATGACGTCATTTAAAGGAACCTTCATTCTTCAGTTGAATGTCGTTTGAAGAGGATGCTCCGCGTTGGATATCTTGAAGATGGAGCCACTCCATGCCGGATGGATGAAGATAGAAGATGCTGCCTGGATGAAGACTTCTGCCCGTCTGGAGGATCACTTCTGCCCGTCTGGAGAGCCACTTCTGCCGGCTTCGTGTAGGACTTCGGCCCGTTTAGGTGAAGACTTCTCAAAGTAGGGTGATATTCAAGGGGTTAGTGTTAGGTTTTTTTTTAAGGGGGGATTGGGTGGGTTTTAGAGTAGGGTTGGTTGTGTGGGGGGGGGGTTTAATGTTTGGGGCAGGTTGTATTTTTTTTTTTTACAGGTAAAAGAGCCGATTACTTTGGGGCAATGCCCCCGCAAAAGGCCCTTTTAAGGGCTATTTGTAATTTAGTGTAGGGTAGGGCTTTTTTATTTTCGGGGGCTTTTTATTTTGTTAGGGGGATTAGATTAAGTGTAATTAGTTTAAAAATCTTGTAATTATTTTATTATTTTCTGTAATTTAGTGGGGTTTTTTTTTTGTACTTTAGATAAAAAAAATTAATTGTACTAAATTGTATTTAGTTTAGGGGATTTATTTAATTATAGTGTAGTGTTAGGTGAAATTGTAACTTAGGTTAGGTTTTATTTTACAGGTATATTTGTCTTTATTTTAACTAGGAAGTTATTAAATAGTTAATAACTATTTAATAACTATTGTACCTAGTTAAAATAAATACAAACTTGCCTGTAAAATAAAAATAAACCCTAAGATAGCTACAATGTAACTATTAGTTATATTGTAGCTATCTTAGGCTTTATTTTATAGGTATTTAGTTTTAAATAGGATTTATTTAGTTAATGATAGTAATATTTATTTAAATATATTTAAATTTTATTTAAGTTAGGGGATGTTAGGGTTAGACTTAGGTTTAGTGGTTAATAAATTTAATATAGTGTCGGCGACGTTGGGGGCGGCATATTAGGGGTTAATAAATGTAGGTAGGTGGTGGCAGTGTAGGGGGGGCAGATTAGGGGTTTATAAGTATAATGTTTGTGGCAACGGGGTCTGGGAGCGGCGGTTTAGGGGTTAATAATTGTATTTAGTTGCGGAGGGGTCCGGGAGCGGCGGTTTATGGGTTAAACACTTTATTAGAGTTGTGGCAGGGTCTGGGAGCGGCTGTTTAGGGGTTAATACATTTATTAGAGTTGCGGCGGGGTCCGGGAGCGGCAGTTTAGGGGTTAAACACTTTATTAGAGTTGCGGCGGGGTCCAGGAGCAGCGATTTAGGGAGTAAACAGTATAGTATAGTGTGGGTGTTTAGTGACAGGGTACCAAGAAAGCTTAACAAAAGGTGAAGAGCAGCGAGATAGATGATTGTTAGTTAGCAACAGTCAATGATCTTGATAAAGGCACCAAGTGTGCTGAAACGCGTAGAAGTATCTGTGGATTAGTTGTTGTTTGCAACTCACCCATCCCAAGACAGTTGCCAGCTGCCAACTACAGGAGGAATATCACGCAGCATTAACACCTAACGAAACCAGCGGAGAATCAACAGGGCTATATCCGACAGTGAAGCGGCTGCGAGTACTTCCGCCGTGCAAGGACAACGCCGGCCAGGGAGCGCAGCCAGGTAAGTCTGTCTCAAGCCATATCTATTGCACTTCGTTCATAGGAATACTAACAACTGACTTTGAACCTACTATCGTTTCCCACGCAACACACAGCTGTATATATCATATAACCGGAGCAACACTGCACATTAGAAAAAAAGTTACACTTGGATACAAGTAACAATTGTATTGAGAAAAGTCACCTTTTATTTTGGATACAAATCGCATCACTTGAAAAAAACCTGACACTGAAGAAATTGTTTTTTTCTCACATCACCTGTAACATCTTGTGCTATCAGCATAGGAGTGTTTGGAACGTTGATACAAAGCACTAACACCACCGGAGTTACCAAGAAATTAATTTAGGATTATCGTTCATAAGACTTTCAAATATCTGCATTACCAAATACTACACTTCACTATTGATTGCATAATTTCTTAGCTACTAATGTTTATTTCCACTATTAAGTGTTCAAAATCATAAATCCTAAACGATTTGTCAGGCCAAAGCCTATAAGGAATATTCAAAAAGACAACACATTCACTGTGTATATTTCTGATACTGTCTTCGAAATATCATTTTATATTGTAGTTGTGGCCACAACTGTATTTTACTGTATCTTTTATATGCAAAAAATCTTTTTATTAAATCACATTTGTTTATTTTACCTAGTTGTTGGGTTGATTATCCTAACGGAATTTGCTATATGAATAACTGTTTTTACTACATATGTGATACAATTCACCCATATCTAAACCTTGTTAAACAACGAATCTCTAATTCTCCAAAATTCACGAATAGTTACAAATATATTTTTTTGACTCATCTATATTAACCCTCAGCTTCCCAGCGCCTTTCATATTCCTGTAGTTCCTAAATAAAAATTAATCAGACTAAGTTGAGAGATCTTAGTCTTACTTGAAAGGCTAAGAGGGTGAGATAGTGTCCAGACTCTTTTCTTATATTTAATATGTAAAAAACTTGATATGACTATATATATATACATAAAAAGCTCCAATCCTCCATAATCGTCATTCTTATAGCCTATTTATTCATAAACCATTTATCCAACTTTCGTTACTTCTTTAGTTTAACTGGACATTTGAGTCCCCAGGATATGTACTGTAACAGTATTGATACATCAAAGGTTAAACAGCACAACCATTTCATGAAATATATTTTTAAAATATATTAAGACAAATAATTTGGTGAATTCTCACGTAAGTTATATTGAAATGTTCTTCGTAATGTGAGAAGTAAATATTAAATATTATAGGAGTGTACTAAATACATTGCCATTCCTATTTTGATAAATCACAGATTTATTCATAATAATAAGCGCATTTTTTCATAATGTTAGTTTACAAATGCTTATATAGAATTTTAGGTTACACTTAGGCTGTCAGCTTATTATGAGGTGTTTGTAATAGAAAGCGCTATAATGTAAGTGAAGTCTTTCTGGCGATTCAATGAGTACTAAACATTCTGTGTAATTAATTATGTCATTCTTTAGTTTATTTGATACAAATCTGGCAACTTTAAGTATTTTTGTGATATGTTCTCATATCTTTCTTAAGAATTATAAAGCAGCCAATGCGAATTTATCAAGTACTAACATGGAGCTTTTTCACCTGTATAAATTGTATTCCTCGGCACCTGGGCGTTAACTATGATTACGGGTTCATCCTGAAACGCGTCAGTGACGTCAGCAGGGCCGAGGTTGTAGCTTCTTGCTTTTAATTTAGGCGGTTAAACTTGCTATGGTTTGTTTGTTTGTTTTTACTATGTTGCTAATTGAATAAAGTATCCATCTTTTATCTCACCACTCTGGAGCCGGACTGGGTGGTTTTATTGTTTATTAGCCTCTTTTCACCAAGGATACCTAAAGGGCTTAAGCGGAGAGGTGTCTGGGATACAGCACTATACTATACCGGTGAGCAGCCATTGTAGTAGTAGCGACCTGTTCTCAGGAACTAACCGAACGCCGGGAAGAAGCGCAGTGAAGGAAAAATGTAGAGACAGGACGGTTCATAAGTCCAGTGAGTACCTGCACATCTTATGATTTATGTATGTGCTGATGTTTATTTTGAAGTTGTAACCTAGTGGAATATACATGTTGCAATACGGGAATTTTGTACTTCACATGTCATACATAGCTCCGCACTGATAACTGCTTGGAATATGCTGCTGAATGGTTTAACCCTTTGTTGTTTTGCTGAACTCTTTTTTTTTTTGTACTTTAGATAAAAAAAATTTAATTGTATTAAATTGTATTTAGTTTAGGGAATTTATTTATAGTGTAGTGTTAGGTGTAATTGTAACTTAGGTTAGGTTTTATTTTACAGGTATATTTGTCTTTATTTTATCTAGGAAGTTATTAAATAGTTAATAACTATTTAATAACTATTGTACCTAGTTAAAATAAATACAAACTTGCCTGTAAAATAAAAATAAACCCTAAGATAGCTACAATGTAACTATTAGTTATATTGTAGCTATCTTAGGCTTTATTTTATAGGTATTTATTTTTAAATAGGATTTTTTTAGTTAATGATAGTAATATTTATTTAAATATATTTAAATTATATTTAAGTTAGGGGATGTTAGGGTTGGACTTAGGTTTAGTGGTTAATAAATTTAATATAGTGTCGGCGACGTTGGGGGCAGCAGATTAGGGGTTAATAAATGTAGGTAGGTGGTGGCGGTGTAGGGGGGCAGATTAGGGGTCTATAAGTATAATGTTTGTGGTGACGGGGTCTGGGAGCGGCGGTTTAGGGGTTAATAATTGTATTTAGTTGCGTAGGGGTCCGGGAGCAGCGGTTTAGGGGTTAAACACTTTATTAGAGTTGTGGCAGGGTCCGGGAGCGGCGGTTTAGGGATTAAACACTTTATTTAGTTGCAGTGGGCTCCCGGAGCAGCGGTTTAGGGGTTAATACATTTATAAGGGTTGCAACGGAGTCCGGGAGCGGTGGTTTAGGGGTTAAACAGTATAGTATAGTGTGGGTGTTTAGTGACAGGGTACCAAGAAAGCTGAAAAAAAGTTGAAGAGCAGCGAGATCGATGATTGTTAGTTAACAACAGTCCGCTGCTCATCGCACCATACTTGGTGCGCGGATTTTTGACAGCTTTTTTGGTAACTTTGGAGAACGTATTCAGGTCCGCGGCCGCAATGTTAGGCGATCTTAGGCGAGCGCATTGGTACCGTCGAATGCAAGAAAGTCGACGCTTTGATAAATAGATGCCATGAACTTGCTAAACACTCTCTCCCCCCACTGCACCTCATCTCATCTCAAATACAGTCTCATTACTGCAAATCTGTATCTCATCTTATGTCACTCTCCCTCTTGCTTATACTAGCTGCTGGTGACATCTCCTCTAAACCGGGTCCCCAACAACTTCCTAGTCGTGCAAATTAATTTGTACTGTTTCATAGACTGAGAAAACGAAACTCTGGTAACCTTACTCTTGTATCTAAAGAAACTACCCCTTCACTTGTGCACTCTGGAACTCTGCAACAAGATCACTTCTTTACATGACCTCTTTATCTCCCGCTCCCTCAACCTTCTGGCTCTAGCAGAAACCTGACTCTCTCCCCTAAACACAGCAACCACTACTGCTCTGTCACATGGGGGTCTCCACTTCAGCCACATTCCTAGGTCTGGTAATAGACAAGAAGGTGGTGTAGGTATTTTACTTTCCTCTCGTTGCACCTTTCAACAAATACATCTCATCTCTTCCCTCACATTTTCCTCATTTGAAACCCACATGATTTGCTTATTCTCTCCCCTCTCTATACGTTGCAGTCATATACCGACCGCCTGGCTCCTCAACTCAATTTCTAGACCACTTGGCTGTCTGACTACCTTATTTCCTGTCCTCATTCTTGATGACTTCATCATCCCTGACCTGATCTTTAGCTATTGATGCACTATTTCAAACTTCACAAACTCCCCTTTTCCTCTTTCTGACCACCATTCCCTTACTTGCAACATCACATCCCTCCCTACAACTCTCCCTCCTTCTACTCCTCACACCAAATTTCACAGAAGCATTATGTCATTAGATCAGCAACAGCTTGCTAATTCCCTCAAACCTCTCCTCTCATCAATTTCCTCCTTTTCCTTCCCTGACCAATCTATCTGCCACTGTAATTCCACCCTTACATGGGTCCTTGACAATCTGGCCCCTCTTACCATAACTCGGAAATAACACACTCAGCCCTGGCTTACTCCTCTGACAGGGTACCTACGCAGATGTTCCTGTACTGCTGAGCGGCACTGGAGAAAATCTTGGAGTTCAGTTGATTTTCTTCATTACAAGTTCATCTTGAACTCCTACTATTCTTCCCTTAATCTCTATAAGCAACATTACTTCTCTAATCTTATCTCTACTCTTTCTTCAAACCCAAAACGTCTGTTCTCCACTCTCAATACTCTTCTCTGCCCACCCCCACCTCCTAATACAACTTCTCTGTCAGCTCAAGACTTTGCCAGTCACTTCAATAACAAAATTGACTCCATCAGAAACTAAATCAGCTCTCAACATACTTATATTCTCTCACCCCCTCAAATGCTCGCAATCAACCACAGCTCATATAGCCATAAATTTAGCTCTTTGGGTTACCACAAGGCTCTGCCCTCGGTCCCCTTCTCTTTTCAATCCACATGTCATCATTAGGCTCCCTAATAAAGTCCAATGGGTTCCAATATCATTTGTATGCTGACGAAACCCAAATCTACTTCTCTGCACCAGACATATCCCCTTCCTTGCTAACTCATGTCACTAACTGTCTTTCTCATATCTCTTCCTGGATGTCCTCTCACTACCTCAAACTAAATCTCTCCAAAATTGAGCTCCTTATTTCCCACCCTTCTTCCAAAATCTCCAACCCTAATCACTCTATAACTGTCGAAAGCTCCATCATCACCTCTACCCCGCATGCCCGATGTCTTGGGGTCACATTTGACTCAGATCTTTCTTTCACTCCTCACATTCAGTCCTTGACTAAATCCTGCCACTTCCACCTTAAAAGCATCTCTAAAATTAGACATTTCCTTACACAAGACACAACTAAGATTTTAATTCACTCTCTCATCTTTTCCCACATTGATTACTGCAACTCTGTCCTCTCTGGTCTCCCCAGCTGCCACCTAGCTCCTTTACAATCCATAATGAGTGCCTCTGCCAGGCTCATCTTCCCTACACGTCGCTCTTCATCTGCTGCACCTCTCTGCCGATCCCTTCACTGGCTTCCTCTTGCCTCCAGGATTAAACACAAAATTCTCACTCTATCATACAAAGCCCTCAACTGCACTGCTCCCCCCCCCTATATCTCAGACCTTGTCTCGTCTCCAGATACTCTCCTTCCCATCCCCTTCACTCTTCTCATGACCTCCTACTCTCCTCCTCTCTTGTTACCTCCTCACATTCCCGTTTACAGGACTTTTCCAGACTGGCTCCCATCTTGTGGGACTCTCTCCTAGTTATGAAAGCTACAAGTGCTCCCTAAAGACTCTACTGTTCAGGGATGCATACAACATACACTAACCTTTCTTTATACCAGTTCCTCTCCTCCATTGCTATCCCCTTGAACCCCCTTAGCATGTAAGCCTAAGAGCCCAGCTGTTTGTAGACCACCTTTTTAAGAGCTGACTACAACAGTGCGACTCTTGGCAGGGCCCTCTACCCGTTTAATCCCTATAAATGTTTCCTTGTATTCTGCCTATGTTTATAGCACTGCGGAATCTGTTGGCGCTCTACAAATAACCAATAATAATAAAAACAATAAAAAATAACAGTTCTTAGAAAAAAAAAATTCTGAGCATTTATTTCTCATGCTGCCCAAACAGAAAGGCTTTCACTGGTCAAATACTCCTGTAGAGCAGGTTTCTCTACAATAAATATGCACATACTGTATGTATGTTTAAGAAGCATCTTTAAAGGGGTATAAAACCAAAAACAATGATTTCATGATTCAGAAAGCGCATACAAATTTAAACAACTTCCATTTTCGTATTATCCTTTGTTTAAAAGCAGGAAGGTTAGTTCTGGAGTGTGCACATGTCTGCAGCACTATATGGCAACAGTTTTGCAACAATGTTATATATTAAAAAACAAGGATACCCAAAGGGGTGTCCAAAAATGGGGACGCATCTAAAACATAAAAAATAATAAATAATAATCTGTAGTTTGTAAATATGTAAACAATGATAATATTGATTTCTGTCGGAAAAATAACCTTAAAATGTATCAGATACTTAAATCAATGGTGTTGTAGAGTCCAAATATCCACAGACAAAGAGTCCAATGATCAGTTTGATATCTGCTGTTCACAGAATACTGTGTCTTTGATAATTGATTCCTTCAGTGTAAAGGCAGCTCCGCTCAGAATTCCGGTGTATGGAATTTAACTAGAAGACAGGAAGAAAGGAAAGAGGGCGCCTCATAGTGTATTATGCACATCAAGCTGTTTACCATTCATAGGCCTTGATTTAGAGTTCTGCAGCCAAAGGGGTGCGTTAGCTACGCATGCTTTTTTCTGGCCGCACCTTTTAAATACCGCTGGTATTTAGAGTTCACAGAATGGCTGGGTTTTCAGTGCGTTAGGCTCCAAAAAGGGAGCGTAGAGCATAATTTACCGCCACTGCAACTCTAGATACCAGCGTTGCTTACGGACGCGGCCAGCTTCAAAAACGTGCTCGTGCACGATTCCCCCATAGAAAACAATGGGGCTGTTTGAGCTGAAAAAAAACCTAACACCTGCAAAAAAGCAGCGTTCAGCTCCTAACGCAGCCCCATTGTTTTCTATGGGTAAACACTTCCTACGTCTGCACCTAACACCCTAACATGTACCCCGAGTCTACACACCCCTAACCTTACACTTATTAACCTCTAATCTGCCGCCCCCGCTATCGCTGACACCTGCATATTTTTTTTAACCCCTAATCTGCCGCTCCGTAAACCGCCGCTACTTACATTATCCCTATGTACCCCAAATCTGCTGCCCCTAACACCGCCGACCTCTATATTATATTAATTAACCCCTAATCTGCCCCCCACAACGTCGCCACCATCTACCTACAATAATTAACCCCTAATCTGCCGACCGCAAAGCGCCGCCACCTACGTTATCCTTATGTACCCCAAATCTGCTGCCCCTAACACCGCCGACCCCTATATTATATTTATTAACCCCTAATCTGCCCCCCTCAACGTCGCCTCCACCTGCCTAGACTTATTAACTCCTAATCTGCCGAGCGGACCGCACCGCTACTATAATAAAGTTATTAACCCCTAATCCGCCTCACTCCCGCCTCAATAACCCTATAATAAATAGTATTAACCCCTAATCTGCCCTCCCTAACATCGCCGACACCTAACTTCAATTATTAACCCCTAATCTGCCGACCGAATCTCGCCGCTACTGTAATAAATGGATTAACCCCTAAAGCTAAGTCTAACCCTAACACTAACACCCCCCTAAGTTAAATATAATTTAAATCTAACGAAATAAATTAACTCTTATTAAATAAATTATTCCTATTTAAAGCTAAATACTTACCTGTAAAATAAACCCTAATATAGCTACAATATAAATTATAATTATATTATAGCTATTTTAGGATTAATATTTATTTTACAGGTAACTTTGTATTTATTTTAACCAGGTACAATAGCTATTAAATAGTTAATAACTATTTAATAGTTACCTAGTTAAAATAATTACAAAATTACCTGTAAAATAAATCCTAACCTAAGTTACAATTAAACCTAACACTACACGATCAATAAATTAATTAAATAAAATACCTACAATTATCTACAATTAAAGCTAACACTACACTATCAATAAATTAATTAAATACAATATCTACAAATAAATACAATGAAATAAACTAACTAAATTCCAAAAAATAAAAAAACTAAGTTACAAAAAATAAAAAAATATTTACAAACATTAGAAAAATATTACAACAATTTTAAACTAATTACACCTACTCTAAGCCCCCTAATAAAATAACAAAGCCCCCCAAAATAAAAAAATGCCCTACCCTATTCTAAATTAAAAAAGTTCAAAGCTCTTTTACCTTACCAGCCCTGAACAGGGCCCTTTAATATCTTTTTGCTGCAACGCGTTTCTTTATAATAGAAGTAAATTGTAAATTGAAAACTTTTTTTAAATTGTTTTCTCCAGCTGAATCCTGAAATGAAAATTTTAGATTTCATGTCCCTTTAAATCAATCAGTTCAACTTCTGTCTGTGCGGCCTGCAGCATATATAATGCTAGCTAATGGGTTAAATTAAAAGAAAAAAATATTAATGGTTCATGAAATTACAGGTTTCACAAGCTAATCACTAGCCATTATACCAACAATTAAAAAGAAAAGTATTATGAATAAAAAAAAATGGTAGAGAGTTGTAACCCCAGTCTAACAAGCCTTTTTTTTTTTTTTAATTTTTAACACCTTTTTATAGTTGGTCATAATCTTATTATGTCAGGACTCTTAAAACTTTAAAACCTAAGTAAAAATACTTTTAAATATCAACTTAAGCCAGTATTTTATTGTCAAGGTTGAAAGACAAGATTTCTCTTGTTAAGTGTATCCAGTCCACGGATCATCCATTACTTGCAAGAGGATCACCCACAGCAGAGCTGCTATATAGCTCCTCCCCTCACTGCCATATCCAGTCATTCTCTTGCAACTCTCAACAAAGATGGAGGTAGTAAGAGGAGAGTGGTGTATTATAGTTAGTTTCTTTCTTCAATCAAAAGTTTGTTATTTTTAAATGGTACCGGAGCGTACTATTTTATCTCAGGCAGTATTTAGAAGAAGAATCTGCCTGCGGTTTCTATGATCTTAGCAGAAGTAACTAAGATCCACTGCCGTTCTCACATATTCTGAGGAGTGAGGTAACTTCAGAGGGGGAATGGCGTGCAGGTTATCCTGCAATAAGGTATGTGCAGTTAACATTTTTCTAGGGATGGAATTTGCTAGAAAATGCTGCTGATATCGGATTAATGTAAGTTAAGCCTAAATGCAGTGATTTAATAGCGACTGGTATCAGGCTTATTAACAGAGATACATACTCTGATAAAAGTGCAATAAAAAACGTTTGCTGGCATGTTTAATCGTTTTTATATATGCTTGGTGATAAAACTTATTGGGGCCTAGTTTTTTTCCACATGGCTGGCTTGATTTTTGCCTAGAAACAGTTTCCTGAGGCTTTCCACTGTTGTAATATGAGTGGGAGGGGTCTATTTTAGCGCTTTTTTGCGCAGCAAAATTTCAGACGGAGACATTCAGCTTCCCTCTGCATGATACAGGACATCTCTGAAGGGCTCAAAAGGCTTCAAAAGTCGGGTTTGAGGAAGGTAACAACCACAGTAGAGCTGTGGAAGTTGTTGTGACTGGTTTTAAAAACGTTTTTGTCATTTATTATTCCGTTTTTGGTATTAAGGGGTTAATCATCCATTTGCAAGTGGGTGCAATGCTCTGCTAACTTGTTACATACACTGTAAAAATTTTGTTAGTGTAACTGCCTTTTTTCACTGTTATTTCAAATTTTGTCAAAATTTGTTTTTCTTAAAGGCGCAGTAACGTTTTTTATATTGCTTGTTAACATGGTATAAAGTGTTTTCCAAGCTTGCTAGTCTCATTACTAGTCTGTACAAACATGTCTGACACATAGGAAACTACTTGTTCATTATGTTTAAAAGCCATGGTGGAGCCCCATAGGAGAATGTGTACAAAATGTATTGATTTCACCTTAAACAGTAAAGATCAGTCTTTATCTATAAAAGAATTGTCACCAGAGGGTTCTGTCGAGGGGGAAGTTATGCCAACTAACTCTCCCCATGTATCGGACCCTTCACCTCCCACTCAAGGGACTTACGCTAGTATGGCGCCAAGTACATCAGGGACGTCCATAGCGATTACTTTGCAGGACATGGCTGCAATCATGAATAATACCCTGTCAGAGGTATTAGCCAGATTGCCTGAATTAAGAGGCAAGCGCGATAGCTCTGGGGTTAGACGAGATACAGAGCGCGTAGATGCTGTAAGAGCCATGTCCGATACTGCGTCACAATATGCAGAACCTGAGGACGGAGAGCTTCAGTCTGTGGGTGACATCTCTGACTCGGGGAAACCTGATTCAGAGATTTCTAATTTTAAATTTAAGCTTGAGAACCTTTGAGTATTGCTTGGGGAGGTATTAGCTGCTCTGAATGACTGTGACACAATTGCAGTGCCAGAGAAATTGTGTAGACTGGATAAATACTATGCAGTGCCGGTGTGTACTGATGTTTTTCCAATACCTAAAATGTTTACAGAAATTATTAGTAAGGAGTGGGATAGACCCGGTGTGCCTTTTTCCCCACCTCCTATATTTAGAAAAATGTTTCCAATAGACACCACTACACGGGACTTATGGCAGACGGTCCCAAAGGTGGAGGGAGCAGTTTCTATTTTAGCAAAGCGTACCACTATCCCGGTTGAGGACAGTTGTGCTTTTTCAGATCCAATGGATAAGAAATTAGAGGGTTATCTTAAGAAAATGTTTATTCAACAAGGTTTTATTTTACAGCCCCTTGCATGCATTGCGCCTGTCACTGCTGCGGCAGCGTTCTGGTTTGAGGCCCTGGAAGAGGCCATCCATACAGCTCCATTGACTGAAATCATTGACAAGCTTAGAACACTTAAGCTAGCTAACTCATTTGTTTCTGATGCCATTTTTAATTTGACTAAACTAACGGCTAAGAATTCCGGATTCGCCATCCAGGCGCGTAGGGCACTATGGCTTAAATCCTGGTCAGCTGACGTGACTTCAAAGTCTAAATTACTCAACATTCCTTTCAAGGGGCAAACCTTATTCGGGCCTGGTTTGAAATAAATCATTGCTGACATTACTGGAGGTAAGGGTCATACCCTTCCTCAGGACAGGGCCAAATCAAGGGCCAAACAGTCTAATTTTCGTGCCTTTCAAAATTTCAAGGCAGGTGCAGCATCAACTTCCTCTGCTTCAAAACAAGAGGGAACTTTTGCTCAATCCAAGCAGGCCTGGAAACCTAACCAGTCCTGGAACAAGGGCAAGCAGGCCAGAAAGCCTGCTGCTGCCTCCAAGACAGCATGAAGGAACTGCCCCCTATCCGGCAACGGATCTAGTAGGGGGCAGACTTTCTCTCTTCGCCCAAGCATGGGCAAGAGATGTTCAGGATCCCTGGGCGTTGGAGATCATATCTCAGGGATATCTTCTGGACTTCAAAGCTTCTCCTCCACAAGGGAGATTTCACCTTTCAATATTATCTGCAAACCAGATAAAGAAAGAGGCATTCCTACGCTGCGTGCAAGACCTCCTTGTAATGGGAGTGATCCATCCAGTTCCGCGGACGGAACAAGGACAGAGTTTTTATTCAAATCTGTTTGTGGTTCCCAAAAAAGAGGGAACCTTCAGACCAATTTTGGATCTAAAGAACTTAAACAAATTCCTCAGAGTTCCATCATTCAAGATGGAAACAATTCAACCATTTTACCCATGATCCAAGAGGGTCAGTACATGACCACAGTGGACTTAAAGGATGCCTACCTTCACATTCCGATTCACAAGAATCATCATCGGTTCCTGAGGTTTGCCTTTCTAGACAGGCATTACCAATTTGTAGGTCTTCTATTCGGGTTGGCTACAGCCCCAAGAATTTTTACAAAGGTTCTGGGCTCACTTCTGGCGGTTCTAAGACTGCGAGGCATAGCGGTGGCTCCTTATCTAGACGACATCCTGATACAGGCGTCAAGCTTTCAAATTGCCAAGTCTCATACAGAGATAGTTCTGGCATTTCTGAGGTTGCATGGGTGGAAAGTGAACGAAGAAAAGAGTCCTCTATCTCCTCTCACAATGGTTTCCTTCCTAGGGACCCTTATAGATTCTGTAGAAATGAAAATTTACCTGACGGAGTCTAGGTTATCAAAACTTCTAAATGCTTGCCGTGTTCTTCACTCCATTCCGCGCCCCATGGTGGCTCAGTGCATGGAAGTAATCGGCTTAATGGTAGCGGCGATGGACATAGTGCCATTTGCGCGCCTGCATCTCAGACCGCTGCAGTTATGCATGCTCAGTCAGTGGAATGGGGAGTACACAGATTTGTCCCCTCTACTAAATCTGGATCAGGAAACCAGAGATTCTCTTCTCTGGTGGTTATCTCGGGTCTATCTGTCCAAGGGTATGACCTTTCGCAGACCAGATTGGACAATTGTAACAACAGATGCCAGCCTTCTAGGTTGGGGTGCAGTCTGGAACTCCCTGAAGGCTCAGGGTTCATGGACTCAGGAGGAAAAACTCCTCCCAATAAATATTCTGGAGTTAAGAGCAATAGTCAATGCTCTTCTAGCTTGGCCTCAGTTAGCAACACTGAGGTTCATCAGATTTCAGTCGGACAACATCATGACTGTGGCTTACATCAACCATCAAGGGGGAACCAGGAGTTCCCTAGCGATGTCAGAAGTCTCCAAGATAATTCGCTGGGCAGAGCAAATTATCTTGGAGACTTGCCACCTATCAGCGATCCATATCCTGGGCGTAGAGAACTGGGAGGCGGATTTTCTAAGTCATCAGACTTTTCATCCGGGGGAGTGGGAACTCCATCCGGAGGTGTTTGCTTAATTGGTCCATCTTTGGGGCAAACCAGAACTGGATCTCATGGCGTCTTGCCAGAACGCCAAACTTCCTTGTTACGGATCCAGGTCCAGGGACCCAGAAGCGACGCTGATAGATGCTCTAGCAGCTCCTTGGTTCTTCAACCTGGCTTATGTGTTTCCACCGTTTCCTCTGCTCCCTCGACTAATTGCCAAAATCAGACAGGAGAGAGCATCAGTGATTCTGATAGCACCTGCGTGGCCACGCAGGACCTGGTATGCAGATCTGGTGGACATGTCATCCACCGTGGACTCTGCCTCTGAGACAAGACCTTTTAATACAAGGTCCTTTCAATCATCCAAATCTAATTTCTCTGAGACTGACTGCATGGAGATTGAACGCTTGATCCTATCAAAGCGTGGCTTCTCCGAGTCAGTCATTGATACCTTAATACAGGCACGAAAGCCTGTCACCAGGAAAATCTACCACAAGATATGGCGTAAATATCTTCATTGGTGTGAATCCAAGAATTACTCATGGTGTAGGGTTAGGATTCCTAGGATATTGTCCTTCCTCCAAGAGGGTTTGGACAAAGGATTATCAGCTAGTTCTTTAAAGGGACAGATTTCTGCTCTGTCTATTCTTTTACACAAGCGTCTGGCAGAATTTCCAGACGTCCAGGCATTTTGTCAGTCTTTAGTTAGAATTAAGCCTGTGTTTAAACCTGTTGCTCCCCCATGGAGCTTAAACTTGGTTCTTAAAGTTCTCCAAGGGGTTCCGTTTGAACCTCTTCATTCTATTGATATCAAACTTCTATCATGGAAAGTTCTGTTTCTGATGGCTATTTCCTCGGCTCGAAGAGTCTCTGAGTTATCTGCCTTACATTGTGATTCTCCTTACCTGATCTTTCATTCAGATAAAGTAGTTCTGCGTACAAAACCGGGGTTTTTACCCAAGGTGGTTTCTAACAAGAATATCAATCAAGAGATTGTTGTTCCATCATTGTGTCCTAATCCTTCTTCAAAGAAGGAACGTCTTTTGCATAATCTAGATGTAGTCCGTGCCTTGAAGTTTTACTTACAAGCTACTAAAGATTTTCGTCAAACATCAAATCTGTTTGTTGTTTACTCTGGACAGAGGAGAGGTCAAAAGGCCTCGGCAACCTCTCTTTCTTTTTGGCTTCGGAGTATAATCCGTTTAGCCTATGAGACTGCTGGACAGCAGTCCCCTGAAAGGATTACAGCTCATTCTACTAGAGCTGTGGCTTCCACCTGGGCCTTTAAAAATTAGGCTTCTGTTGAACAGATTTGCAAGGCTGCGACTTGGTCTTCGCTTCATACCTTTTCAAAATTTTACAAATTTGATACTTTTGCTTCTTTGGAGGCTGTTTTTGGGAGAAAGGTTCTACAGGCAGTGGTTCCTTCCGTTTAAGTTCCTGCCTTGTCCCTCCCATCATCCGTGTACTTTAGCTTTGGTATTGGTATCCCACAAGTAATGGATGATCCGTGGACTGGATACATTTAACAAGAGAAAACATAATTTATGCTTACCTGATAAATGTATTTCTCTTGTAGTGTATCCAGTCCACGGCCCGCCCTGTCCTTTTAAGGCAGGTCTAAATTTTAATTAAACTACAGTCACCACTGCACCCTATGGTTTCTCCTTTCTCGGCTTGTTTCGGTCGAATGACTGGATATGGCAGTGAGGGGAGGAGCTATATAGCAGCTCTGCTGTGGGTGATCCTCTTGCAACTTCCTGTTGGGAAGGAGAATATCCCACAAGTAATGGATGATCCGTGGACTGGATACACTACAAGAGAAATAAATTTATCAGGTAAGCATAAATTATGTTTTTTTTCAATTGAAGGTTAAAGGGACAGTCTCCTTCCGAATTTTTAAAGTTTTAAAAAATAGATAATCCCTTTATTACCCAGGTTTCCATAACCAACACGGTTATATAATATACTTTTTACCTCTGTGATTACCTTGTTTCTAAGCCTTTGCAGACTGCCCCCTTATTTCAGTTCTTTTGACAGACATGCAATTCAGCCAATCAGTGTAGACTCTTAGATAACTCCATGAGAGTGAGCCCAATGGTATCTATATGATATACGTGAACTAACTGTGTCTAACTGTGAAAAACTGTCAAAATGTACTGAGATAAGATGCATTTCAACTTAGCATATGAGCCTACCTAAGTTTAGCTTTCCACAAAGAATACCAAGAGAGCAAAGCAAATTTGAAGATAAAAGTAAATTGGCATGCTGTTTTAAATAACATGCCCTATCTGAATCATGAACATTTAATTTTGACTAGACTGTCCCTTTAAGCAAGTTTTTTTGTGTTCCACTTAGGTTAGCAACAAAAGATCACCAAACAACACTTTGGTCATGCCAACTTGCCATCACTGTAATTTATAGAAAATACAATTCTTCAACCATATTTCTTTTCATTAGCATTCCTGTGTACACTGCCATACAAAATAATAAAGTCTAAAACTATTATCATACTCAATAAAATGCATTTTGTATCACAATAAACTAGTATTTTGGGTAGAACAGTAGATAGGAATATCCATTTAAACAAGATACAGTTTAACTGAAGATAACATGATATGTCACATGTAAAATCACATTCATATTATTTAAATCATATTTTGTACTAAATTTGTCTCACAGAGTTTTTAATGGTAGTCTTTCAGTTTTATAAATTCAATTATATTAATTATGTACAAGTGCTTCAAACATTTGGGACATAATGTGATCCTCCAAACCCCCAACACTAATAAACCTACCTACCACAACATATCCTAAATGCACTGAATACCACTAAAGTAAGTTCCCAGCCCCTCACAAGTATACTATGCCAGATCCCAAACCTTGATTCATTTCCTACTTCCTAAACACTTCATTTTCTATTAACCCTAACCAAAACCTCTCCAACTGCAATACATTCTCTACCTACCCCAATTAACACTATCTTATCTTGCATCAAAATAGTTAGTAACCCTATTCCACTAGCATCTCTAGCCCCCTTTTCCACTAGAATTCCTGGCAAGCCTACCAATAGCATTCCTGTCTCCATACTACTAAAAATCCCATTCATCAAATTGTCCCCTAAAAGTTTCCCACATAACTAGTAATAATGGCGACCTTGCCTGCCCAAAACCCCATAATCCTCCATGTAGTCCACTTAGAAGACTCACTTGTAAACAAGGGACTCTTTAACCTCTAAGTTCTCCTCAGCATCTAAATAACTGCCCTCTGATTTCAAGACCCACAATAAAGTAACCTATTTTCCTTTCTTTACCTTGGATCAGTGGCGTAGCGCATAATTATGGGGGGCGCAAAGCACTTGGTTTACAGCCTCCACCAGACATTAGACAGTCCCAGACTCCAGCGGTGCTTTGACAAGCAAACGGAACAGGGAGGGAGGATAAACATTATAACAGGCGCCCTGCTGTTCTGTCTTGAGTCTTAAGTCAAGTGTGAACTTCAATTGTCAGTCAAGCGATGCCTGAGAGTCTGTGACTGTAAGTGTAAACCTGCTGACTAGCGTTGGTTTACGTCACTTAGCATGGCAGGTCCACCGTCCAGTCTCCTCCCACTCCCAGAGCGCAGTTCAGGAGGGAGCAAGAAGTGGAGGAAGACTGTCTCTTCTAGCACGTTCTGCCGCCCCTGACTTTAAGGTAAGTAATGTGGGAGGATAAAGGGATGTCGGTGGCTGAGCGGCCACCGTGTATGTTACGATGTGTATGTTTGTTGCTGCTTAGTTTGTCTCACACAAAAAAAACACACAAAAAAGGAAACAAAGGTCTGACTGGAATCATGGACAGTGAGCATACTTGCAGCTTGCTCCTGCTTATAATAAAATAAAAAAGCACCAGACTTCTCTCTTCCCATGAGACAGACATAAGATAACATTTATCGTATGTCTGTCTCATGGGAAGAGAGAAGTCTGGTGCTTTTTTTATTTATTATAAGCAGGAGCAAGCTGCAAGTATGCAGAATAAACATGTAGAAAAGGGGTAGCAAATAAAATAACAAAAGAAACACACAGATAGATGATACCTTCTTTTATAGGGAAAACAATTGCAGGCTTAATTCTAAAAAAAGATATAACAGAAAAGATCTGAAAGTACAATGCAGCAAAACGCAGTGTTAGAAGGTGGCAGAGATACTGATAACTGATGCCAACCCTATTGACTGCAATATATCAGCCACTGCCATAGCATGTAAAAGTTATAATATAATAATTATAATGGGTTAGGGGGGCGCAATTCTTACCTTGCCCTGGGCACTGACAACCCATGCTACGCCACTGCCTTGGATCCAGTGCTCTCTATCTGTTATCTCTTTTTAATGCCTTAATTGATGGAGCTTGATGCCCCTTCATGCTATCCGGAAACATAAGTTATGAAGCCGCGGTCTCTGCTACGAATCTGCAAGGGGCAGCATTGCACAAGCAGTTCACAAGAACTGCTTGTGCAATGATTAATGCTGACAGCGTATGCTGTCAGCATTTATCGATGTGTGGCGGACATGATAAGCTACATCGTATCATGTCCGCTTGCACTTTCATAAATCGACCCCTAAGCCCTCAATGTTTCCATGGGCACTGATTGTTTCCTAAGCCCTCATGAGTTTCCATGGGCACTGATTGGTTGGTATGCACTGCGCACTAGCTTCCCTGTAAGTCAAGTTCATGTGCAAAAGAATAAAACCAGTCAGCTCAAATGTACTTTCAGCTATTGTTGGCATTTTATAGGTACTGCAAAAAAAAAACCTTTCTATTAACACATTTTTGCCTTGTAAAATGTACAGTCTCAACCTACTATTGACTTTCATTTCTATTTTAAGTTGGGTAATAATAGTTATTATTTATAAGCTGCCGATCACTTACTAATAGCAGAGGCTGGTAGGTATGTTAAACAGTTTCTGTTTCCTTTGAGAAAAAAACTACTATTTAATACCAGCATTATATTTTTGTTGCTTTAGAAGGTATGAATCTAATTTAGAGATTCAGATTACAGTAAACTGGACCATTCATATGACTTTATAAGGTTTAATAATACATTTGCACAGTAATGCTGAACAAATACTCCAGTCATACTTGACAATGGATATGTAACATCTAAAGTGCATTCAGTAAAGATGTAAATTAATGTTCATGTTCCTTTAAATGATCAAATTAGGGCTAGATTATAAGTGGAGCGCTAAATTATCACGCACCCGCAAACGGGCAAATTTACCCGTTTTGCGGGCACGTGATAATTAAACAGTCATTACAAGTTTTGATTTTCAGTTTTTGATCCGATCTCTGGTTAATTTTCTAAAAGTGCCCCAAATGCGCTCAAAATAGGAGCATTATAGTTTATAAAAAAAAGGTACATTTTTAAATACAAAATAACTGCCCTAGGCATTTTTGGGGCTTTAAAGTTGGTGGGCACTGAAAAGTGCCTTTACATTGCTGTCTATGGGGACTGTGTGTTCCCAGTAAGTATATACAGGTATGTATATGACTATATACATACAGGTATATATGTATGTGTTAATATGTGTATATAACTAGTCATATACATATATATTTAATAATATGCTGCGCTACTTACCCCTTAGCTGGGCAATGTTCTGATAATGTCTCTGACAGAATCAGAACAAGGCTCCCATTGGAGCCTATGGAAGCGCGCTCTTGTGAGGGCAATGCTTTAGTGCAATGAAAACACAAGGTAGCATTCATATTGCACCTAACTTGTAATACCAGTGCACATTAATGTGCGCTGGTATTACAAAGTGGAGCGTAAATATCACTTCAGCGAATGAGAGTGGAGGGCCCTCTAGTGGGCCAGTAACAACATTAAGGGATTACCAACTTGAAGTCTGGAGAATGCTAGGGTGTTTTTTGTTACAATGTTGCAGGCGAGGAGGCGGTGTTTGTGCTTACCTTTATAGGGTCCTGCAGCAGTGTATCCGGCCTCTTTCTGTTCCAGACTTCGAGGAGAAAGTTTTTCTTTGTTCAGGGCTTGAATGATGGAGAGATCTAGAAGGAAGTCGGTGCCTCCCAAGCGCTTTAGGGAGGTTGTGGAGGTCGCAGCAAGGAAGAAGGGACCTGCAATGCAGAGAGAGGAGGACAAGTCAGATGATGCGGTACCCCCCACACCCCTAAAAACCCCACCTAGCAGGAGTTTCAATAAAGGGAAAGGGCCTAAGAGAGGTGGGGGAGGTGGGCCTAGCACTGGTAATAAGGCCCAAACTAGTGTGGGGCACCATTTAACTGTGGGCCCTGATGTGATGTGTAGTACACCTTCCCCTGGGTTACCCCGGGTTTGTTCATCCCCCAGGGGGAGGCAGGTTGCCAGGGGGGAGCAGGGGAGCTTGGAGGGGCTTGCTGAGGGCCCGGTATCGGCAGTGGGGCCTGAGAAGGAGGGGGGCCTAACGTCTGGGGCAGGGCCTGCCCTCGATTATGGGCCTGGGGAGCCAAGGGCATTAGATGGGGCGCTAGGCCTAACGCCTGCAGTGTTGCCTGCTCTCCCGCCGGCTGCCATGGCGGCGGTTCTGGCCCTGGCCCAATCCCTTGCCACGGTTGTGGTGCCATCTCCACAGGGCCGGGCTGGGATGGCTGCGGTGGCGGCCGGATGGGAGCATGGAGGACCGTGGTCCGATTGCAGAGTGTGCAGCAGGCCCTCCCTCCACAGATGGCGGCTCTCGCGAGAGTTCCTCCTCACGTGCTTCCAGTGAGGATCGCGGCCGCCATCTTGGAGGGAGGGATGAAGGAGCTGAAGGAGGACCGCGCGACCGGAGCAGCCCAGGTAACTTGGGGAGGCTCCGGTTCGCGGGGGGGGGGCTCCGGCGGCCACAGGGAGGGTCCAGGGGTCCTCAGGGCGCTTACCTGGGTTTGCGGGTGCGGCGCTGGCGGAGGATGGAGCGGTGAGGCCCGGGAACAAGTGCGCATGCGCAGAGGCAGGCTGGTACGCATGTTGAGAGGGCTGAAGTGATACAGGGGGCGGTTACGCCCGGGACAAGCGCGCAGGCGCAGAGGACAGGAGGAGTACATGTGGAGAGGGCTGAGGCAAATGATAGGGCGAGTAGGCCCGGAACCAGCGCTCTTGCGCAAAGGGAGCTGAGGGCACATGTGGAAAACAGGAATGGCATGCAAGCTGTGAATGTGAGAAGGCAGCAGCAGGGGAGCTTAGCTGGAGAGCATGTGGGGATGACACGGGCTGGGAACACAAGGCAATTTGTGGGAAGTATGCATGGTGCTGCGTGTGGGGCTCCTATGAACACACAGGGCTTGGTAAACAGGGCTGGAATGCATGACAACCAGGGTGTGTGTATGGAGGACATGATAAGGAGGGCTGTTCAAGCAGCTATGAGTGATGCAGGTATGATGGCCCGTCCTGGGTTCTGTGACAACGCCCAGGGGGGTCCTGTTCAAGAGGCAATCATTTCTAGGGCAGTGGCAAACGCACTGGGCATGAATACAAGGGGGGGCAGATGGGGTCTAGGATGGGGGCCTCAGTCGGGGACCCTCCAGTGAACCAGATGTCTCCCCAAGTTGCTTTGTCTCCCCAGGTTACATCGGCAACAGAGAGGAGGTCACCAGCTGGACCATCTAGTGCGCTGGTGGTGGCGGGCCCAGCAGGGAACAGCAGAAGGAGGCTGACCCAGTACAGATGGCAGCGGCGGACGCCGACAGACCTGCAGTGGGTGAGTCCTTTGTTCTAAACACTACACACGCTGACACTGACACTTCTTCTAGCGGGTCAGGTTCTGAGAGTGGGGAGGACCTAGGGCTAGTGGGAAAAGGGCAGCGTAGGATGTTTAGATGGATCAAAAAGATGGCAGCGAATCAGGCAAAGGGGAGGTCTGTAGGGACAGGGCAGGCAGAGGGGATAGTGGGGCCGTCAGGAACGGGCCAGAATATGCCCTCGGAGTCCCCAGTCCCGCGCAAAGTGGCGGCACAGGGGGACACGTATCCCTGCCTGGTGCACTCCCTTTACGGCCATCTCAAGGCTAAAGTTATTAAAAAAATTCAGGAGGGACGTTACGTCAATATTTTTGAGCTTTCACTGGATGCGTTCAGGGCCAAGGAGCGGGCCCTGGATGGATCCGGTCCGAAACGGGTGCGTAGGCCAGAAACCTATGAAGAATGGTTGAAATGCTTCAGGGTCCTGGCGTCTTGCTATGTGGATAGGTGGCCCTTACAGGGGCACAACTTGTTCAAATACCAGGACACGATTGAAGACATCCATGGCAGGTTTAAGGAGGGCGCATGGCGGGAGTACGACATGGCCTTCAGGAGAAAGATGGTTGGCAACCATCTGCTTCATTTTGGGACACAGGATATGCATCTGTGGTCCAAGTTGGGATTGGAGGGGCCATCCCCCCTTCCCTCCCCAGTGCGTCAGGTGCAGGGGCGGGTTGGGCAGAAGCAAGGTAGAAGGGGTAGAGAGTGCTGGAAATTCCAGGACAGATTGTGCGACAGAGGGAGCAGCTGTTCCTTTCGGCACATCTGCAAGCACTGTGGGGGGCCCCACCCAGGTGTGGAATGCGGAAAAAGAAAAGAGCAGGGACAGGCCAGACCGGCCGTTAAGCCGGGAACTGGAGTTAAGGGCCCCAACACCGCTTAATCTGGCAGCCATGATGCCATGGCTGGCCGATTACCCGGATCAGGAGTCAGCGGTGCTGCTCCGGGACGGGCTGGGTGTGGGCTTTCAGATACCAGTGCGGGGTTTGGTTGTGGGGTCGGGGGTTCATAGGAACCTGAAGACGGCCTATGAGTTCCCACAGGTAGTGAGGGACAAACTGGCTAAGGAGGTTGCGATGGGCCGGGTGTCCGGCCCATTTGCAGTTATGCCCATAGCCGACCTAGTGGTCTCCCCCCTGGGGGTGGTACCTAAAAAAGAGGTAGGAAAGTTCAGGTTGATTCATCACCTGTCCTTCCCGAAGGGCGCGTCGGTAAACGACGCAATTGATCCGGACCTAAGTACAGTGCACTATCAATCGTTTGATGAGGCGCTGACGTTGGTGCGAGTGATGGGCCCAGGGGCCCTGATGGCAAAGCTAGACATTGAGTCAGCTTTCAGATTATTGCCACTGCATCCCTCTGCCTTTATACTTATGGGGATGAAGTTCGAGGGGGCATTCTATGTGGACAGGTGCCTGCCGATGGGGTGTTCGTTGTCATGCTCGTTGTTCGAGTGTTTCAGCACATTCCTTCATTGGGTGGTGACGGTGGCGTCGGGGGGTGGGTCGGTGGCCCACTACCTGGATGATTTTCTGTTGGTAGGGAGAGCACGAAGCACGGAGTGTGCGCGGCTCATGTCGGTAATGAGGGAAATCACTGACAGGTTCGGTGTTCCCTTGGCCGCTGACAAGACAGAGGGCCCTTGCACGTGCCTTACGTTCCTAGGGATAGAGATTGACACGGTCAAGGCTCTATGTAGACTGCCAGACGATAAAGTGGAGCGTATGCGGCACATGGTGCAGCTAGTACGGGGGCAGGAGAGAGTGGCCAGAAGGGATGTGCAATCCCTATTGGGCTTGCTGAACTTTGCTGGCAGGGCGATTCCAATGGGAAGAGTCTTTAACAGGCGCCTGGAAGGGCAACTGAAGGGACCGATTGGAAGTGGCAAATGGATCAGAATCACACCGGAGGTCCGAGAGGATCTGAGGGTGTGGGACACATTTTTGTCACACTTCAACGGGATTTGCCAATTGTTGCATCTGTTCACCGATGCAGCCGGCAGTTTCGGGTATGGCGCATACCTGGACGGCGAATGGAGTGCGGGGCCATGGCCCCGCGAATGGGTGGAGGCTGGCTGGGTCAAGAACTTGACTTTGCTGGAGCTCTTCCCCATTGTGGCTGCGGTGGAAATTTGGGGAAAGAGACTGGCTAATAGGTCAGTGGTTTTCTGGTCGGACAATCTGAGCGTGGTGTACGCCATTAACAGATTGTCTGCCTCCTCGCCGGGGGTAGTATGCTACTTGAGACATCTGGTGTTGCGCTGCTTGGAGCTCAACATCACGTTCACGGCCGAACACGTCCCGGGGGTGCATAACGTTATCGCTGATGCACTCTCTCGATTCAACTGGGAGCAGTTTAGGAAGGCAGCGCCCAGGGCCGCGAAGGAGGGTCTAATATGCCCGTCTTTTCTTTGGCAGCTGTTCCAGGCTGGGAGGGGATCCTCCCCCTAATCAGAGCATCGTTAGCGCCAAAGACTTGGTCTACATATGTCAATCACTGGAATACATGGGTGGCTTTCTGCCAGCAGATGGGAGTGCAGGTGGAAGTCCAGGGTACAGGTACTGGAATGGTTGGCTCAGTTAAGGATAGGGGGGGCTAGTAAAATGGGTGCAGCAAGCAAACTAGCAGCGTTAGCATTTTTTAATAAGGCATTGGGCTATACTGACCATTCAAGGTCATTTCTGGTTCGTCAAGTGTTGAAAGGTTGGGGTAGGGTTTCCCCCCGTCCTAAGGATCGGAGGGAGCCCATAACATCGGGCCGGTTACGAGACCTGGCCAGACAATTGCAAGCTGCCTGTACATCGGACTATGAAAAACTCCTGTTTAATGCAGCATTCGCGCTGGCTTTTGCGGGGGCATTACGAGTGGAGGAGTTGGTGTCCTCCTCCAAACTTAAAGGGACAGGAGGCATCCTGGCAGAGCACGTGCGTTGCTCGGGAGAGGGGCTTCTCCTGTTCGTTCCTCGGTCCAAAACGGACCAGGAGGGTAAGGGGGCATGGCTCCCGCTGCAGAGGCACGCATTTGAGGAATGCTGCCCGGTGCGATGTGTTGAAGAATTTCAGAAGGTAAGACCTCAGAGTAGCAAGCAGTTTTTAGTGCACAAGGATGGCAGCTCCTTGTCGCTTTTTCAGTTTCGCAGGGTACTCGCGAAAACGGCAGAGTTGGCGGGGCTGGATCCGAAAAAGATTGCCCCACACTCGTTCCGGATTGGGGCAGCTACCAGCGCGGCGGCGGCTGGGACACCAGCTGCAGAAATTAAAAGGTTGGGCAGATGGAAGTCAACCCAATACAAAAGATACATTAGACCCACGTAATAGGGGGTGGGCTCACATCCATTAGGGTCGGGTGACAGGGCATTACGAGTGGGGGGAGGAGGTCTGTGGGATTGCTTGAAAGGGGCATGACGGGTAATGTGGTTTTGATCTGTTTTGCCAGGTGTAAGAGGTGGCAATCCCCCTCCAGTTCGGGTATGGATTGTCGGACATTCCTACATCCATTGGGCGTCCATCAGGGCGCTGCGTTCTGCGGAAGGGCAGCAACTTGGATTCGCAACGTCCAGGGCGAACTTCCGGTGGTTAGGGCGCAGGGGCCTCACTTGGGCTGATTTGCCGGCATTATTGCAGGAGGCGCACAAGAGGTGGGGGCAGCCTAATGTGATAGTGCTGCACCTCGGGGGGAATGACTTGGGGTCTCTCCCAGCATTGGATTTGATAAAACGCATGATGGCAGACTTGAAGTGGGTACACACATGGCTTAAAGATGTTAAGTTGGGATGGTCCAATGTGGTCGCACGACTACATTGGAGGTATATTGTGACCCAGAAGGCCGCGTACAACGTACGAAAGAAGGTTAACCGGGAGATGGGAAGGACGGTCACGGCCTTAGGGGGCTTTGTGGTCAGACACGAGCTCCTGACGGCCGACAGGAAGGATCTGTTTCGCCCTGATGGTGTCCACCTGACGGATGTTGGGCTGGATATCTTCTTAAAAGACATCAGGAGTGCTTTATTGTTAGTTATATAAAAAAAAAAAAAAAAAAGTTGTTAATTTGGTATAGTATGTATATAGTTGCCTGTTGGCTTATTTAGTTTGGCGGCAAGAGTACGCCTGGCTCTTGTGGCGGGTGGTCAAGGCCCTGGGGAGCGGGCACAGAAGGAGAAAAGTGACGGTCAATAAAAGGGGAGGGGTTACGCCCGCCCAGGAGCCGGCTTGGGGGGTCCCCTCCCTTACGAATACAGGCTGAAAATCTCTTATTTCCACAGCTCTCTTTTTGTGCCATTGGGCGTGAACAGCCGGGTGTCACGCTGCAAACACCGAAAGGGGCCTTGACCAGCTGCTGATAGGGGTTAGGTTTAGGGTGAGATGCCGCCAACGGATTGTTTAACGAACTTGTTGCCAAGTTTTGGAAGTTAATTTATTTGAGTGCCTGCAATGGTATTAAATACCATCGCAGGCACAAGTTAAATCGTTTATGTTTAAATAAACGTGACCGTGACTGGTCTTTGTTTTTTCTCCCAACTGAGTGTCTGGTCTGTTTATTTCTTATAAGTATAAGGTTTAATGCAAGTCGTAAGATGGAATAGGGGGTTAAGACCTTATGAGAGTGGAGGGCCCTCTAGTGGGCCAGTAACAACATTAAGGGATTACCAACTTGAAGTCTGGAGAATGCTAGGGTGTTTTTTGTTACAATGTTGCAGGCGAGGAGGCGGTGTTTGTGCTTACCTTTATAGGGTCCTGCAGCAGTGTATCCGGCCTCTTTCTGTTCCAGACTTCGAGGAGAAAGTTTTTCCCCGCCCACCCGGCCCCTTAGGATGAAAAAGAGAGTGGCGGCAGCGATGCGGCAGCATGAGGGTGAGTGAACCCGGCAGGGGTAGGTTTAATTGAGCTAGCCTTTGGTAAGCCCGGGTTGTTAATATAGCCACCCACCCGCATCAGGAGGGTTGTACGATTCGCCTGATGGGGGGTGCTCTACTGGGTTGGGTGGAGATGCCCTAGCTGGCGGGTGGTCAAGGCCCTGGGGAGCGGGCACAGAAGGAGAAGAGTGACGGTCAATAAAAGGGGAGGGGTTACGCCCGCCCAGGAGCCGGCTTGGGGGGTCCCCTCCCTTACGAATACAGGCTGAAAATCTCTTATTTCCACAGCTCTCTTTTTGTGCCATTGGGCGTGAACAGCCGGGTGTCACGCTGCAAACACCGAAAGGGGCCTTGACCAGCTGCTGATAGGGGTTAGGTTTAGGGTGAGATGCCGCCAACGGATTGTTTAACGAACTTGTTGCCAAGTTTTGGAAGTTAATTTATTTGAGTGCCTGCAATGGTATTAAATACCATCGCAGGCACAAGTTAAATCGTTTATGTTTAAATAAACGTGACCGTGACTGGTCTTTGTTTTTTCTCCCAACTGAGTGTCTGGTCTGTTTATTTCTTATAAGTATAAGTTTTAATGCAAGTCGTAAGATGGAATAGGGGGTTAA
This sequence comes from Bombina bombina, assembly GCF_027579735.1. Classification (NCBI taxonomy): domain Eukaryota; kingdom Metazoa; phylum Chordata; class Amphibia; order Anura; family Bombinatoridae; genus Bombina; species Bombina bombina. The sequence goes on along the minus strand of NC_069502.1, from coordinate 271,623,887 downwards.
GACCTTAAGTGATATATTGTGCTCCACTTGTAGATCAGATATGTTTAAATAAACATAATATAGTCAATAAATGCCAGACATAATGATATATTCAAAGCAAAGACTCACCTGAGAATAATATGCAGATGCATGATTTCTTTTAATCATTGTATTCATTTATATTTTGAAGATATAAGGGTAAAGTTTTAGGGGCCGATTTATCAAATGTTGGGTGGACATGATTCACTGTAGCAGCATACGCTGTTGGCATTTATCATTGCACAAGCATTTCTGGTAAAATGCTTGTGCAATGTCACCCCCTGCACATTCGCGGCCAATCGACCGCTAGCAGGGGTGCCAATCATCCTGATCGTATCTGATCAGGATTATTGCAATACGACACCTCAGAGGTGGTGGATGAGTTAAGGAGCAGCAGCGTTAAGACCGCCGCTTCTAAACCTTTGTTTCTGGCGAGTCTGAAGGCTCACGCGGAATAAGCAGCATCCGCTGCTTAGTAAATCGGCCCCCTAGTCTCCATAAACAAATGGGCGCCATTATGATGCAACCTAGGTTATTCTATCTTTCCTGGTGAGGCTAGTTAGGGAAAGATAATAAATTAGTTACTAGAGAGAGAAAATAACTGCTGTGTTTAACACAGCAATGTAAGGCTTGTGAAGTCTAGTGTGTGTGTGTACTTCCAACACTCATGGGAATTTGAAAGCCCACAGTTTTGAGAGTTCATCTACAGAAAAGAGGGGATAAATAAGGTGTTAGAAAAAAAATTAAGGCAAAGGGCCTTAACATTGAGATACATACATATACATCTCTAAAGAGGGATATGTATCTGTGTATATATATTCAACACCCACACAATTATCACAGATATACCATATGCCATAGATTGACCTGTACCAGTACTTACGTTGTTTATATGCTGATATGCCCATGTTCTAGAGTTTATATTGGGAAGACGGTAACTACCTTCCATGAAAGGATGGCCAATTACAGGTGCGCTATTCGGGAGGCATTGACCAAGGGCAAATCTGATCAGATTCATCAATTTCAAGCATAGTGTCTCGAGCCTATGATCTATGCTGATTGATCATGTGCCCCCTCTGCCTAGGGGTGGTAACAGAGTGAAAAGATTGCTCCAACTTGAGAGCACATGGATCTATCGGATTGATACCCTGGTCCCAAGGGACCTCAACACCTCTCTGGATTTCAGCCCCTTTTATTGATAAAATTGGATACATGCCAGACGCATCTTTGGTACTCACTGCATGTGAAGTTTCTACACTGTGTCATGTTGTTATGGAGCATATTTAATAATATTCATTGTACATGCTTATGTTGGTGTTGAATATAGTAGGGTCTATATTTATAACCTCATTAGTCAACCGGTTAGAATATGTAATTATGCCCCTATGTTTTTCCCATATGTCATATACTGTGGGATCCACGTAGGGGGAGTAAGATTTGTGCAACAATTGTTTTTATGTGCACCTTATTCCTGCGTGGTCTATGGGGTTGATACATATAGCAGGGTAGCAATAAGTATATTCGTACGTGTTATACTATAATAATGGTATGTGTATTAATTACTAATAGAAGCCATACATTTTTGCAGCAATTTTTGCTTCATTGTGTTTACTGTGATAGTCTACACCAGAATTTTTATTGTTTTAAAAGATAGATAATCCCTTTATTACCCATTTCCCAGTTTTGCATAACCAACACAGTTATAATAATATACTTTTAACCTCTGTGATTATCTTGTATCTAGGTCTCTGCAGACTGCCCCTTTTTTCAGTTCTTTTGACAGACTTCCAGTCTAGCCAATCAGTGCCTGCTCCCAGATTACTTCACATGCACGAGCACAGTGTTATCTATATGAAATATGTGAACTAACACCCTCTAGTGGTGAAAAACTGTAAAAATGCAATCTGAAAGAGGTGGGCTTCAAGGTCTAAGAAATTAGCATATGAACCTGCTAGGTTAAGCTTTCAACTAAGAATACCAAGAGAACAAAGCAAAATTGGTGATAAAAGTAAATTGGAAAATTGTTTAAAATTACATGCTCTATCTGAATCATGAAAGTTTATTTTGGCCTAGACTGTCCCTTTAATGATTGCTATGTTTGTAGCATAAAATCCTTCCTTTTTAGCACACGTTAAATATATAGTAGCGTGACTAGTGTTTGGTTATGTTTACATAGCATTGCCATGGCAACCCGGTAACACGTGTCATGACGCTATGAGCGACGGCGCTCATTGATGACGTCACTCACATGTGGGTGTATGATTGCGGTACGCTTACTATTGCTTAGCGACTATAAAAGGTTGGTAATTATGTTTTCTTGTCAACGGTTTTTTGTTTTTTCTGTGTGACCTGCTATGACATGTAGGAATGCGCCAAAACGTTATGTCTTTTTAAGTTATATTGAATAAAATCTATATTTTTTATAAGACCATCGAGTGCCTGTGTTTGGGACTGTGTATATATATATATATATATATATATATATATATATGTGTGTGTGTGTATACATATGTATTTATGTATTTATATGTGTATATATGTATTTACAGACATACATAGAAGTACATTAGAGTCCTTTGCATGTAAGTACATGAAAACACATATTTATGAAATATTCATATCAAATAAAGGTTTTAACTATGTATGTACTGTAAATATTTTACATTCCAAAGTTCTTCACATAGGGGAATATGTTCTAAGTATTTATAAATAGATATTCCTATATATATACTGTATATACAGTATATATATATATATATATATATATATATATATATATATATCTGTATATATATATATATATATATATGTATATATGTGTGTGTGTGTGTACATATGTATTTATGTATTTATATGTGTATATATGTATTTACAGACATACATAGAAGTACATTAGAGTGCTTTGCATGTAAGTACATGAAAACACATATTTATGCAATATTCATATCAAATAAAGGTTTTAACTATGTATGTACTGTAAATATTTTACATTCCAAAGTTCTTCACATAGGGGAATATGTTCTAAGCATTTATAAATAGATATTCCTATATATATACTGTATATACAGTATATATATATATATATATCCGTATATATCTATACCTATATATATATATATATACATATATAACAAGAGTATTGTATTGAGCAATTATACTTTTTTATTGGACTAACTATACATTTATAAGTTGACAAGCTTTCAGAAGAATGCCTTCCCTTCTCAAGTCTGGAGCAATACTGACCAATTCAATGGAATTTACAGATTATATCTTAAAACACAGGATGGCTAAAAGAACAGAAAGTGTTACAGAAGTATGAGTGCAGGGAGAGGAGGGGGTGTCGTAAAAATCATGAGGGGGTTTAGGTGACAGAGACAGTGTCCAGTGTAGGAAAACAGACAGTGGATATATATGGTTATACATAGTGCATATACTGACATAAAGTTATATATCAACATGAAATCAATGTGTATAAAAATATTATGTTTAGTAGATGTAAAATTATGTATACAGGGAGACTATAAGATAGACAAAATAGAAGAAAAGAAAGAAAAAAAGGGAATAATAATAATGACAAAAGTGTGGACATAGGCTTACCTGTGTACCTATGCATAGAGAGTGTGGAATATACATATGCCCTCAGATGCATATATGTAACACTTTCTGTTCTTTTTAGCCATCCTGTGTTTTAAGATATGGGGGCATATTTATCAAGCTCCGCATAGAGCTTGATGCCCCATGTTTCTGGCGAGCCTTCAGGCTCGCCGGAAACACAAGTTATGAAGCAGCGGTCTAAAGATTGACACCCCCTGCTGATTGACACCCCCTGCTAGCAGCCGATTGGCCGCAAATCTGCAGGGGGCGGCATTGCACCAGCAGTTCACAGGAACTGCTGGTGCAATGATAAATGCCAACAGCGTATGCTGTCTGCATTTATCGTTGTGCGGCGGACATGATCTAGACTTAAGAAAGGAAGGCATTCTTCCGAACGATTGTCAATTTATAAATGTATAGTTAGTCCAATAAAAAAGTATCATTGCTGAATGCAATAGTCTTGCTATTTTGATATCTAAATCTCTGGACTAACACGGGTACTCCAATTAACACACACACACACACATATATATATATATATATATATATATATATATATATATATATATATATATATATATATATATATATATATATGTGTGTGTGTGTGTGTGTGTGTAAATATATATTTTACCAAAATCCCATCAGATATTTTTAGAAATATGTATTTATAAATAAATAGAACATATTCTGCAATATGCAGAACATTGGAATGTGAAATATTCATATTTTTGTGTCCGGTTAGCGCACATGAGAATATGCGATCAGGTTTTTGTGCAAGCTCTCTCCATTGACTTCTATGGGGGAATAGATTATCGCACATGATATTTTAAGCTTGGAATTTTGAGCACGATAACTTTTTTATTTCAACTAGTAATACCAGCGCAACACGACGCACAAAATGTTTTACTTCTAGTGCAATTAGCGATATAGCGAAAGCGCTAAATAGTGTTCCACTTCTAATCTAGCCCTAAGTTTTAAAAGCAATATTAAACTAAATACATTTCTCGCATCTCTCTCTATTTATGTATGCTGCCATTTTGGAGCCTAAGTTAAACTGCAGGGGGCTGATTATCAAGCACCGAATGGAGCTTGATGCCCCTGTTTCCACGTGAGCCTTCAGGCTCGCCGGAAACAGCAGTTACAAAGCAGCGGTCTAAAGATCGCTGCTCCATAACTGATCCGTTGCCTCTGAGGCTGCAGTATTCAATCCTATACGATCGGACTGATTGACACCCCCTGCTAGCGGTCGATTGGCCGCAAATCTGCGGGGGGCTGCATTGCACAAGCAGTTCACAAGAACTGCTTGTGTAATGATAAAGGCCGACAGCGTATGCTGTCTGCATTTATCTATGTGCGGCGGACACTCTACATCGGCCCTTAAGTAATAAATCGACCCCTAAGTATCTGAAGGAGTGTTGCTGCACATGTGCAAACATGTCAGCACTGGAATGCATTAAAAGCTAGATTTCAACATTGCAGCACCCATGACTTGAGGGAGGAGGTGAATAATCTTAATACTTAATTTATAAAATGTATTTAGTATTTAATCTCCCTTTTATTGCCTCTTAATTCAGGGTCTGAGGTTCCTTGTGTTGTTATGATTAAATTGTGTGCTGATCTATGTATATTCTAAGACCTACAGTGTATCAGAAATTGTTATATTCCAGATGCCCTTTATGATTGGGTACAGTCACATCTACGTGTTCTGATGAATGTCAAAACAGCTTTAAATATGGCTATACCTTATACAAATTACAGGAAAATAAGCACTGGTGCATATCTAAAGTAGGCAATAGCATCATTTTGACATTTCTAAAGAAAAATGTTTTCAATAATTTAAGTTTTCAAATATATTTGTTTTGGCTTTAGCCCAAACGTGCCTTTACCTGACTTGTATCAGTTGGATTTGAGTTTCCTTTAAGTATAAAACCTTGTTTCTGTGCCAGATTTTAAAAAGAACCATCCTTCCCAACAAAAGAGGATGAAAAAAAGCAAAAGCTATTGCTCCTGGGTAGTTATTTCTGTGTAAGATGAATTAAATTAAAATAATCTCTTGAGTACTGATGAAAAAAACTCAGATCATCTCTGAATAGCAGTCAAGTTGCGATACACATGGAAAGCTGTATAAGATTGCTTAATTAGTATTTTTTCCTTTGCTAACTTTTTACATCTCTTCCTTTCATGTGACAAATGTGAGGTTGTAGAAAAGATCTATATCTTCCATTGGGGGATGGCACGGCCATGTTCTATAATTATTTCAACATTACAAAAATAATTAAGCCAAATGGGTATGACTAGTGCGGAAAAAAAGGATATGTCTTTCGTTATGAACTCCCTAAAGTAATACTTTCTTTAAAAAATGAGCCGTCATGTATTAAAAAGCATTATACATTAATGTACCGCTGCCAATTTCTATGGATTTAATTTATCTTGTATTAATTGGACCAAACAAATGAGTAATCTTAAGGTTTATTACTTTTTTTTTTGTTATGAAACCGGATGGTTTATGCAGGCAGTGATTTCAGAATAATGGAATCATTGTTTCTAAACTTTAGGCATTGAGATTATTTATGTAATTTGCTATAATGGAGTCACTATGAAAAAATGTAGTGACATCAGATTTCTCATAGAGGTTCCATTTTAGTGAGTAGTTCACACATGACATGCTGTTACATACTGACAGTCATTCATTCACCCCCATCCCCACACCATAAAATAATCTGCAACCTCTTTTATGTACCCTAACCACATTATCCCAGAACCCCCACATCACAAAATCCGTGATGTCCTGAATCTGTCATGGCACTTTAAACATAACTGTGCTAACCTTAATCCCCCACTAACCTAACCCTAACACCCCCTATGGAACCATCCTACTAAAAACATCATCAGTACATGACAAAAACACCCTTACCATTAAAATTTTTTATCTCTTACAATAAAAAACAAAAACAAACATATGACCTCATCACACCAACTGTCATTAATGTCAACCCCCTTCTCAACCCCTTCACTTGTTATACCCTCCTGTATGATTCCCTCCACTGCTTGTAATACCCAGCCTACACCTAACCCCTTTACATTAAAATGAAAGAAAAACAACTTACCTTGAATTAAAAAATAACTTCTCTAATAATGAAAAATACTATTTCTGAAGTTTTTGGGGTTGTATGCTCTTCCATATAAAAAAAAGTATATTTAACCGCAACTGATATTCACCTGATTCCCCCATCAAAGTTTAATTTAATTTTCCACAAACTGAATTTAATCCTAACTGCAACAATCCCCACCACAGTAAAACAATGGCTGACTAAACCCTCCACGTCATTTAACCCTAACCTCATCTCAAACCACCAACTAATTCTAATTTTCCTCATACTAGCCCCATCAACAATACTTCTTCCCCATCTCAAATAATTTACCGATACTAAACCCCTTTAAATTACACCAAACAGTTCATTTTTTTTAAAAAGACCACTTAATCTTACCATTCCTGAAGTTATTTTTGTTTACCGCCTCATCCAACCAGCAGTATATTTCTGAGCTTAGATGTCCTAACATCCTGATTTTAAAACTCTCTTAATGGAAAACTCAAACTCTACACTTACCACTCAAGAAAAAGGAAGCTTTTTTTTAAAATAAAGATGCAGGGAAGGATTGAAGATTTTAATTTTCATTAAGCACTGAAATCCTTGTTTTTTTGTGTTTTAAAGGACACTCAAGTCAAAATTAAACTTTTATGAGCCAGATAGAACATGCAATTTTAAACAACTTTCCAAATTACTTCCATTAACAAAATGTGCACAGTCTTTTTATATTTATTGTCACGCCGCTCTGCTTCCTTTCCTGTGGCCAATGCCATGGTTGCTGGGGTGGTTGCTATGGACGCGGCAGTGCTCTGGGCACACTTGCTGCAACGTCATCCCTCTGAGCCTCCTGGAACTGTTCCTTGGCGCGAACCTGGGGCTATGTAAGTACCCCTGTTCTCTACTTACATTGCCCAAGTATAGGTGTTGCTTTTGTGCTCCTGGGTGCTGTGTACTTTATTACTGGATTGCTATTATGTTACTGAACTCTACCTGTCTGACTTCTCTGCTTGTGTAACTCTTAAAGTGCTGGATTACCATAACGTTGCTGAACGCTGCCTGTCTGACTACTCTGCTTGTTTAATCCTTAAAGTGCTGGATTGCAATAATGCTGCTGAACTCTGCCTTTCTGACTACTCTGCTTGTTTAACCCTTCAAGGGCTGGATTGCCATAACATTGCTGACTACTCTGCCTTTCTGACTACTCTGATTGTTTAACCCTTAAAGTGCCGCACTTCTGCTGCAGAGTTCTCTCTCCTGGATCTCCGCTAGAGCAATAGAACTGTGGCACATTACGCCATCGAGTTTCGCACCTTGGCACTTGAAACCAGTTGCAATGGCAGTGCTCTCAAGGCAGCCTTTAGGAGAGGTTTGCATGAACGCATCAAGGACGAACTTACTTATTGTGATGTTCCTTCTTCCCTGAATGAATTTATAATGCTTTGTATCAGTCTAGATTCTTGCTTCCAGGAGAGACAAGCTGAGAGAGACAGAACTTGTAGAATCCAATCCCTCTCGTCCTCTTACTTGTCTGGTCTCTAGACTATCCTCTACCCCCTCAGCAACTCCAGTAATCTCTGTAGAGGAACCCATGGCTCTCCTCCCTCAAGCCCTCTGAATCCAAAAGAGAGAGAAGAAGGAGATTGAGATTGTGTTTCTATTGTGGTTCTAACTCACACCAGCTTAAGAATTGTAATATTCTGCTGGGAAAAGCCAATGATTAGAGGATAATATTGAGGTACATCTAAGCATGGTCACTGCTAAATCCCCTCACTCCTCTCTGATCCTGGTATCTGTTACCCTGAACTTCCTTCAGAATTCTGTCCATGCCCAAGCCTTTATTGATTCAGGGGCAGCTGTAAATTTTCTTGATCACAGTTTTATGATTCAGGCAGGTTTACCTCTTCTGCAGAAAAAGCAATGTCTCAAGATAACTACTCTGGATGGCACTCCCTTTGGATCAGGTTTTATCCATTTTGAATCAGCACCCCTAACCCTGACTGTGGGAGTCCTTCATACCGAACAGTTGCAGTTCAATGTCATTCATTCTCCAGCACAACCTGCCATCCTTGGTCTTCCTTGGCTTCGTATACACAATCCACAGTTCGACTGGGCTGAGGGACAGTTGGCCTCCTGGGGTACATCTTGCTTTCACTCCTGCCTTGCTAAGGTTACTCATCTGCACCGCATCCCTATAGCCAGTCTACAGACCCCTTCAAGCCTTCCCTCAGTATATGCAGATTTCACTATGTGTTTGAAAAGAAAGCAGCTCATGTGCTGCCACCCCACCGTCCTTACGACTGCAAAATCTACCTCTTTCCTTGAGCCCCACTTCCTAAAGGGAGGACTTATCCACTCTCCAAAGCTGAAACCATGTCCATGGAGGACTATATTTAAGAAAACCTAGCTAAAGGTTTTATTCACCCTTCCTCTTCTCCTGCCAGGGCTGGCTTCTTTTTTGTCATTAAGAAGGATGGTGGGCTCAGACCCTGTATTGACTACAGAGCCCTAAACAACATAACTATCAAGAATCGCTAGCCCATTCCTTTGATCACTGAACTTTACGATTCGCTTCAGAATGCTCACTACTTCACTAAGCTAGACCTACGTTGGGCGTACAATCTTATTCGTATCTTTCCAGGGCATGAATGGAAGACTGCCTTCAACACAAGATCAGGGCATTATGAATACCTTGTAATGCCCTTTGGGCTGTGTAATGCCCCTGTAGTCTTTCAAGCATTTGTCAATGATGTCTTCCGCGACCTTCTCAGTCGCACTGTCATGTTATCGTCTATCTGGATGACATCCTAATTTTCTCCTCCACCCTGGAGGAGCATCATGAACATGTTAGACATGTACTTCTTCACCTCAGGGACAATTCTCTAGTAGCCAAGCTGGAGAAATGTGAGTTTGATCAAGTTCAGATACAGTTCCTTGGTTATGGCATCTCAAAGGAAGGTTTTGCCATGGATCCTTCTAAGCTTACCGCAGTTCTGGAATGGCCTCAGCCCACCTCATTAAAAGAACTACAGAGATTCTTGGGGTTTTCCAATTATTACCGCAAGTTTATAAAGAACTTTTCCCAAGTAGTTGCTCCACTCACTGAGCTGACTAAACAGAACAGAGACTGCAAGAATTGGCCACCTAAATCCATGGATGCCTTCTCTCGTCTGAAAAAGGCCTTTTGTTCTGCTCCTGTGCTCCGCCATCCTGATCCTGACCTGCAGTTCACTTTAGAGGTTGACGCCTCCAAGATAGGAATTGGAGTGGTCTTAACCCAAAGGCATCCTTTAACCTCCAAGTTGCACCCTGTAGCCTTTTTCTCCAAACGCTTTACGCCTGCTTAAAGGAATTACAATGTGGGTAATCATGAACTCTTAGCCATTAAGATGGCCCTGACTGAATAGCATAATTGGCTAGAGGGCACTGCCAATCCCATTCAGATTCTCACTGACCACAAGAATCTGACATATCTAGAGACTGCTCATCGACTCAATCCTCAACAGGCCAGGTGGGCCTTGTTCTTTTCCCATTTTAACTTTGAAGTCTCTTATCTTCCTGGGACTAAAAATTAAAAGGCTGACATCCTTTCCCGTCAGTTCCCTCAGTCTAGTGACTCTTTTGAAGCTCCTATCAAATACATCATACCCCCTTTCTGTGTGGTTGCTCAACTTAACACCACTCTACTGCAAAGTTAGCAACGTGCTCAGTCTAGAAAGCCTCCTGAAGCCCCCGGGGCTCCTGATATCTTCTTTGTACCTCCAAACCTACGCACCCCTGTGGTATCCTGAGCTCATGATAACAAAATATCAGGGCATCCTGGTTTGACAGACAAGAACTTTTAAGCTTCTTTCCCGCCATGTATGGTGGCCTACGATGAAGTCTGACTCTCAGGATTATGTAAAGGCCTGCATGATTTGTGCTGCCAACAAGACTCCCTGATCCTTGCCTCCTGGCTTGCTCCAACTGTTATCCATTCCTAAACAACCATGGACACACATAACAATGGATTTCATTGTATACCTCCCTTCTTCTGATCTTCATATAGTTATCTGGGTTGTGGTGGATCACTTCTCCAGACTTGCTCATTTCATACCCTTAAACAAGTTATCCTCTGCCCAATAATTATCATCTCTTTTTCTGTTAAATGTGGTACGACTTCATGGCATTCCTGTGAACATTATTTCCGACAGAGGTCCTCAATTCATCTCTACCTTTTGGAAATCTTTTTGCAAATTAATTGGAATCACTGTTTCCTTGTCTTCTGGCTACAATCCCCAGGCTAATGGGCTGGCGGTGAGAGCAAATCAGGATCTTGAAACCTACCTCAGAGATTATGTTAATTTTCTTCATACCAAATGGTCTGCATTGTTGCCCTTAGCCGAACTGGCAAAGAACACTCATTGGCACTCTTCTTTACAATGTTCTCCATTTCAAGCCACAGCATGCTACCAACCTTATGTCTTTCTTCTTTCTGCTCAGTCAACAGGGGTTCCTGCTGCAGTCCGACATGTTAATAAACTCACTACTCATTGGCAACGTATTCGCTCTCAGTTACGTTCAGCTGTCTCCAGATACAAGAGGTTTGCTGATCATCATCAAGCTACTGTTCGTGCCTTTTCGGTAGGAGAAAGTGTCTGGGTCTCTACTCGACATGTTCGTCTACATCAACTCAGTCATAAATTAGGGCCCAGCTATATCGGCCCTAATATAGTCCTTAAAAGACTGTCTCCTGTTGCCTATGAAGTGACCTTGCCCAGAACCCTGCGCATACACCCATTATTTCACATCTCACTACTCAAGCCCTATATCAGGAACAGATATACTCGACTCAGACCTCCTCCTCTGCTCTTAATTCATAGTGAACCTGAGTACTAGGTTGCAAAGATTCTGGACTCCAGATACAGGTGCAGGCAACTGCAGTACCTCGTGCATTGGAATGGTTACTCTGTGGCACATTGTTTCTGAATCCCTGCTAGTGATGTGCATGCTCCTTCTTTGGTCTCCAGGTTTCACTCTGCTCATCAATCCAAGCCACGTTAGGGTCCCGGAGGTACCCTTTAAGAAGGGGGCTCTGTCACACCGCTCCACTCCACTTCCTTTCCTGTGGCCGTTGCTACGGACGCAGTCGGCTCTTTCCGGTTGCTGGGGTGGTTGCTATGGGCGCATTCGCTGCAATGTCATCCCTCTGAGCCTCCTGGAACTGTTCCTTGGCGCGAACCTGGGGCTATGTAAGTACCCCTGTTCTCTACTTACATTGCCCAAGTATAGGTGTTGCTTTTAGTGCTCCTTGGTGCTGTGTACTTTATTATTGGATTGCTATTACGTTACTAAACTCTGCCTGTCTGACTTCTCTGCTTGTTTAACCCTTAAAGTGCTGAATTGCCATAATGTTGCTGAACTCTGCCTGTCTGACTTCTCTGATTGTTTAACCCTTAAAGTGCTGGATTGCCATAATGTTTCTGAACTCTGCCTGTCTGACTACTCTGTTTGTTTAACCCTTAAATTGCTGGATTGCCATAACATTGCTGAACTCTGCCTGTCTGACTTCTCTGTTTGCTTAACCCCTAAAGTACTGGATTGTTATACTGTTGCTGAACTCTGCCTGTCTCACCACTCTGCCTGCTTAACCCCTAAACTGTTGGATTGCTATACTGGTACCGAACTCTGCCTGCCTGACCATTCTATTGGTTTATCCCTGAACTGTTATATTACTGGATTTCCTTTTGTTGCTGACTCCTGCCTGTTCTCAGTCCTTCTATTGGTTTACCCCTGAACTGCCTTTCTACTGGATTTCCTTCCTGTTGCTGCTAAGGACTACCCTGCCTACTGTGAATACTGCTTACCTCATTTTACAAAACTTTCTCTGCTCTGGGATATTTCCTATCATTCCACTTGACACCGGGATAAGAAGACTACTGGCCAAGTTTGGTCTGATTGAGGAATATCCCATGAGCATTACATTTATGGGGTAGATTTATCAAGCAGCGGATGCTGCAATCTATTTCTGAAGTTTCAGGTCCGTCTGAAATGTAAGTTAAGGTGCAGCTGTTGTAAGTCAACCAAAGCAAGAAAGGAAATTGGAGCGCTAGTAGTTATATAAAACATAACATTTATTGGTTATTTAAAAGTAGGACATACAGTCATCATAGAACGAATAGAGGCGATACCTCTGGCTGGCTGGTTACTCAGGACGCTGAAACCGGCATCAACATACAGTACAGAGTCGCTGACTCGTTGCCGAGGAGGTGCGGTCCACAAGAATGCATCGGATTGATGGAATCCTGGTATGACGTCAACCGCTGCTGATGCCTAGAACCATCCGGTTGGAGGATTGCCTAGTCCATATTCGGACATGCCCCCGGGTGGGCGTGAGTACACGACGCCTCTGCAAAAGATCCGGGTGAAGTGCGGCCCAAGCTGATCGGAAAGAAAGCGTGTTCTCTATTTGCATGCAGATGATATGGAAGTGACAGACGGCCCTGTATGAAGGATATCCTTTGGACTGTCAACTGAGGTGAGACCACACCGTATATATATACACTCATTTGCACCACTTTCCTGAATTTGGTCATACCGCTGGTAACCGCCAAGTGACTTAAGTGAGCACTCTGGGTACACTACGAGGAAATATTCCCTGTGGTATTTGTGATACAGGACTGTCAGAGCACTATTGTTTGGGTGTTTGGTGCCCTCATATCTCTCTCCTGGTTTTTTGCAGCTGTTGTAAGACCGTTGCTCCTTAATTCATGCGCCATCTCTGAGGTGGTGGACAGCAATCATCTCGATCGGATACGATTGGGATGATTGACACCCCCTGCTAGCGAATGTGCAGCGGGCAATATTGCACAAGCATTCCACCAGAAATGCTTGTGCAATGATAAATGCAGACAGCATATGCTGTCAGCATTTATCAATGTCAGGCGGACATGATCCGCTACAGCGGATCATGTCCGCCTGACATTTGATAAATCTACCCCCTATGACTCACCAACTCCTACTGAGCATGTGCAAGTATTCCCAATATATACATATATGCATTTGTGATTGACTGATGGCTGTCACATGATAAAGGATAAGTGGAAATAGACATAACTTTGCCATTTGTCAGAAAAAATCTACAACTCATTTGAAGTGCAGACTAAGGGGCCAATTTTTCATATGTCTGTCCGACATGATCCGCTTAGTGGATCATGTCCGACAGACATCCCTGAATGCCAACAGCATATGCTGTCTGCATTTAGCATTGCACAAGTAGTTCTGGTGAACTGCTTGTGCAATGCTGCCCCCTGCAGATTTGCAGCCAATTGGCCGCTAGTAGGGGTGTCAATCAACCCGATGGTATCTGATCGGGTTGATTGCTGTCCACCGCTCAACAGTGCTGTTGCATTGTCTATTCATGCATTTGTTGATTATACAAATCTACTGTATTTACTGGTCCTTTTAAGAAAATGTTAACTCTATTCTTGCTTTCGCTTTTAAATTACATGCTATGTCCAGTGCATACATTCCAGTACTCCTCTTTGCTTTACTATACTCATATCATTGATTCATGTTCTATACCTCATAACTTTTTTCAGCTTTTTATACTTGTGTACTGTATATGTGTATATCTGATAAGTTCATCTGTAGAGTTTTAAGAAGTTAAATTAGTTAAAGCTGGTAACATCATATTATTATGTTTATTAGAGGTTGATTAATAATCATAAATCATTAAATTATTATGTTTATTAGAGGTTAATTAAGAATCATAAATCATTAACTGTAGAATAGCAGCTTTCTGTAATACAGAATCAACATTTAACTATCCAGGGAGCCTCCTGGTCAAAACATTAATTCTGAGTAGTAGTAATACAGCCATTGTAAAATAAACTTGTTCCATTTATAAGACTGTACATGTTTGAGGTAGTTATGTTTAGGGATTTTTAAGCTAACATCATTGCTACTTTACAGCCCTTTTTTGATCAATTTAAAATTTTCTGTAATTTGAAAAAAAGAGACAGAAAGAGAGAAAAAGAGAGAGAGAAAAAGAGAGAAAAGAGAAAGAACGAGAGAAAGAGAGAGATTACATTAAAGAAATATCAAATTAAACCAAAAATACCTGTGGTATAGATGGAATTCCACCAGAAATGCTGAAATACAGTTCCCATGAAAAACAAATCATACAACCTGGTCCTCAAAGCTGGCTGCTACCCCAAACACTGGAGCCATGGAATTATAACCTTCATCCATAAAAGCATTGACATAATAGATCCATCAAATTACAGAGGCATTTGTGTCAACAGCATTATAGGAAAACTGTTCAACGCAATTTCAAATACCAGAATAATTAACTTGCTAACCAAATACAACATACTAAGCAAAAGCCAAAGCTGCTTCATGCCAAATTACTGCACCACATATAACATCAATATACTACACAACATGATCAACTATCATGTACACCATCAACATGGAAAGATCTTTGCATGTTTTATGGATTTCAAAAAGGCTTTTGAATCAATCTGGCAGGAGGGCCTATTCTTTACATTTCTGGAGAGTGGGTAGGAGGAAAAGCATATGACACAATTAGAAATATCTACACAGAAAACAAAGGTACTATTAAAGCAAACAATAAAAGGACTCGATTATTTCACCAGGGTAGGGGAGTTAAACAGGGCTGCAGTTTATGTCCAACATGTTTTAATATCTATATAAATAAGTTAGCCACAGCCCTGGAATCTTCTAAAGTACCAGGAATAGACTTCCGGTGGGTGGAGCTAGCGGCTGGCAGCAGGAGAGAAGAGCTCCGCAATTTAACTCTGAATATATCCCATTTTCTGCTGCCGGCTGCCTTATCCCACGTTACCGCCTTGTTGGGTAGATGTAATAAGACCCCAACCGGCTAGGATTAGATCGTGAAGGGCCGAAAATCGCCCTTGCCTCGGAAGGCATTTCTATTTGCGCCACGCTGCGCACCTAACGGACCTCGCGGGCGCCATCTTGGAGGATCCCTCTCTACCTCCATACCCGTCACAGCCCGGACGGAGCTGCAGAATCATACAGCCTAAGGAATATATTGGCAACGCTATAAGATACCGATCCAGCCGGATTAACTGTCTTTGTGGCAGCTGAAGAGGGGACAATAATAAGCGGTACTCAGGTAACACGCACCCTGAAGGGACATTGTGGGCTAAATGATTAACTCAATTAGAAGCAATGCTGATAGCAATTGACTGCATTTAAGTAATCCGGCCTGCTTCACTTCATCTTGAAAGGGAGAGCAAGTAAATACAAAAAAAAAGAAAAGCAAACTTATATCAAGACATAAGTTGGTAGATAACTGGGGGCCTGGGACAGAGAGCTGCAGCGCTGGAGCTGTGAACAAACCCAGCAATCTCTAACCGCACAGGGGCTAGACACATGGAACATTCTGCTCTATTGCATAGCTGGTATAGCTAAAAAAAATTCTTCTTCTCAGGACTATATCTAGGGTCTATGTTTTCAGAGTGGGGCAGAGTTTCTCTATTATTTGCTGCGTAGATGGTATAGCTAAATTTTTACATCTGTCTTTTGTGATCTTGTGATTGCACTCGAGGCCTATAACTTCTAACTGAATAATCTGCCTGACACTTTACTGCTTCATAACTACCTCAGTGAACCTATCCTATTGCACTTGGGACTGACATTTCTAGTGTGAGACAAGAGGGGAGAGGAGCCTACAGGGCAAGAGGAATGCTTTTGTGGTAAATACAGCCTACTTGTTTGTTTCTTACTCATCCTGCTCGTTCACAGCCTGAGGGGCTGCTGCATCTCACAGAATTTCAGTGTCACTTTGTGGTTTATGCATAACGTTCCTGCAACACTAGTCCTCTTGTACAATTTGTTCTATGAAAGTGGACGAGTATTTTCACAGGCTGCCTTCGCCTTCAAGTAGCACCATGAGTCAAAGATCAAAAAATCAGGACAAGAGGCACAAAATCCTTATTGAATCTCAGGCAAACACCTCACTTGCAGATATTGAAAACAATTCACCAGGTGATCACTCCTCACTCTTGCAAGAGCTTAAAGCATTTTTCTTGCCAAAGATGGACAGTTTGCAGACTGGTGTTGATACTTTGACCAGTGAGGTGAGGCTCTTTTCTACACGTATGTCTGCTGCAGAACAGAGAATTTCGGGGGTTGAGGATAGGCAGCAAGAATCGGATATTTCATTGAAGCACTTGCTGAAACAAAATCAACAGTTAATGGATAAAGTAGAAGATTTAGAAAACCGCAGTAGATGAAACAACCTGCGAATTGTAGGTGTTTCTGAATCTATCAAGGATAAAGATCTATTGGACTTTGCCGCCTCAACCCTTCCAAAGCTCCTAGGCATGCCTTTGGATTGTCTCCCACTGGATATTGAGAGATAACACCGCATTGGCCCTAACAGATATCTGGACAACTCCAGGGAAAAACCACGTCAAGTAATCTTTAAGTGTTTGAATTTCCAGGACAAGCTTGCCATTCTCAGAGCATATAGAACGGCTAAAGAATTCATTTATGAAGATCACCGCCTCTTGTTGTTTCAAGATTTTTCGGTGGAAGTCACTAAGAGACGCAGGGACTTTGCCTCACTCTGTTCCACCTTGCATGAACAGGGGCGCAAATTTGCTCTTATGTTTCCAGCTACCCTTAAGATCCAGACCCTTTCAGGTCCAAAAACTTTCCACTCGCCTGCAGCAGCGCAAGCATTTCTGTCCACAGAGCGAAGGCAGGATAATGGTTGATAAGACTCTAACAAGAATCAATGTTCTCAGTTTTTACATAAAATGTATCTCATGACATGTTTGGTCCCTATCTTGCAGAGACCATGGTTGTGGTTAATAGTTCTCAGTTGGTGTGTGTGCCTGTGGGGCTTGGAGGGGGGGGCACTTGGACGCCGAGTTCCCTTCTGCTATTGAGCACTTGCCTCTGTTTGAAATACTCTCTTACGTCATTGACGTTTGCAGGTGTTGCAGTGTCTCCTCTCCGGCCCACACAGGCGATATAGATTTCATAATAAGTATGGTTGTTCATATGGTTTGTTTTCCTAGTACTCTCAATGTTTGCTCTAGTCCCAGCTCCTACACACCCCACCTTATTAAGACTATGCAATACCCCCCACGTCGCATGACCCATGGTTCAGAAACGTATGTTATCGGTAGAGCCCCTACTCATTCTAGGTTTCCCACCCCCTTTCCTGCATGTTTGGCCCTTGACTTGCATCTAGCACCTTTGGATGGCGATCCCCTGTCTGCCTTCCATCTCCTATGGTCCACTGCCGTTGGTGTTGCAGAGCTGCTTTGTTCCAGGGGTATTGTTCCTGAATGTATGCTATGTATTCTCCCACCTCAAACCTTGCCTGGCCATTGTTTGTTTGTTCCCTCTCTTCTGCCCTGCGCTACATCCCTTGAAGTAGAGCTACTCCTTGAAGTGCTGAGCATATTTTTCAATACAAATACAATCGTGATTGGTAATTGTTGGTCCCAATACAGAAAATCTAATCATTGTATATCTGACCCCATTGTCTTGATCTATGCTAAGCCTCTCAAGGCTATTTTAAACTCTGCAATGTTGAAAATATCTTGTACTGTTTATATAGCTGTGGTTGGAAAACTTCGGCCTCAGCATAATACTAATGCCATTCTATGTTCTCGCTTCCTCTATAGCTGATGTGGACTCTATGCCTGGGGGCCTCTGGCTCCCTCCCCTCCGCCACACCGCCAACTAACGAAAGATCAACACTGTCATCATATAAACGTAAGTCAAAATTACACAGCATATACATGTATTACCATTATAAGCTTTAGATATGTCACCTCCCATTAAAGTTATTGCTTGGAATGTAGGGGGCAACACATCCCCGGCAAAGAGGAGCATGATTCTTCACCATTTAGACTCATTACGGGCTGACATAGCTTTACTCCAAGAGACGAAACTAACAGCTGAGGAACATGAGAAGTTAAAAATATGTTGGGTCGGACAGGTTATAAGCTCCCCCATGGAGGGTAGGAAGAGGGGGGTTGCAGTCCTAGTGCGCAAAGGCTTGGCAGTTGTTTTTTCTAAGGTAGAGATAGACAAGAAGGGGAGATTTATAATTGCCTTAATTCAGACTGACACCTCCACATACACCCTATGCAATGTTTATGGCCCTAATGCATACGACCCTGACTTTTGGACAAACCTTTTAGCCACATTGGCCACATGACACTAAGGGGCAGGGAATCCTAAGATTTAGCTCTGAGGCTCTGTAGGTAAGCTTCCCAGGGTTCCCAGACAAGACAGAAAGTTTCCGACTTGCGCCGGACTCTGTAGACAAAGTCTTCCATGGACTTGACATAATTCAGGTATTCCATTACACTCTGCCATTTTGGAGGGTGCACTTTTTTCCAGTTCCTGGCAATTGTCATTTTAACTGAGGTGAGTATGTATATAAGAAGGGTTCTCTGGTGCGGAGGCACTTTCTCTAAACCCAAGTGTAGGAGAGCTATTCCGGGGTCCTTTATCTCTGGAAGACCCATCAAGCAACAGATCTTACTGGTCTTACCCCAGAGTGCCTTTAGGTTGGGACAAGTCCACCAGGTGTGTAGTGGGGTGCCAATGCCACCACAGTTTCTCCAACAGGAGGGGGGGGTGATTAGGATAGAGGGTCTGCAGTCTGGTTGGGACCATATGCCACCTAGTGAGCATTTTAAAGTAGAGCTCGTACATCGTGGTGCAATGTAAGGCAGCCTTGGTCTTGGCGATGGCCAATGTCCATTTCTTAGGGGAGTATACCGTTTGTAGCTCTGCCTCCCAGGAGAGCATGTGTCTCGTCTTAGGAATTGTGGGGGGAACCAGTAGGCATCGATAGTGTGCCGTGAGGGGTTTATAGGTCTGGAGGCCCGTTTTCCATCGAGCTTCCCAAGCCGTAAGAGGCCGTGGGGCATCTCTCAGGAACCCCCAGGCTTTTAGTAGAGATCTTAATCTTAGAAGTTCAAATTCCAATTGCCGCGGGACCTCAAAGTTTGCCACCATCTCGTCTTGCGTTAGAAGCCGATCTTCTACATAGAAGTCACCTACTGTCAAAATTCCGATCTGCCGCCACCAGTTCAGTCTCATATTGGGGAGGGTCTGAAGTATGGGGAGTACAGGTTGGATAGGAGAAGGATGGGGGGCGATCTGAGTGTGGTGTCGTAATTTATACCATAGCATTTGGCATCCTCTAACAATTGAGTTAGAGATGGTGTGTACGGTAGCAAGATGCGGGGGGAACCACAGCAAATCAGATAGATCTATATAGGCAGGCAATGATGCCTGTTCCAGGTCCCTCCATCTCGTGGGAGGGAGGTCTCGTCCCCAAGCTGAGACATGAGTGATCATTGCCGCCTCATAGTACATCTTCACGCTTGGCAATCCCAGCCCTCCCTGATCTAGGGGGGACTGTAAGATTGAGGCCGCGACTCTGGGTTTCTTGTTGTTCCAGACATATCTATTAAAAAGGGTCTGAAAATTTTTCAGAAGTTTATCTGGGACTGGGAGGGGAATACATCGCATAATGTACGTTAGCTTGGGTAGCAGCATCATTTTCAGGGCTGCAATTCTACCCATCCAGGAGAGTTCGTCATATTTCTTTGCTCTCAGGTGTTTGTCAACTGCCTTCAACAAGGTGTGGTAGTTCTCATGGAGGACCGTCTCCTTGTCATGAGACAAGAATACCCCAAGGTGCCGGATACCTCTGGTAGACCATTTGAAGGAGTATTGCTGTCGCAAAGTTCTCTGTTCTTGATGGTCCAGATGAATCGGGAACGCCTCCGTCTTGGCTACATTTATTTTGTAGTTAGAGAGTACACCGAATCTTTCAATAAGAGCCATCAGCGGTGGGAGCGATAAGGTCTGCTCGGCAATGAAAAGTGTAAGATCATCAGCGAATAATGCCACCTTTTGTACTGAATCATGCAGTAACAGACCCTGGATTTGGGTGTCCTGCCTAATGGCTTCCGCTAATGGCTCCATAACCATCGCAAAAAGGAGCGGCGACAGGGGGCATCCCTGCCTCGTTCCATTTCGTATGTGTATCTTAGGGGAGCAAAAACCTAACCCCTTGACCACCGCTGTGGGAAGGGTATATAGGGCCTCAACTGCCCTACAGAATGAGAGCGGGATCCCAAATGTTCTCAGAGTCTCAAACATATATTCCCATCTCACCCTGTCGAAGGCCTTTTCGGCATCTAATGACAGGGTGAGAAGGGGCAAGCCCATATCGTGTGATTCCGCGAAGATGTTCAGCAGTCTACGGGTATTGTCAGAGCCCTGTCTGCCTTGAACAAATCCGACTTGGTCTAGATGGATTATAGAAGGGAGGTGTTTCCCTAGTCTTGTCGCAAGAACTTTAGAATATATCTTGATGTCCACATTGATAAGGGAAATAGGTCTATAGCTCCCGCATTCCTTGGGGTCCTTCCCTTCTTTAGGGATGGTCATAATAGTAGCCTCCAAGAATTCCCTTAACATCTTGCCTCCTTTAGCCACATCGTTAAACAGTCGGAGAAGAAGAGGAGAAAGAAGAGACACAAAGGTTCTGTAGAAGAGGGTGGAGAAGCCATCCGGACCAGGGGCCTTGTGAGGTTTAAGGGACAGGACGGCCGCCTTCACTTCCTCTAAGGTGAATGGTCTATCAAGGTCTGCAGCAGACTCCTCACTCAGCTGTGGTAGACGCAACTTGGTTAAGAATTGCCCCAACTCCCCACCGCTCACCGGTGGGTCATTAGAACCGCTGTCTAGATCGTAAAGGGCAGCATAATAGTCTGAGAAGGCTTGACCAATCTCCCTAGGAGAGCAGACCATGCCACGGACAGAATTGATGGCCGGGATCCTACTGGCAACCGCCCTATAACGAAGTTTGCGGGCCAAAAGCCTATCGGCTTTGTTCCCTTTGCTGTAGTATATTTGTTTTAATTTGAATAGGTTGGCTTGCACTTTTAAAAGCTCTCGTTTGTTGATCTCAGACCTTATTGCACCCACCTGGGTGGCAAGAGCGGGGTCCGGGGCTTTTTTGTTGGCCATCTCTAGGAGTCTTAGTTCGGCATACAGTTTTGATAAGGGAATCTTATGAGCCGCTTTCCATTGGGCCTTTTTCTTTATGAAATGACCTCTCAGGTACGCTTTAAAGGTGGCCCAGACTATTTCAAGACTCGTATCTCCAGTGTCATTGTGTGCTAAGAAATCTAGGATGATTTCATTTAGGAGTGGAATCTCTGTTTCCGCGAGACACTGGTCTGGAAGTTTCCAGGACGGCCTACAGTCAGGGGACTGTAAGGCTAAGAGTTGGGCACTAACCATATCGTGGTCTGACACAGCAAATTTGTCAAGTGTCCATGAGTCGCAGAGCAGATAATCCAACCGAGAGTATGAATTATGGGGCACCGAGTGGTGTGTGTAGTCTAGTTCGGTCGGAGCTAAGCATCTCCAGACATCAAACAGTCCAAATTGATACATTAGCCTACGAAAGGCCATTGACAGTGAAATTAGGTTACGGTCAGTTGGGTGGTTTGTGTTTTTTTTCTTGTCTAGCACTGGGTTCCAGACCAGATTCAGATCGCCCCCCACCAAGAGATGTCCTCTCTTGATTGGATCTAGCTTGTTCAAGAATTTTCGGAGAAAGGGGATCTGTCCCGTATTCGGGGCATAGATGGATGCCAACGTGTAGAGGGCTCCATTCAGGGCACAAACTAGAATAAGGAACCTACCCTCAGGGTCTCGTTCAATATGGTCTATCTTACAACTGACATCACGGTGGATCATTATGGCAACTCCTCTTTTTTTTTTCGTATAGGAGGCAGTTTCACAGATCGGATATAAAGGGGAACTCCTGGGCTGTTTAGAGCCCCTTTCCCAGTGGGTCTCCTGCAAAAACATTAAGTGTATTTTGTGGGCGAATAGGTAGTTATACAGGAGACTCCTTTTAGTAGGTGAGTTAAGTCCCTGGACGTTCAGGGTGGTAGCCAAAACGGGAGCCATGTTATGAGCGGGCGCCTCCTGGGTAACAAATGAGGACCTCAGTTGCGGGTAAGGGGAAAGGTTTTAGGGCGGGTGGCGCAGGTAAGTGGGGACGAGGGGATATGGGTGGGAAAAGGAGGGAGGCGGGTGTTGGAGCACTTCAGGCCACGAACAGGATGTCTTGAGGTTCAAACGCTACTAGCGTATGTCGATGTGTATATAAACACTATCACAATGAGTGATCTCGCAACTAACAGTTGGAGAGCACAACTATAGATGTGTGGGGGGGGAGAGGCCAGCAGAGATAGCCGAGCCCCAGTCAGTCAGTTTAAAACGTGCAAGAATAGGGAGAGAGAGAGAGAGGGAAAGAGAGAGAAGGAGAAAACTCTTCCCCCCCCCTCTCTCACGCCCCCAGTCACTATTGTAATTTTCTCGCTGTAAGCGAGGGTCTTATATTATATTACTGTAATGGGTGCATATTGTTATCTCTGGTATAAGGCTAAGAGAAAAATTGGGGTACGGGAAGTCTAATCTCAGTTCTGCAAGAATGAAGATTGGGGGAGAGAATGGAAGACTCGTGTGTTAGTCTGTATTTATGGTTCTCTGTCTATAATGTCTCCTCAAGGGGGGTTATGTGCATACAAGGTGCTCTTGTGGGGGAAGGTATTCCAGGCCCCAAATTTCTGCTATTATGAACAGAGGTATTAGGATGAACAGCCCAAAGCAATAAAAAGAAAAACAACAATAAACAACATCAACATCCTTATAAACAGACAATATATGATGGCCATCGTCAGTTCGCAGGGGCTAAGCTTGGGAGGGGTGTCGATCTTGTACCTTAGAGCTAATTTCTCATGTAAGTCTGACGGCCGCCAGGTTGAGAACTAATCTAATTCCTGGTTGATCAGGTACAAGTGGGGGGGACTGTTAGTATAAATGGTATGAGATCAACACAGTCGATGGGGCA
The DNA here is from genome assembly GCF_027579735.1 of Bombina bombina. Classification (NCBI taxonomy): domain Eukaryota; kingdom Metazoa; phylum Chordata; class Amphibia; order Anura; family Bombinatoridae; genus Bombina; species Bombina bombina. The sequence goes on along the minus strand of NC_069502.1, from coordinate 271,600,238 downwards.
TATATTGAAGGTGCTTATGAATAGCTATAAATGGTGTACTTAACATTAGGGATATTGGTCACAAGTGGGGATTAAAAAGTGTGCAACTCCTGACGATAGCCATCTAATCTTTGTGAGGTATATACATAAATATCAGTTAGAACAGCAACAACGTGGGGACCTGGTGGTCGCCAGGTTGAAGACTCTGGGCAGATATTGGTTTTTGTACATCTTATATAACTTGAGGTACATACATAAATATCAGTAAAAACATCAACAGAGTAAACAGTAACAACATGGATACAAATAACATCACATAATGATGACCATCAGCCCAAAAGAACCAATTTAGGGATTATATAGTTCTGGGAACTCAGGCTGCTATTTAATGGGAGATGAATGCCAAATAGGTGTTCAAGGGACCCAACTCCTGCCTATCCCAGTAAGGAGAAAGACGGCTACTTCAGTAGTTGTAGTTTAGAGGGGCAAGGGTATTCAAACATGTGTAGTCTTTTTTTATTCTAGGTGGTATGCTACCCAAGGCGGGGGTGTAAAGTTATTTACTGTACACGTTACCTCTTAGTTATTTCTCTTAATTGAAGATTAAGGCAAGCGCGACTCTGGATAGTGCACACCTAAGCATTGGGGTAAAAATGGGTGGGGATTCACTCTCTTTCGTAGCACTCATTAATCTAGAGGGAGTAGGCAGTCTAGAGTGGGAGTGTAGAGCTGTTGTTAATGTACTCTACTACCGTGGGATATCCCTTTAGTGTAGTTAGGGCATGTGCCTCACTAAGCAGTGGTCATCTAAGTAAAGTGCTAGAACATAGTAAGCCACAGGTTACAACATCACTTGACTGACCTTAATGAGTTAGATAAGTACAATTTACGAATAATTACAGGCACAAGGAGGTAGAGTAAGAAGGGGAGGGAAAAAGAAGGAAGAGAAGAAGAGTAGTGTAAAAAAGAAAAAGAAAAGAGAAACAGGAAGGGAGTGGAGGGGAGACGAGGAGGAGAGATAGCCAGAGAACATTAATGTAAAAAAGAGAAAACATCCATTATGTCTTAGCAGTCTCACCAATCTTCGTGTACCCTCGGTACACACGAGTCAGTCTCTGTAGTAGTAAAGAGTCTCTCAATTATAAGTCCCCAATTGGGGAGATAACTATATGCACATCAGAGCAATGACCAGGATGGAGTATCTCACGAGGGAGTGTCTCTAGTCTTAGATATTGAGGTATTCCTCTGGTCACTGCTGGGTCTCTGTGGAAGGGAGCCCCACTCAGGGGCTGATGCTCTCAGGCCTCTACCAGGTACGATGGCTTGGGGTGGTATCAGTGGGTCTTGTGGCAGTAGGCTCCATCTTTGGAGTAATTCCCTTGCCTGTTGAGGTGAGGATGCCGCATATTGTTGTCCATCTTTATTGATGTAGAGCTTAACAGGGAAGCCCCACCTGTATTTAATGCCCTTGTCTCTCAAGATTTTAGTGTAGGGTTGGTAATGTCTTCTTATCTGGAGAGTGTGGGGAGAGAGATCTTGGAATACCTGAATGTCAGCATACTGCTCCGGGAGTGACTTGTCCCCCGCCTGGGTTCTCAGAAGTTTCTCTCGAAAAGTGTAATAGTGTAGACGGGCGACAACATCTCTTGGTTTATCGCCCTCGGCCGTCCTCAGCCTCAGGGCTCTATGGGCTCTATCGAGGAGCATCTCTTTCTCAATCTCCGGACCAAGGACTGCAACAAAAAAGTCTTGGAGGAATTTTTCAAGCTCCTGTGGGGGCACAGATTCAGGGATACCTTTCACCCTAATATTGTTGCGGCGAGTCCTATCCTCAAGGTCTGCAAGTTTGAGCTCAAGGTCAGTGATCTGCTCTGCCAGACTCTGCGAGTAATCTAAGAGATTGCCGTGGTCTACCCTGAGATCTTCCTGCTTGCGTTCCAACGCATCTGTTCTTTCTCCTATAAGGGCTATGTCCCTTTTCAGATCAGCATGTCCCTTATCAAACTTCTTGGAGAGGGAGTCGTGATGCGAGGCCAGGAGCGACCTGATAGAGTCCATTAAGTTGTTATCAGTGTCAGCATCTTGGTGTTGTAGACGGCCAGTGGCCTGGGATAATGTTGTTCTGATGCGAGCATCGTTAAGGCTGCTTGTGTCTGAGGCATCCTCTTCCGAGCCAGATTGTTGTCTGGATGTGTGTTGGCTAAAGTGGTCTGCCACTGTTCTCTTCGGAGTTTTGTGGGAATTTTGTTTTCTTTTAAAGGATTGTGGCATCTTGTGCTTTTGCAGTTGTAGTGGCATGAGATATAGAAGGCAAATAGTGGGAAAAGGAAAAGACTGTTTTGCACTATAAAGAAATCTGCTTCAGGGCCGACTGGGGCTATGGCATCAGTGCATAAAGCTAGCACATTGTTTACACAGTTCCTGGCATCACATATAAATTGAGGCTGAGCTAGTTGAGAGCTGTGCCGTAAGGCCTGGGAGCTGAGGTGGTTTTCACTAAGGTGTGTATTCTAGTCTAGTCTCTCCCCTGGGGGGTTGTCCCCTTAGGACGATGTGGGAGAAGGTATAGGGGTATGACCCGCAGGCAATCAGGGCCGGCGGGAAAGGGAGGGGAGAGACCTGTGAGAGAGCTGTAGTTTAAAGATGAAATCTGCACCCCAACTATCCTCCTGGGCACTGTTCCCTCTAAGGTGCGCGGCTGCGTGGCCGCGCACCTTCCCTTCTGTTGTAGCGCAGGCAGAATATCAGGCCGCGCAGCACCTGCTGTGAGCAGAAGCAGAGAGAGGAAAATGCCTGTAGAACTAATTTGCCAAGTGCCGCCTGCACTGCGCATTGGACCCAGCAATCTGTCACTCATCTAGCCTGATTCTGTGTTCCTGTATGCCAGCACCAAGCTAATGTACTCAGCTTAAAAGTACATTAGCTCGGTGCTGGCAGCAGCGCTGTATACAGGAACACAGAATCAGGCTAGATGAGTGACAGATTGCTGGGTCCAATGCGCAGTGCAGGCGGCACTTGGCAAATTAGTTCTACATTTTTGGGATCTCAGTCAGGACCGTTTCTAACGTTACGTGGGGCAAAAGGGGCATGTGCCCCGGGACCAGTGATTGTGGGGGCAGGCCCGGACTGGCCATAGGGCATTTGCCTGGTGGGCCACCGGTTAACATAGTCCCGCCGCCCAGCCCACCATTACCGCACAAGGTGACATTCTGTCAGTATCATGTCTGTGGGGTCTGGGTCAAGTCAGCTGAAGCATATAGCAGTGCGCTGTGCCGGTGAGCGGCTCTCCTATTTGTACAATACACACTGTCTGACAGTCATGACATGGGGAGGGCCGGAGGGGGCTCAGAGCCAGTGGGACAGTCCGGTATTTTTCAGTCTTGTCCAGTGACATAATGCCCATGAGTCCATGACCATGTAGATTTCAACACTACACCGGCATCCAACACTCCACTGACTGGCTAACAGTTTGTTCCTGGCTGAGCTGCAATTGGAATCTATCTGAGCAGCGTAGCATTCCTCTCCTAAGCTGCCTGTGAAATGTCACGTGATGCTTCAGTAAGCATTGATGACGTCAGCTAGTGCAGCGCGGGTGATGTGTAGAAGATCTGCAGCTGCAAAAGTTAGACACGCAGCCTGGTTGTCAGTGAGGGGCAGGGACTTGATTTAAAACTTACAGAATTCAGCCTGCAAGACTTTGGGAGCCAGCCAGAGAGACACTATACAAAGCATCACCTACACAATACTCGGTATATATTTATATATATTATAGCTAAAGTCTGTCTAAAATGTCTACATGTGTGTGCCCCTTAGTGTGCTAACTACCCCCTCTATGTGCCTCTTAGTGTGCTTACTGCCCCCTCTATGTGCCCCTTAGAGTGCTAACTTCACTCTCTATGTGCCTCATAGTGTGCAAACTACCCCCTCTATGTGCCCCTTAGTGTGCTAACTGCCCCATCTATGTGCCCCATAGTGTGCTAACTACCGCCTCTATGTGCCCCCTCTATGTGCCCCTTAGTGTGCTAACTACCCCCTCTATGTGCCCCTTAGTGTGCTAACTGCCCCATCTATGTGCCCCTTAGTGTGCTAACTACCCCATCTATGTGCCCCTTAGTGTGCTAACTACCCCATCTATGTGCTCCTTAGTGTGCTAACCTCCCCCTCTATGTGCCCCATAGTGTGCTAACTTCACCCTCTATATGCACCTTAGTGTGCTAACTACCCCCTCTATGTGCCCCTTAGTGTGCTAACTTCACCCTCTATGTGCCCCATAGTGTGCTAACTACCGCCTCTATGTGCCCTCTCTATGTGCCCCTTAGTGTGCTAACTGCCCCCTTTATGTGCCCCTTAGTGTGCTAACTACCCCCTCTATGTGCCTCTTGGTGTGCTAACTACCACCTCTATGTGCCACTTGGTGTGCTAACTACTCCCTCTATGTGCCTCATAGTGAGCGAACTACCCCCTCTATGTGCCTCTTAGTGTGCCTACTGCCCCCTCTATGTGCCCCTTAGTGTGCTAACTGCCCCCTCTATGTGCCCCTTAGTGTGCTAACTGCCCCATCTATTTGCCCCTTAGTGTGCTAACTGCCCCATCTATGTGCCCCTTAGTGTGCTAATTACCCCATCTATGTGCTCCTTAGTGTGCTAACCTCCCCCTCTATGTGCCCCATAGTGTGCTAACTTCACCCTCTATGTGCACCTTAGTGTACTAACTACCCCCTCTATGTGCCCCTTAGTGCGCTAACTTCACCCTCTATGTGCACCTTAGTGTGCTAACTTCACCCTCTATGTGCCCCATAGTGTGCTAACTACCCCCTCTATGTGCCCCTTTGTGTGCCCCCTCTATGTGCCCCTTATTGTGCTAACTGCCCCATCTATGTGCTCCTTAGTGTGCTAACCTCCCTCTCTATGTGCACCTTATTGTGCTAACCTCCCTCTCTATGTGTCCCTTAGTGTGCTAACTACCCCATCTATGTGCTCCTTAGTGTGCTAACCTCCCTCTCTATGTGCACCTTAGTGTGCTAACCTCCCTCTCTATGTGCTCCTTAGTGTGCTAACTACCCCCTCTATGTCCCCCATAGTGTGCTAACTTCACCCTCTATGTGCCCCATAGTTTGCTAACTTCACCCTCTATGTGCACCTTAGTGTGCTAACTACCCCCTCTATGTGCACCTTAGTGTGCTAACTACCCCCTCTATGTGCCCCTTAGTGTGCTAACCTCCCCCTCTATGTGCTCCTTAGTGTGCTAACCTCCCCCTCTATGTGCTCCTTAGTGTGCTAACCTCTCTCTCTCTATGTGCTCCTTAGTGTGCTAACCTCTCTCTCTCTCTCTATGTGCTCCTTAGTGTGCTAACCTCCCTCTCTATGTGCGCCTTAGTGTGCTAACCTCCCTTTCTATGTGCCCCTTAGTGTGCTAACCTCCCCCTCTATGTGCTCCTTAGTGTGCTAACCTCCCCCTCTATGTGCTCCTTTGTGTGCTAACCTCTCTCTCTCTATGTGCTCCTTAGTGTGCTAACCTCTCTCTCTCTCTCTATGTGCTCCTTAGTGTGCTAACCTCCCTCTCTATGTGCTCCTTAGTGTGCTAACCTCCCTTTCTATGTGCTCCTTAGTGTGCTAACCTCCCTCTCTATGTGCGCCTTAGTGTGCTAACCTCCCTTTCTATGTGCTCCTTAGTGTGCTAACCTCCCTCTCTATGTGCGCCTTAGTGTGCTAACCTCCCTTTCTATGTGCTCCTTAGTGTGCTAACCTCCCTCTCTATGTGCGCCTTAGTGTGCTAACCTCCCTCTCTATGTGCTCCTTAGTGTGCTAACCTCCCTCTCTATGTGCGCCTTAGTGTGCTAACCTCCCTTTCTATGTGCTCCTTAGTGTGCTAACCCCCCCTTCTGTTTTCCAGTGTGCACTGCTAAATACACCCTCTATGTGCCCCTTAGTGTGCTAACAGCCTCTATGTGCCTTATTCCAAGATGGCTATTTGTGAAAGTTATATGTGCTTTCAAGATAGCTGTTTGTAGCAAAAATGCTTGTAGTAAAAGTTATTACTGGTCTTTACCACATATGGTTTGAGGGCCTGTGCAACAATATTCAAACCCCTCACCTTCTCAGAGAGTCAGCAGAGACATAACACACACCACCGCCAGGTCTCTGCGTATACCACTGAAAAACAGTATTAACTTTTACTCTAAGTATTTTTGATAATGGAAGTATATTGCAAAAAATGCTTCTATTTAAAATTAAAATGCGCCCATGCATATTTCAATTTTGAACTTTCTATCCCTTTAAATCTATATAGTTGTTTGTGCCTTTTTCCAAGATAGCAAACTGTATCGTATATCTAAATAGCTGCCTGTGCTTCTTTTCAAGATGGTTACCTATGCCTTACAAATAGATTATTGCAAATAAAAAATGGGAGGGGGGCGCGGAGTGGGCTGCTTTGCCTTAAAATACCCGGGCCTATTTTTGCTCCCAGTCCGGCCCTGGTGGGGGGCCCAGCCAGGCCATGGCTGGCTGCTGTAATTTTGTATTTGGGTGTGTGTGTTTTGTTTTTTTTATGCAGAGAGACAGTGCATTGAGCCGAGCGGCGCCGTGTGACGTCACTGTCTGAGGTGAGAGAGTCTCACTTTTGAATTGAGCCAGGCGGCCAGCCAGCCAAAGTAAGTTACTTACAACAGCAGACAGTGGACTCTGTGTAAATGTGTCGCACACATTATACATGTGACTAGTTATTAGAGAAGAGTAGACTGAGGCTGGCCTGGCACGTGATCGTGCGTGCTGAAGACTTCAGTCTACTGTGAGTAGTGAATGTCTGAGACTGGTAACGGTAAGAGGGTGGGTCTAGGAGGCAGACAGAGGGGGACGAACTGGAAGGACGTGCCGTAAGCGGTAGCTCTGCGCGGCTGACACACACGTGACACATCATGTTCTTAGTAGGACAGCACAGACTCTGAGAGCCCACAAAGAATCAGAGCCTCTGAGGTCGCTCGTCGTGGACCGCTGACGCTGACTGTGTCTGTTGCTTTTTGGCCCCTTGGTCTGAGGAGGAGACTGTTGGGAAGTTGGAGCTGGCTGGGGCCCTTGGCTGCAGTGGCTGGGGACGGTGATCGACAACGTTGTGTGTAGTTGTCAACTAGACTGACGTAAGTAAGTGACTGAGAGATAATTTATTTTGGAAGCGGAACAACTAAATTGTGACTTCAGGGGCTGGGGGGCCTGGGGCTATCTGCTGCTGCCTGCTGCAGTGTGTGTCTAATGGTTTATAATTTGGGCTTTAGAGAAATAGGGTTACTGGGAACTGTGATGACACTGACTGTAGAATTACAGTTTAAAAGGTTTTGCACTAAATGGTTCATAACATTAATAATACTTTTAAGTGAGGAGTAACTTATGTTTCCCTTGTCTTGTGGAAGTTTAGATAAAATAATATACTTTTTTATTATTAATGTTATGAACCATTTAGTGCAAAACCTTTTAAACTGTAATTTACAGTGATGTGGAAGAACTGGAAGTTTATCTAATAATTATATTTTATTGTAGTTCTTCTAGTATGATTCAGGGGTTAGTAGATTTAATTCATGAGTTGAATCATTGGATTAGATTGCAAGTTCTTTGGAACAGAACATATAAAACATTTTTCATAAGCTTTATACATTAACTATGCCTCTTTAATAATTGGGTCCTCTAGCCTAATAATCAGGGGCCACAATGTGTTATACATTGTTTTTTTTTTTTAAACTTCCTCACTCATCTACCTCTCATTTTTTTTAACACACATTCTTAAAGGGACAGTCTACCATATAATTGTTATTGTTTTTTGTTTTAAAAGATAGATAATCCCTTTATTACCCATTCCCCAGTTTTGCATTATTGCATAACCAACAGTTATATTAATATACTTTTTACCTCTGTGATTACCTTGTATCTATAATCTAGGAACCTTCTTCCAGCCCCCTGATCACATGATTGTGATTGTTTATTATCTATTGACATTGTCTTAAATTTAGCATTGTTTTGTGCTAAATCTTAAATAACCCCCTGTGCCTGAACACAGTGTTATCTATATGGCCCACTTGTACTTTCTGTCTCTTTGTGTTGAAAAGAGATTTAAAAAGCATGTGATAAGAGGCAGCCCTTAAAGGCTTACAAATTAGCATATGAACCTCGGGGGGAGGGGGCCTAGAAAATGTTTGCCCAGGGTCCAATCAATATTAAAGACGGCCCTGATCTCAGTGGTAGTTTCAGCGAGGGGACTGGACTTCTTCCCTGCCTGCTTTCTCCATGGTACATCTTTCATTACTGGGTCACTAAACTTTTATAAAATCTTTCAGAGTGTGCAGGGCCAAGCGGTACTGATGTATAATCTCTAACAACCGCTTGGCCCTGCACATTTTGAAAGATTTTATCAAAGTTTAGTGACACTCAGTGGGCGGATTAATAGTAAGGTAGGTAGGAGGTACTAGCATGGGCGGCACAAATTATTTTTTCAATGTTTAAAACAGCGCGGGCTGTTAGAAGACGAGGAAAATTGGAAGCAGCAGTGTTGCTAGTATGCTTCTCTCCTCATCTTCCTGCAAAAATGTATATATGAGTGCAGGAGAGGTCCCACAACAACGGTAGGATGATCCTAGTTGTATTTCAAATAAAAAGGCTCCTATATAAGTGAAAAATTTACTTAAAATTTTTGAAATGCTAAATGGTTATATTTGCATACTGTGATTACTTGCTGATATATGCATACTGGGCATTTACAGTCCCCCAGATAAACTGTACATGTATGTATATATATATATATATATATATATATATAGTGCCGCACACAAGCGGTATCAAGCCCGCACACAGAAAAAAATAATTGCACGCACGGAAAAAAAATTAGAGGGAACATTGCTCCTGGGGTGTTAACACAGCGCGCTCAAGCTTTAGGGTGCTGAGGCTTCAGTCTGGAATGAGAAGACAGTGGTCTATGGCAGGCCTGGAGGTCTCTTGTTGAGTACTAATTAAAATATGTGGGGAAGAATGAAAGTAAAGCTTCCCTAAGTGACTGCACTCTTGACTGCTTTATGTAGTCCAACCGATGAACAGCAGGGCCCCAATGTGTAGGTGTGGTATCACGTAGAATAAGGAGGCCTCTACCCCCACATGAAGAAAATATGGAGATTCAGAATAATTAGCAGTGTTAGACTGAAGGTATTTATGAAGGGTGATTTAGATATCTTATTTGGGCTCTGCAATGCAGATCACGATCAAGCTACAATGTCCAGAATGAGCCCCTGGAAGCAAGCTGACCCTTGCACTGTTTCCCCCAATTAAGTCAATGCAATCAGGAAAAGTCTTACCCCTACTGACAATGAAACTGGGCCTCCGCGTCCCTCCGGTATGCACTGTGTCCCCAGACCAGACCGGGATGAAGTGAGTTGGTAAGTCTGTCCCAGCTGAGGCTTCCAAGTATTGCGGTAGGACTTAGAGATAGAGAGGTGAGTCCGTGTAGTGACCGCTGGCTTGGGCTGGGCTCCTGTTATGAAGGCGGCACCTCTAAGACGGCTCTCTCCGGGATGACAGCCAATATCGCTCCCTCCTCTAAGTGGTGGCTGACAGGCAGCCGTGCTCACCAGGTGGTGTGCTGAAGCAAGTAGGTAGGGCTCAGAGATATTGATACGGACAGGGCTTGCAGAGACCGGGAGAGTGTACACACTTGCTTAATGGCTCCCACGCGGTCCTCCGTATCAGGACCGGAAGTTCAGTACTCCCTCAGCTCAGTGCCGTTGCGTGTCAGGAATGTCAAAGCAAGGTCTGTAAAATGGCACTTTTAGCGAGAGTGTAGTTCCCCAAAAGTAAGGGGAGATGTTCTCCTAGGGGTTGGGAAAAGGATAAAGCAGGAATAGAGGCACAAAAATAAAGAAAAATTAATAAAATAAAACTCGGTCTGCAGAGCTCCAGGATAGTGTGACCACCATGCAGCGTGGCAAACTCCGCCCCCCTCAAAGCACAAGTTTTGGGATGCAGTACAACTCCCTACTCTTACGGAGGACCAGACCTCCCTCTTGAACTCTAGGATACTCCCTCAGGAGGTTCTTAAGGCCATTCGGCAGAACAAGCTGGGCAAGGCGACGGGCCCTGACGGGCTACCCGCCGAATATTTTAAAATACTGGATGAAGAGCTGGCCCCTGTCCTATCTTCCCTATACTCTGCGTACCTGGCAGGCACTGAGCAAATAAATGACAGATTCTCTGAAGCCAATATCTGTCTTTTATTGAAACCCGATAGGGATCCCACTCTTACCTCATCTTATCGCCCCATTTCATTGTTAAATGGAGACTATAAACTTTTGACGAAGATCTTGGCGGATAGATTGGCAACGGTTTTACCACATATAGTCCATGCTGACCAAACTGGTTTTGTAAAGGGCAGATCGTCAGTGTTGAACATCAGGAAAACTCTTGGTGTGGTGACCCATTATTGGTACAACGCACATGCACAACCCCCCTCTCAACTGCCAGATGCTTGCCTTTTGGCGCTTGACGCTGAAAAGGCGTTTGATCGCATTGAGTGGGACCATTTACACACATCACTATCTCACTTCGGTATCCGGGGTAACTTTTCCAACTTTCTACAGCAATTGTACATGGCCCCCAAGGCTTCTCTCATAATAAACAGGGGGCTTTCTCCCTCTTTTACGTTGCAGAGGGGTACGAGACAGGGGTGCCCCCTTTCTCCTCTCCTCTTTGATCTGGCCATCGAGCCCCTAGCATCCTACATCAGACAGCACTGTGCGGGTTTAAACATACACGGCCGACGGCAGCATCTTTCTTTATATGCTGACGATCTGTTGCTCTTCATAGGTGACCCGGGTGCCAATTTATACCCTCTCTTAGATATTATTGAGGAATTTGGCAAGTTTTCAGGATATAAGATTAATATCGACAAATCTGAAGTCACGTGGTTACAGAATTCTTGTAACACAGATCTGGCGGGTACTGGTCTCACAATTACTGACGGCTGCTTTAAATACTTGGGCATCCGCATACATGTCAATCCTCATAAATTATATTCTCTTAATCTTGGTGGGATTGTAAAAGATATTAAACAAATGTTGCTGAGTTGGGTGAAGCTCCCCCTTTCTCTTTCAGGAAGGGTGCATCTTTTCAAGATGGTTGCTCTGCCTAAGCTTCTTTACCCCTTGCAGATGTTGCCCTTGCTTCTTACCCAGCAAGACATTGCCTCCTTGCAGACTTCCATTGGCAATTTTATTTGGCAGGGTAAGAGGCACAGGATAGGTAAGACTCCTCTGTCAATGCCGGTGAGTGGGGGTGGGCTCCGTCTTCCTAATATCATGTGGTATAATTGGGCAGCTCTTTCTAGGTTCATACTGGACTGGCTGGTGGGGAATGACTTTTACACAGTCCCTAATCTAGAGTCTAAGTTCATCAAACCGCTACACTTGGCTTTCTTGCCTCATGCGGATTTTAAATCATTACCCATATTTGTACAAAATCATATCTTATTTAGGGACCCCTTGAGAGCCTGGGCCAAGATTTGTAAACTATGGGGATTTCAGAAATCTACTAGTAAATACCTCCCAATACAGGGTAACCTCAACTTCCTTCCTGGTTATACTACACAAGCATTTCAGATATGGCAAGAATCGAATCTGACCAGACTTTATCAACTACTGCATCCCTTGACCTTTGACATTCTACCTTTTCAAGACTTGCGGGTGAGGTATGATCTCCCCAGCACCCACAGGTTTGCGTACTTCCAGTGCAGACATTACATTTCCACATTAATTTCAGGGGGACTGTTGTCTAAGGAACCTTCCAATATAGACAGACTTTGTGCCTTGGCAAAACTGGGACCTTACAAACTCACACATACATATACTCTGTTGTATCGTCATTTTGAGGATTCCACTCTGCGTGGGATCGTATCGAAATGGTCTAATTTTGAAGATTTAGAGGTGGACACAGCGCAGATTACTTTGAGCTTTGAGAGGGCAATTCAGGGTACCATTTCTGCAAAATTGAGAGAATCGCACCTAAAGTTCTTGCACCAAGCTTATATTACCCCTGGCATGCGTGCAAAATGGGTTCGAGGGGCACGTGATCTATGCAGTAAATGTAGCAGGGTATCCCCTGACTGGATTCATCTGATGTGGGGGTGCCCAAAGGTGCAGAGGTTCTGGCAGAAGATTTCGTTTTGGCTGGGCAAACTAACCAAGCAAATTTTACCCCTCTCAGCACAGTATGTGATTTTTCTAACGCCTAGAGACCAGACACATAAATACAACACTTTTATAACTACAGTTCTCATGCTAGCTAAACAGGCTATCCTTAGGGAATGGGTGGTAGAGAGAACCCCTCCATTTCAACAGCTGCTTAAAGCGGTACATACTCAGATGTTAATTGAGCAGGCAGACACAAGGGGAGACCCTGAGAAAAGAGTGAAGAGGTTTCTTCTTAAATGGGAGGTATATTTGATGCAGCTACCAAACATAGTTAGGGATAGAGTTCTCCTTCCCTTTAAAAACAGTCTGTATGTCTTAAACGAAAATCTAAAGGGTAGCTGGTGTCTTTCCACTGATTCAAACTGTTGAGAATTCCTTTCATTTGCGGAGGCGCGGTGTTGGCTGGATGGGGGGGGATCTGGAGGTACCCTGGGTGAGTATGAGCATATTTGTTGTTTGTTGATCTTTCCGTTTTTCCTTCTACGCTATTCTCTTTCTTTCCTTATCTTAGTATGCTTTTCCCCTTTTCCTTTTCTTTTCTTTTTCTTCCCTGTGTTTGTCTGTTTATTTAGATATTTTTGAGAAAAAAAAAATGAGTCCAAGTACATGCATGATGATTTCATTTCAGTATCGGACCTTTTAACACGATCACTGCCTTATATGTCTTATTTTGCATATGTTGATATCGAAACCTAGTATACCAATGTGATTGTACTTATTTTGTATGTCTTGGATTCTTTTCTATAAATAAAGTTTACAAAAAAAAAAAAAAAAAAAGTACCAGGAATAACTTTAGCAAACGTGGAGATAAAAATCTTAATATATGCTGATGATCTGCTCCTCCCATCACCAAAAGAAGAGAGCCTTAAACAAAGCCTGGGAATATTAGAAATATACAGCCGTATGTGGGCACATCCTGTAAATCAGAATATAACAAAAGACATAGTGTTCCAGAGAAGTCCCAAGAAAATTTTAAAATCTTAACCTCCAGCTAAAATGGTGTTTTGCTGGAGGAGGAAGAAACATATAAATACCTTGCGCTACTTATCAAGGAATCAGGAAGTTTTAAATAGACCATAAAGTGCGTTAAAGGAAAAATCATGCAGAGATTTCTTTGTCATACAAAGAAAATTATTTCATCTTAAACCCCATGTAAGAATGTGGGTGAAAATATTTGACAGTGTCTTAAAACGCCCTTCTGTTTTTCTGGCAATGGGATATTGGGATCTGTCACTTATCCAGATTTCAAAAGATGGGATACAAGCAATGCACTTGTAATTCTGTAAATACAACATTGCATGTAGAGCAGAACTGGGACAGCTACCCCTGAGATACTGGACACATCTAAACAACAGTAACCCACAGTCCTACCACTGTGGTGTGATGTTAGTAAAAGATCCTGTAAACAAAAAAATAAAAAGGAAAAAGACAAAAATTACTGTATTAACCGAACACTTTAAATAATCTGTCTATACTTATAAATGTATATACTTAATGATCTGTACTCAAGAGCCATGTATGTTGTTTTCATTTTCCTAAATAAATAATAATAATAAAAAAAAGATCTTGTAAACAGACCCTGTAAAATAAAACAACTTTTCCTGTAACAGCAAGAAAAACAAGTCATCCCACAATTCCGTCTATCACACCAGCAGATATGGAGTATAAGTGGAGAAATCCAAGAAAAATATATCGTGACCTGGAAAAAGGAAGTCATAAATACACCAAACTTAAAATCTTTCTATATCTTGCAAAGGGACTATAAACTGGCACCGAAGCTTGCAAAGATAAAAAAACAAAAGTGACTATTTCTGTGCCAGTATAGAATAATAATTGCACACAATCTACAAATAGAGACTGGCAGACACAGAAAAACATGACAGCCAAAAGAAAGAAGAGTGCCAACAATGTGACCAAGGAGTAATAGAAGCTGAGACACACTTCTTAATGCAATGCTTAAAATACACCAGCGTAAGGGACGATCACTTCCAGAAATCAGCTAAGATACCCACTTTCAGTTTCATTAATAAGCAAGAGAAAATTAAAATGCTCCTTGGAGAAGATGAAAAAACAGCACAGTTGTCAGCTGACTACAATGCAACATGCCACAAACTGAGAGAGACTATATAAATCCTCATGTACTTGTTATCTCTTCATATTACAGAAAAGAGAGAGCGAGAGAGAGCGAGAGAGAGCGAGAGAGAGCGAGAGAGAGCGAGAGAGAGCGAGAGAGAGCAAGAGAGAGCGAGAGAGAGCGAGAGAGAGCGAGAGAGAGCAAGAGAGAGCGAGAGAGAGCGAGAGAGAGCGAGAGAGAGCAAGAGAGAGCGAGAGAGAGCGAGAGAGAGCGAGAGAGAGCGAGAGAGAGCGAGAGAGAGCGAGAGAGAGCGAGAGAGAGCGAGAGAGCAAGAGAGTTTATGGATTTGCTTATGGCTTTAGGAGAGAAATGAATTAACCCAATCCCTAACCTTAGATACTAATCCAGCTCTTTTTCTATATCTAACGGTAATTTAAACCCTATCAATTAATATTATGCATAATAGCCACCAATATATATATATATATATATATATATATATATATATATATAGACCTCAAAGTAGTGCACTCTCACTTGCCAACCCAGACACAGACCAGGGTGCTTAACGGAATAAACAATCTGAATAAGAGTAAGCACTCTCTGGATTTTAAACAGCAAATATTTATTCGGCAGTGACGTTTCGGGGCATTCACCCCTTCCTCAGACAACCCAAAATGTGAAACAAGCAGTGTTAAATAATGACTCACTCCCCTCCCCCATCAAATTTCAGCCAATCAAAATACATCCAAAGCAACCAATAAGGGATGCATGTTAAACCAAAGAAAATTACATTTCTGTATAATGACAACAAAAGTGTATAATGTTAAAAAACATTTGTGTAGTATATCGATATATCATATCATGTACTAGTGTATCAGTGACAATGTGGTAAATGGCTATGGAATATCATCAGAATATAGAACATAAAGTAAATCTGCCTGTTTATATTATACACTGTAATCGAAACATGAGGTATTCACTAGGCTTATTATTACAATGAGCAGTGGCTCGATTATATCTCATATGTTGTACACGAAAAACTATTGATAACATAACTGCAACTCAACTTACTGTTCGTGAGCAGTATTTACTCTAGAAAATCACCAATGTGTATGGGCATTTCGCCATTAGCTAACACGCTAACCACCGCGTGTATTGAGGGGGCGTGTCATCATCCGGGTAAGCTACTTGGACCACTCCCGGAAATCAGTATCCTAAGCGTTGTTATGCGTTGTCATGGCAACCCACCACGACGTCACGAAACATGCCAGAAAGAGGCCAAAATGTATGTGTCTGCTGTAGGTCACCATGGCAACCCACCAAACATATAAGCAGTGTGAAAATCAGTACGTGAGCATCACTAGTGTCACAATCTATTCGCATAATGCTTACTTATTTGGGAGCTTACTTATATGGCAACTGCCCACGTAGTGGCTATAACCTATTGCAAGTTATCCAGTGCTGGATCTGTCAGCGGATATGTTGAATAAAGCTAATTGGTACACAATGTAATCGAAACAGATCTCAAGAACTCAAATTGGATGTAATTAAATTTACTAGAAGGGATCATTATACCCAAGATAGAGGAGTATATGGCTATACTGTATTCATTCAGAATCTAGCACCAATATCAATAATAAACCGTCTATTACAGTGCTGCAAAGCCAATAACTAAACTAATGATTGGACTATATCCTGTATATACATAATGGCTGATTCCCTAGCTACTCTCAGACGGGAAAATCACAGACCATAGTAAGGATAGTTTAAATCCTGTGGTTTCTTCAAAGGGGTCTGAGCTTGTATACTGGTGAGATAAATAGGACCCCACATAAGTCTAAATGAACTTAGGGCTAGAGTGACCAAATGGATAAAATCAAGGGATCATATGGCATTATGTCACTAGGATCCTACCTGAGAGTGGGTCTTCGTAATTCCTGGAGTATGGTATTATCAGAAATCTTCAGTAGGTAGACTACGTCTGGATACTTAATATATCCACAGGAATTTAGTAAAATGTACGTGGACTCTCATTACAAGATGCTGCAACAATGCCGAAAGAATTATTCAGACATAACATCTCCAAAGAGGAACGTGCAGCAATTGAGAGTTTGGCCCGTGATCCGAATATCGTGATCCGCAATGCGGACAAAGGTGGGGCCATAGTAGTCCTGAACTACAAGGATTACAAAGAAGAGATACTCTCACAACTAAATGATGACCGGGTATACCTACCCCTTAAGAAGGACCCTACCAATCTATTTCAAGAAAGAATTGATAACTTACTGCTTGAAGGTGTAGCGGAAGGATGGGTCAATAAAGACACATATGAGTGGCTGCGAGTGACATATCCTATTTGCCCCATTATGTATACCCTGCCCAAAGTACATAAGGGCCTGGAGAAACCCCCTGGACGCCCGATCGTGTCAGCAAGGGGATCCCTGCTGAGTCCATTGGCAAAGTGGATTGATTCATTTCTCCAACCACTGGTGGGACACATGAAATCATACGTTAAAGATTCGACAGACGTAATGGGACATCTTTCACAGGTTCAAGATCTGACTGTAGATGACTTCTTGGTGTCTATGGATGTCACAAGCCTATATACCATCATCCCACACCAAGATGGAATGAGGGCAGTCACTAAAGCTCTCTCTAGATATCCCTACGTCGGGCCTAGCAGTACCTACATTATCAAGATCCTTGAAGTATGTTTGACACTTAACTTCTTCCGATTTGAATTAAAGTATTACCAACAAATCACGGGGACCGCCATGGGGTCAAACATGGCCCCATCCTATGCGAACTTATTTATGGAAGATTATGAATCCAACATCATGAAGGTTTATGAGATTCCTGAAATCATTAAGTATATGAGATACATTGATGACGTGCTACTGGTGTGGAGAGGTACAGAAGAACATCTACAGGAGTGGGTACACGACCTCAATGATCTACCACATCCAGTGAAATTTAAGATGGTGGCCAGCAAAGAAGCCATTGATTTCCTCGATTTGAGAATACTTAAGGAGAATGGGCAACTAGAAACCACCATGTACCAAAAACCTACAGACAGGAACTCCCTATTGTTGGCAAGTAGCAGTCACCCGAGATCTCTCATCAGAGCCATCCCATTGGCACAACTCTACCGAGTAGTGAGGAACAACTCTATAAAGATTAATGGCGAAAGACAGCTAGAAGAAATGTCCATCAAATTTCTACAGAGGGGTTATGCCTACACAACTATTCAAAAAGCTCATAGAATAGCTAAAGACACAGAAAGGAGCACCCTACTGAAAACAGGAGGAATGAAACCAGTTGAAAAAAGGATGACTTGTATTATGACATACTCACCAAACATTGGGATTGTAGCAAATTCATTGAAGGACCATTGGGATCTATTGACCACAGACCAACAACTACCTTTTAAAGAATTCTCCCCACCAAGGATGGGATACAAAAGAGGTCGTAACCTCCAAGATATGCTGATGATCACTGATCCAAGACATGCCTACATCAAGGAAACATGGCTAAAATCGAAGAGACAGGGATGCTTCAAGTGCCTTGGATGCACAACGTGCAACTCGATGAAACAGAGCAAAACCTTCCATCATCCACATACTAATCAGAGTTTTAAGATCCAACATCATCTTACTTGCTCTACCTCATTTGTGGTCTACCTGTTGAATTGCACATGTGGGTTGTATTACTCCGGTAAGACGGATGATGACATTAAGAAGAGGATGGCTAACCATCGGAGTGCCATCAGGATTGCGCTAAAAGATGGCACATCGGAACAACCAGTGGCACGCCATTTTTTACAGATGAACCACACTGTGAAGGACCTGCGCTTCATACTTATCGATCACGTGCCACCTCTGACACGGGGAGGCAACAGAAAGAAGAAGCTCCTACAAATTGAGGCTAAGTGGATCCATAGACTTGGAACTGTACAACCAGGTGGATTGAATGCAAATGTGGACTGGCACTGCTTCTTATAGTACCTATCCTTGAGCTATAACTGGGAGGTTGTCTCTTAACATCCTATTTAGTAATGAGAGTCCACGTACATTTTACTAAATTCCAGTGGATATATTAAGTATCCAGACGTAGTCTACCTACTGAAGATTTCTGATAATACCATACTCCAGGAATTACGAAGACCCACTCTCAGGTAGGATCCTAGTGACATAATGCCATATGATCCCTTGATTTTATCCATTTGGTCACTCTAGCCCTAAGTTCATTTAGACTTATGTGGGGTCCTATTTATCTCACCAGTATACAAGCTCAGACCCCTTTGAAGAAACCACAGGATTTAAACTATCCTTACTATGGTCTGTGATTTTCCCGTCTGAGAGTAGCTAGGGAATCAGCCATTATGTATATACAGGATATAGTCCAATCATTAGTTTAGTTATTGGCTTTGCAGCACTGTAATAGACGGATTATTATTGATATTGGTGCTAGATTCTGAATGAATACAGTATAGCCATATACTCCTCTATCTTGGGTATAATGATCCCTTCTAGTAAATTTAATTACATCCAATTTGAGTTCTTGAGATCTGTTTCGATTACATTGTGTACCAATTAGCTTTATTCAACATATCCGCTGACAGATCCAGCACTGGATAACTTGCAATAGGTTATAGCCACTACGTGGGCAGTTGCCATATAAGTAAGCTCCCAAATAAGTAAGCATTATGCGAATAGATTGTGACACTAGTGATGCTCACGTACTGATTTTCACACTGCTTATATGTTTGGTGGGTTGCCATGGTGACCTACAGCAGACACATACATTTTGGCCTCTTTCTGGCATGTTTCGTGACGTCGTGGTGGGTTGCCATGACAACGCATAACAACGCTTAGGATACTGATTTCCGGGAGTGGTCCAAGTAGCTTACCCGGATGATGACACGCCCCCTCAATACACGCGGTGGTTAGCGTGTTAGCTAATGGCGAAATGCCCATACACATTGGTGATTTTCTAGAGTAAATACTGCTCACAAACAGTAAGTTGAGTTGCAGTTATGTTATCAATAGTTTTTCGTGTACAACATATGAGATATAATCGAGCCACTGCTCATTGTAATAATAAGCCTAGTGAATACCTCATGTTTCGATTACAGTGTATAATATAAACAGGCAGATTTACTTTATGTTCTATATTCTGATGATATTCCATAGCCATTTACCACATTGTCACTGATACACTAGTACATGATATGATATATCGATATACTACACAAATGTTTTTTAACATTATACACTTTTGTTGTCATTATACAGAAATGTAATTTTCTTTGGTTTAACATGCATCCCTTATTGGTTGCTTTGGATGTATTTTGATTGGCTGAAATTTGATGGGGGAGGGGAGTGAGTCATTATTTAACACTGCTTGTTTCACATTTTGGGTTGTCTGAGGAAGGGGTGAATGCCCCGAAACGTCACTGCCGAATAAATATTTGCTGTTTAAAATCCAGAGAGTGCTTATTCTTATTCAGATTATATATATATATATATATATATATATATATATATATATATATATATATATATATATATATATATATATATACTGTATATATATATATATATATATTTTTTTTTTTTTTTTTTTTTTAATGGATCCCTGACCCTGGGTTGGTTCTGCAGCTTTACAGATCAAGCTTGATGGTCACCATAGCAGCTCCCTGAGTGGTTTAGTGACTAAAACATAATTCAGACTAAGTTTTGCATACTAGTATGTATAACACAAAAACAGAATGTAAGGTATGTACAGTAAGTCATTTGGGAAATAACATAGAACACTCATCCCTAACGCCTATCACTACTGTAACCTTATTTCTAACAGTAAACAATAAAATGTAACCCTAGCCATAAATATTAGGTGTAACAGCCACCAACATCAATTAAAAATCAATTCATACTTCCATTAGCATAAATGCTTCTAGTAAAAATGACTGAACATATATTGTTAGGGTTCATGCACCAGTATTCAAGTTCAGAGAGCTGGTCGTGGTGTGTATTGCATCAGAAAAAACTAAATTTGCATCATACAAGTCACTGTTGACTCTTTGAGAAGATGCTGTGCTTGAAATCTGGTGTGCAGGTCCTCACAGCATATGTGCATATGCAGCTGAAAAACAATCACAATATTCCAGATGTAAAAGTAACTGACAAAATATATCACCTTCTAAGCCTCTAATGGGAGTGCAGGGAGCCTGTATCCAGTAACGGATTTAAGGGCATGCTCCTCTGCAGCCATGTAAGCCTAGGATGAGTAGGGTTTTGCAACTATGTTGCAGGTGAGGGGAGGAGTCAGCCTTACCTTATTTAAGTGAGGGGAGGATCCAGTCCTGCCTCTTTCTTCTTCCTGAAGACCTTGGGGAATCTTGTCCCTCCCTCCCGTCCCCTTGTAAAAAAAAAAAAAAAAAAAAGGGGAAAGAATGGATGGATAAACGTTATCAGTGAGTTCACACTGGCTGAACCTATTAAGTTTAAGGGGTGGTGGCATTATCGAGGGTGATGACTTCCATAGGGTTGCTGATTTGGGGATAGGCGGGGATAGGGTTAGTTGGCTTAATCTTAGATAAGTCCTTCCCGCTTAGCTAATATTTGGACTCTCCCCTGGAGATATATTGCTGTATGGCTTAATACACAGGTGTCTTATTGGTTGGAGTAGTCTGGAACAACGCATATCTCCTCATGGCGAGAGGTCATGGCCCAAATTTCAGTACGGGGTCCGCAGGGGTGACAGTCGGGCTAATGGGCGGGGTTATGCCCCAGGCCATGTCCTGGGAGTACCCCGCCCCGCGGACCTGCCGGCTGAAGATCCTCTAGGGCGCCTGGTACCACCTGATAGGGGCGAGATTCCGCAGGATATGCCCACGCTCAAAAAAGCCGGGTCATGACCTCTGGTCATATAGGGTTTAGTTAGCCTCGTATGTCGCCACCTATGTTATTGTTGAGAAGTTATTTATTTAATTATAATAATAAATAAATGCTTCCAGGCTTGGCCTTTAACCCAGCTCTATGTGGGTCAGTGTTTATTTCTAGGTTTAATTAATGGTTATGTTAGTTTGGAATACCAAGTAGGAGCTAAGCCCTTATGCAAAATTACTGATGTTGCAATAATTTTGATAATTTCAGCTTGCAAACAATAGTGTAAGTTTAGAATGTAGAATTAGTGTCTGAGTTTAGGATTTGTGTTTGGTATAAAGGTTATCCCATTGGCTCTCTGGCATATAACAGGAAAACAAATTAATTGCTGTAATGATGATGACAACTCATTTTTAAGACTGATATTTTAATGCAGGCAATATCATCACCACTGAAAAAAAATAGTGTGAACGCTTTTTTATCTAATATAATCTTACTTTTTAAAATTATATAGATGATCTAGGATTCTTTAATCAACACAGCTTTTTTTTCACAGTTTCTGTATAAACTGAGTCTCCTGAGAAGCAAGAAATGATTGTTTGAGATCTACATCACTCTGACTTAAAAATTAAGTAAAGTCATTTTGAGGTTTCTAGTCTAGTTTTATATTTATAATAAGAAAATATAACTCAGAACATTCTTTAAGATACAGTAATAGAGCTAGTAAGTTTCGGTTTAGTGAATATATTGTCCTATTGCTCTGCAGGAGATTACAGAAATTGTATTATATTTTCATAAAGACTAAATGATCAGATTCTTCTGGGAAATCAATGTGCTAAACTACTTGCGTCTGAATACTAATCATTTGCTCCTAACTACCATTTGATTGCATTTTGCCTCCTAATACAAAATAACACCTAATATTTGCATTACTGCCAGAAGCTGGGATCTATGTAATGGCCTGGAGGTATAGGGTCCTCCGGAGATGAACTATATGTGTATCGGAGTAAAAATTCTTGGGGTTTTTCCCCCAGGAACAAAGAAACTACAATATCATCATAATATGTTACTTGGAAGCCATGTTCTGTTCCCGTTGGTGAGTAAACACTAACACATTATTTATCAAACATAAAATCCTCCTTGCTAAAAACACCTCTTAAAGACCAAACTGAAAAAAATATTTTTACAACCATAAAACAGGTCATATGTTAACCTCTCTTTTTTATTATAAAGATATTAGCCAAGTCTTGAACATATCAAAAGTAGATGTGTTAATCATTTGTATTCACAGTACAATGTCTCACTGTCTGAGAGTGCTGAAATGAGTTGCATGGCAGTCAATAGGTTAATATGGAAATCTAGTCTTAAATGTTTAAATAGGTCACTGTAAATAATTTTGCACAGCAATAGCATATTCAGTGTGATGTAGATTTATTTTGGAGCCTTAACATGAAATATAATCTAAACAAATGAATGTCCATTTAAATAGTACTTTTCATCTAGAAATACAATATGTAGGTCATGTGTCAACCACCTTAATGGTTTTGTGGCCATAAAAGGACATTAATCACCTCTTTTATTTGTATAAATAATACGGTTGTTCCACACTCCCTAGGAGTCCAAAAAGCAAATTTTGTAACCTGCAAATGCTGCAAAACAAATAGTGAATTTGGCAATTACAGATTTTGCTATTTGGCCTCTTTTGAGAGGGAGGGACAAACACAAGGCTAGATTACGAGTGGAGCGCTATTTCGCACTCTCGATAGCACGTTCCTAGACTTTGCCTTTTTTTCCCGACAGCATTAACGTATTACCCCATAGAAGTCAATAAAGCGCAAAAATTGGGTAGGGGGAAACGAACAACCTCCTTGCAGGCAAATCCGATCAGATTTTCTCAAGTGCGCTAACCCGACAAGAAAATTTGAATATTTCAGGTTCTAATGTTCTTCACATAGCAGAATATGTTCTATCCATTCATAAATACACATATACATATATATATATATATATATACAGGATGTTATTTTGGTAAAATGTATATCTATATCTATATATATATATGTATACACACACACATACATACATACATATTTTACCAAAATAACATCATATATATACAGTATATATATATATATATATATATATATATATATATATATATATATATATATATATATACGGTATATACATATATATATATATATATATATATATATATATATATATATATATATATACCAAAAAATAGGAAGCACTCTCCGGGACTTATCTTCAATATAAAATTTTATAGTCCCCTGCTTATTTTCTAAGGCCTAGATTTGGAGTTCGGCGGTAGCCGTCAAAACCAGCGTTAGAGGCTCCTAACGCTGGTTTTGGCCGCCCGCTGGTATTTGGAGTCAGTGATTAAAGGGTCTAACGCTCACTTTACAGCCGCGACTTTTCCATACCGCAGATCCCCCTACGCCATTTGCGTAGCCTATATTTTCAATGGGATCTTTCTAACGCTGGTATTTAGAGTCGTTTCTGAAGTGAGCGTTAGAGCTCTAACGACAAAATTCCAGCCGCCTGAAAAAAGCAGGAGTTAAGAGCTTTCTGGCTAACGCCGGTTTATAAAGCTCTTAACTACTGTACCCTAAAGTACACTAACACCCATAAACTACCTATGTACCCCTAAACCGAGGTCCCCCGACACCGCCGCCACTCGATTAAAATTTTTAACCCCTAATCTGCCGACCGCCACCTACGTTATATTTATGTACCCCTAATCTGCTGCCCCTAACCCCGCCGACCCCTGTATTATATTTATTCACCCCTAACCTGCCCCCCACAACGTCGCCGCCAGCTACTTACAATAATTAACCCCTAATCTTCCGACCGCAAATCGCCGCCACCTACGTTATCCCTATGTACCCCTAATCTGCTACCCCTAACACCGCCGACCCCTATATTATATTTATTAACCCCTAATCTGCCCCCCTCAACGTCGCCGACACCTGCCTACACTTATTAACTCCTAATCTGCCGAGCGGACCTGAGCGCTACTATAATAAAGATATTAACCCCTAACCCGCCTCACTAACCCTATCATAAATAGTATTAACCCCTAATCTGCCCTCCCTAACATCGCCGACACCTACCTTCAATTATTAACCCCTAAACTTCCGATCGGAGCTCACCGCTATTCTAATAAATGGATTAACCCCTAAAGCTAAGTATAACCCTAACACTAACACCCCCCTAAGTTAAATATAATTTACATCTAACGAAATTAATTAACTCTTATTAAATAACTTATTCCTATTTAAAGCTAAATACTTACCTGTAAAATAAATCCTAATATAGCTACAATATAAATTATAATTATATTATAGCTATTTTAGGATTAATATTTATTTTACAGGCAACTTTGTATTTATTTTAACCAGGTACAATAGCTATTAAATAGTTAAGAACTATTTAATAGTTACCTAGTTAAAATAAATAACAAATTTACCTGTAAAATAAATCCTAACCTAAGTTATAATTAAACCTAACACTACCCTATCAATAAAATAATTAAATAAACTACCTACAATTACCTACAATTAACCTAACACTACACTATCAATAAATTAATTAAACACAATTGCTACAAATAAATACAATTAAATAAACTAGCTAAAGTACAAAAAATAAAAAAAGAACTAAGTTACAGAAAATAAAAAAATATTTACAAACATAATAAAAATATTACAACAATTTAAACTAATTACACCTACTCTAAGCCCCCTAATAAAATAACAAAGCCCCCCAAAATAAAAAATTCCCTACCCTATTCTAAATTAAAAAAGTTACAAGCTCTTTTACCTTACCAGCCCTGAACAGGGCCCTTTGCGGGGCATGCCCCAAGAATTTCAGCTCTTTTGCCTGTAAAAAAAAACATACAATACCCCCCCCCAACATTACAACCCACCACCCACATACCCCTAATCTAACCCAAAACCCCCCTTAAATAAACCTAACACTAATCCCCTGAAGATCTTCCTACCTTGTCTTCACCATCCAGGTATCACCGATCCGTCCTGGCTCCAAGATCTTCATCCAACCCAAGCGGGGGTTGGCGATCCATAATCCGGTGCTCCAAAGTCTTCCTCCTATCCGGCAAGAAGAGGACATCCGGACCGGCAAATATCTTCTCCAAGCGGCATCTTCGATCTTCTTCCATCCGGTGCGGAGCGGGTCCATCTTGAAGCAGGCGACGCGGGATCCATCCTCTTCTTCCGATGTCTCCCGACTAATGACGGTTCCTTTAAGGGACGTCATCCAAGATGGCGTCCCTCGAATTCCGATTGGCTGATAGGATTCTATCAGCCAATCGGAATTAAGGTAGGAATTTTCTGATTGGCTGATGGAATCAGCCAATCAGAATCAAGTTCAATCCGATTGGCTGATCCAATCAGCCAATCAGATTGAGCTCGCATTCTATTGGCTGTTCCGATCAGCCAATAGAATGCGAGCTCAATCTGATTGGCTGATGGGATCGGCCAATCGGATTGAACTTGATTCTGATTGGCTGATTCCATCAGCCAATCAGAAAATTCCTACCTTAATTCCGATTGGCTGATAGAATCCTATCAGCCAATCGGAATTCGAGGGACGCCATCTTGGATGACGTCCCTTAAAGGAACCGTCATTAGTCGGGAGACATCGGAAGAAGAGGATGGATCCGCGTCGCCTGCTTCAAGATGGACCCGCTCCGCACCGGATGGAAGAAGATCGAAGATGCCGCTTGGAGAAGATGTTTGCCGGTCCGGATGTCCTCTTCTTGCCGGATAGGAGGAAGACTTTGGAGCACCGGATTATGGATCGCCAACCCCCGCTTGGGTTGGATAAAGATCTTGGAGCCAGGACGGATCGGTGATACCTGGATGGTGAAGACAAGGTAGGAAGATCTTCAGGGGCTTAGTGTTAGGTTTATTTAAGGGGGGTTTGGGTTAGATTAGGGGTATGTGGGTGGTGGGTTGTAATGTTGGGGGGGGGTATTGTATGTTTTTTTTTACAGGCAAAAGAGCTGAAATTCTTGGGGCATGCCCCGCAAAGGGCCCTGTTCAGGGCTGGTAAGGTAAAAGAGCTTGTAACTTTTTTAATTTAGAATAGGGTAGGGAATTTTTTATTTTGGGGGGCTTTGTTATTTTATTAGGGGGCTTAGAGTAGGTGTAATTAGTTTAAAATTGTTGTAATATTTTTATTATGTTTGTAAATATTTTTTTATTTTCTGTAACTTAGTTCTTTTTTTATTTTTTGTACTTTAGCTAGTTTATTTAATTGTATTTATTTGTAGCAATTGTGTTTAATTAATTTATTGATAGTGTAGTGTTAGGTTAATTGTAGGTAATTGTAGGTAGTTTATTTAATTATTTTATTGATAGGGTAGTGTTAGGTTTAATTATAACTTAGGTTAGGATTTATTTTACAGGTAAATTTGTTATTATTTTAACTAGGTAACTATTAAATAGTTCTTAACTATTTAATAGCTATTGTACCTGGTTAAAATAAATACAAAGTTGCCTGTAAAATAAATATTAATCCTAAAATAGCTATAATATAATTATAATTTATATTGTAGCTATATTAGGATTTATTTTACAGGTAAGTATTTAGCTTTAAATAGGAATAAGTTATTTAATAAGAGTTAATTTATTTCGTTAGATAAAAATTATATTTAACTTAGGGGGGTGTTAGTGTTAGGGTTAGACTTAGCTTTAGGGGTTAATCCATTTATTAGAATAGCGGTGAGCTCCGATCGGAAGTTTAGGGGTTAATAATTGAAGGTAGGTGTCGGCGATGTTAGGGAGGGCAGATTAGGGGTTAATACTATTTATGACAGGGTTAGTGAGGCGGATTAGGGGTTAATAATTATTATTATAGTAGCGCTCAGGTCCGCTCGGCAGATTAGGGGTTAATAAGTGTAGGTAGGTGTCGGTGACGTTGTGGGGGGCAGATTAGGGGTTAATAAATATAATATAGGGGGCGGCGGTGTTAGGGGTAGCAGATTAGGGGTACATAGGGATAACGTAGGTGGCGGCGTTTTACGGAGCGGCAGATTAGGGGTTAATAATAATATGCAGGGGTCAGCGATAGCGGGGGCGGCAGATTAGGGGTTAATAAGTGTAAGGGTAGGGGTGTTTAGACTCGGGGTACATGTTAGGGTGTTAGGTGCAGACGTAGGAAGTGTTTCCCCATAGGAAACAATGGGGCTGCGTTAGGAGCTGAACGCTGCTTTTTTGCAGGTGTTAGGTTTTTTTTCAGCTCAAACAGTCCCATTGTTTCCTATGGGAGAATCGTGCACGAGCACGTTTTTGAGGCCGGCCGCGTCCGTAAGCAACTCTGGTATCGAGAGTTGCATTTGCGGTAAAAATGCTCTACGCTCCTTTTTTGGAGCCTAACACAGCATTTGTTTTAACTCTCGATACCAGAGTTAAATTTATGGTGCGGCCAGAAAAAAGCCTGCGGAGCGTTAACAGCCCTTTTACCGCCGAACTCCAAATCTAGGCCTAAGTGTGAGATTCCGTATTATATTATTTTGAGTTGAGGGCAATACAATAACAAACATTTCGTTATTTGGAAAATAATTAATTTACCTGATTGTATTAATTCTGTCGTAATGTTACTATGTATTTTGCTATGCTTTGTTTTTAGAGGCACATGAGTTCTGGTAGCCATGGCAACCACCGAACCTGCGCAGTGGTGCGGTGGAGACGCCATGGAAGTTCCGGTTTCTTCGTGGGTGTTGGTGATGGGGTAAGCTATTTAAACTATCTATTGTGCACTTTATATTTATGGTCTAAGGGCGGGGATAACATCCCCGAAATGTCACTTTACTTATTTGAATAAAATTTTATATTGAAGACAAGTCCCGGAGAGTGCTTCCTATTTTTGGGTATATGGTGTTTTCTTAAATGCAACCCGGGCAGAGCTCCCTGGACACACACACACACACACACATATATATATATATATATATATATATATATATATATATAGCAAAACAGGAAACAGCACTCTCTGGACTTAAGTAAAAAACAAGTAGTTTATTCAGTAACGTTTCGGGGAATGCTCCCCTTCATCAGACCAACAACATACAAGTGAGACAAACATTTAAGCATACACAAACCCCTCCCCCTAGTGCAAAAAACCGCCAAAAATGGTTGCCATAGCAACCAAGCAACCAGTTCAAAGTAAATACATTTACCAATGCAACAATGACATCAAAGAAACCAGATCATTATGGTTAATTAGCATCAGGTCAATTAGCAAATCAACACATCATCCTACCACATAATACACCTGCTGTATATTAGTACTTCTAATACCCCAGTGGCAGTGTGTCCTTTTAAAGAGACATATCACAATATTATTAGCTAAGTACAGGAACACAAGAATGTGTAGAAAAAAGGGGTTGAAAAAACGTTTAGTTAAACCACGGCACCTCAACATATTGAAATGCAATTCACGTAATGCACTTATAGTAAAAAAAACTTATAGTATAAGACTGAAATAGATAAACAACTGGCGGATGTCTCAACCTACAAAGCCTTACCTTGTGACCCCACGATTACCTATAAAGCACGGATTGACTCAGTTATTGAACATGCAGCACAAATGAACTGGATAGACCCTACCACCAAGGAATGGCTAACTACTAACAACCCAGTCAGGCCAATTCTCTATACACTCCCCAAGATACACAAACAATTGGTACATCCACCTGGACGCCCCATTGTCTCAGCACGGGGGTCACTCCTACAACCCCTGGCTAAATATGTTGACTCTATGCTACAACCACTGGTTGTAAACATGCGCTCATACCTAAGAGACTCCACCACACTCATTGCATATCTCACTGACATATCTGACATAGAACCAGGAGACGTGCTTGCCAGTCTTGACGTCACAAGCCTCTATACTATTATACCGCACGAAATGGGGATGGAGATAATTACCAACTGCCTTGAAAGATGCCCATATGTGGGTCCCCCTACCAGCTTTATTATTGAACTTCTATCTCTATGTCTTAAGCTGAACTACTTTAAATTCGAAAGGAGATTTTATCTTCAGCTCATGGGAACGGCCATGGGCTCGAATATGGCACCTGCTTTTGCAAACTTATTCATGGAACATATGGAGGAAAAGGTGTTCAAGGTATATGACAATCAACAAGTACGCTTTTACAAGCGCTACATTGATGATATCGTTGTGGTCTGGAGAGGCACGATTGAGTCCTTTGGCGAGTGGGTCAAATCCCTGAACACAATAGGGGGACAGGTTCAATTGAAGGAAGTGTCCAGCTACAATGAAGTGGATTTCCTGGATCTAAGAATTTATAAGATAAACAACAGATTGGGTACCACCTTATTTAAAAAGTCTACCGACAGAAACACACTGCTACATGCTTCTAGTTACCATCCAAGATCACTCATAAAAGCCATCCCTAAGGCACAGCTGCTGAGAGTCATCCGCAATAACACATCAGAGGAAAACCGTGAGGTACAACTGAAAGAAATGGAATCACGGTTTTACAGCAGAGGATACAATGGTAACACTATAAAGGAAGCAAGGGCCCAGTTGAGCATGAAAATGCCAAAAAGAGACCAACAGAAGAGGATGAATTTTGTCACTGCATACACCCCTAGCACGAGAACACTAGGAGTTACTTTAAAAGAGAAATGGGATATTGTCCAGACTGATCCATCATTACCATACCACGACTATGGACCACCCAGAATTGGATATAAGAGGGGAAGAAACCTAAAAGACATCTTAATGAACACTGATCCAACTGATAGCTACAGCAAGGTCAAGACAAACACCAAAAGGGGCTCCTACAAGTGCCCGAGTTGTGTAACGTGTAACGCCATGCTGCAATGCAAGCAATTCAAACATCCACACAATAAACACGAGCTACAAGATCAAGCATTTCCTTACGTGTACCACAAAATTTGTGGTGTACATGCTGAATTGCAACTGTGGCCTATTCTATATAGGTAAGACGTCAGATGACATTAAGAAAAGGATGGCTAATCACAGGAGTGCCATCCGGACGGCAATTGAGAAAGGCAAGAGTGACCAACCGGTGGCCAGACATTTTATGGAGAAGGGTCACTCTGTGGCGGACCTGAGATTTAAACTCATCGATCATGTACCCCCAATGCCTAGGGGAGGTGACAGGGACACCCGTCTCTTACAGAAGGAGGCCGAGTGGATTTTCAAACTGGACACTATACACCCCAGAGGTTTGAACATGGGGATAGACTGGCATTGTTTTTTATGAACTAAGCTGTGTACGCTTCTAATGTATCTGGTTGTATCTTTCTAAGGGGATTAATTTAGTTTGTACAGTAGCTGATACTATGTTTGCATTCTTTTATCCACAGTGGGTTCATGAAGTCTGGTTGCTGATTGGCTGTAGGCTCTGCCCATATTTATCCTCCAGGAGGGGTGCCCAATGGGTGTACCCTTATTTAGGTTGTTTCTGTTATGTATATTAGTGGATGTTACTTTTGATGCACACCGCAGTGTTGACACATCACTGAGTGCTGGTGCTACTAACCTTGCACTACGGAACCCTGTTAGCACTAGTATTTTCTGTATCTAGGGGGATGGGACCTGCCTGTACTATGTATTTATTCACATTAGTTTAGGGGTCTCTTTTCCTTTATAGCGATCCGTATATTTCTGGGCCACCGGGCTCTAGCAAACCTGTAATCACAGCATCAGCCTGAAACATACTGTGACCGACATATCTTTTGACTTTGGACCCCTGCCCCCCTATCTCATAGCAAAACTGTCACTCACACAGGGATAGGGGCTTGTCCCAGACGGCCTATCAGGGACCTTGCCTTACACAGTAATAATTGACTGGGCATGGCTTACACGCATGCGCACACTTATAGACATCCTTTTTGTGACCCTGTAAAATTGCCTATGCACGGACAATAGGTGTCTTGACCGCAAGACCGGTGCTGACAGGTTAGAAATGACAGACGCATATACCCTTCTCATCGTGTTTGTCAGACTGAACTAGCTGGGTTACTAGACCTAGTGGGTGACTCCTGATATCTGGGTATTAGGGGTGTTGTACTATCTTCTACTGCATATCCTGCTGCATTTATTACGTTCATGACCCGGACCCTTCCTTCCCTTAGTAGTACCTTGGGGCCCTCTTACCATGCCATTTTATTAACTCTGTTTGTCCGGTGTGGGGGCTTGTCCTTTCTATCCTATTGGGTACCTAGCTGGAGCATTGGGGGCTGGACTGTGCCGGGTTTCCACGCATGCGCATATCCCTTGTTGTTCCGCTAGTAGCTGTGCTAGATTCAGCGCGAGGTTGGTCCGATGCTGAACAGGGTGATTACATAGGTCGTGCTACACTTTGTGCATGTAATACGGTCACATCGTTTGAGGTATCTGTATAACGAGTTTGCTGCTATTTGCTTCTATAGCATTTATGGTACACATGACCCTTGACTATGTAGTACGGGTATTATGAGTTAGGCATTTACTATAAGTGCATTACGTGAATTGCATTTCAATATGTTGAGGTGCCGTGGTTTAACTAAACGTTTTTTCAACCCCTTTTTTCTACACATTCTTGTGTTCCTGTACTTAGCTAATAATATTGTGATATGTCTCTTTAAAAGGACACACTGCCACTGGGGTATTAGAAGTACTAATATACAGCAGGTGTATTATGTGGTAGGATGATGTGTTGATTTGCTAATTGACCTGATGCTAATTAACCATAATGATCTGGTTTCTTTGATGTCATTGTTGCATTGGTAAATGTATTTACTTTGAACTGGTTGCTTGGTTGCTATGGCAACCATTTTTGGCGGTTTTTTGCACTAGGGGGAGGGGTTTGTGTATGCTTAAATGTTTGTCTCACTTGTATGTTGTTGGTCTGATGAAGGGGAGCATTCCCCGAAACGTTACTGAATAAACTACTTGTTTTTTACTTAAGTCCAGAGAGTGCTGTTTCCTGTTTTGCTACATTTCAACTACTCTAGCACCCTGGCCCTTGGAGAACTGTTTGTGAGAGTGCAACTGACTCTTTTTGCCTATATATATATATATATATATATATATATATATATATATATAAAATTCATGAAAAAGCACTCACTGAACATCAGTGATAATAAACAAAAACAAACTAATGTTTATTGTAATGTTTCAGGACCACAAACATCCCTTCTTCTGACAAACAAGTGAAAAATTCAAACATTTATAGGCCTGTGTGACCCTCTCCCTCTGGGCTACCAATCAGAGATAGCCATGTGCTATCTCTCAAACTCCCCTTTTCCTCTTTCTGACCACCATCTCCTTACTTGCAACATATCATCCCTTTCTACAACTCTCCCACCTTCTACTCCTCACACCAAACTTCACAGAAACATTATGTCTTTAGATCAACAACAACTTGCTAATTCCCTTAAACCGCTCCTCTCATCCTTCTCCTCCTTTTCCTGCCCTGAACAATCTATCTGCCACTATAATTCCACCCTTATACCCGTCCTTGACAATCTCGCCCCTCTTACCACTGCTCGGAAATCACACACTCATCCCCAGCCCTGGCATACTCCTCTGACACGGTACCTACGCAGATGTTCCCATACTGCTGAATGGCATAGGAGAAAATCACGTAGTTCAGCTGATTTTCTTCATTACAAATTCATCTTGAACTCCTACTACTCTGCCCTTAATCTCCACAAGCAACACTACTTCTCTACTCTTATCTCTAATCTTTCTTCAAACCCAAAACGTCCAAATACTCTCCTCCGCCCTCCCGCACTTCCTAATACAACTTCTCTGTCAGCTCAAGACTTTGCCAGTCAATTCATTAACAAAATTGACTTCATCAGACATGAAATCAGCTCTCAACATAATTCCATTCTCTCCCCCCCTCAAATGCTCTCACTCAACCACAACCCTCATAACCTGAAACTTAGTTCATTCTCCCCTGTTACTAATGAAGAAGTTTCGGCACTTATACTGCGCTCTCACCTCACTACCTGTCCCCTTGACCCTATCCCCTCACAGCTACTCCCCTCCCTCTCTGCTACCCTTACCCCTATACTAACACACATTTTCAACCTCTCCCTCAGCACTGGTACATTTCCCTCATCGATGAAACATGTGCTGGTCACACCTATCCTCAAAAAACCTTCCCTTGATCCTACCTCCCCATCCAACTACCGCCCTATTTCCCTCCTCCCTCTTGCTTCAAAGCTTCTCGAAAAAACTAGTATATGCACCCCTATCCCATTTCCTTACGTTAAACTCCCTTCTTGACCCGCTGCAATCTGGATTTCGTCCCTATCACTCCACAGAGACAGCTATTGTTAAGGTCACCAACGACCTACTTACAGCTAAATCAAAAGGCCACTTCTCTCTGCTTATCCTCCTTGATCTGTCCACAGCCTTTGACACTGTCAACCACCCTCTTTTGCTCCAAACCCTCCAATCCTTCGGCATCTGTGACACAGCCCTTTCGTGGCTCTCTTCCTACCTATCAAACCATACCTTCAGTGTAGCCTTCTCTGGGGCCTCCTCTACCCCGTCACCACTTTCTGTCAGAGTACCACAAGGCTCTGTCCTTGGTCCCCTTCTCTTCTCAATCTATACATCATCACTAGGTTCCCTAATTAAATCCCATGGTTTCCAGTATCATTTGTATGCCGATGACACCCAAATCTACTTCTCTGCACCAGACCTATCTCCTTCCTTGCTAACCTGTGTCACTGTCTGTCTTGCAAAAATAAGCTGTGTAATAGATATATGTGAAATGTCAATAACAAAATGGATTAACCATATTGGGGCATATCTATCAAGCTCCGAATGGACCTTGATGCCCCGTGTTTCTGGCGAGCCTGCAGGCTCGCCAGAAAAAGCAGTTATGAAGCAGCGGTCACAAAGACCGCTGCTCCATAACCTGTCCTTCTGCTCTGAGCACGCGGACAGACATCGTCGGAAATCAACCCAATTGAATACGATCGGGTTGATTGACACCCCCCTGCTGGTGCAATATTGCTCTCCATATTCAGCGAGGTCTGGCAGACCTGATCCACACTGTCGGATCAGGTCCACCAGACTTTAATAAATAGAGGCTGATGTGTGTGCTCAAAGTGCTATGTGTTAAACATAAAAGGGTATATATATCCTCTTCATTCCAATGATCCGAATCTGCGTGCATATAGCCAGCATGGCTAACAAAAAAATACACCTAATAGGTTCTCATGTATAACACCCACCTACCGGATTCGTCAATGGGTGTAAAAGTGTGGTAAAATCACGCCCCTCGCACGGAGCACCCGTCAAAGTATCATATAGCACAAAGAGATCATCATCCTACAAATGTCGTAGCGGTACCATCAGAAATACAAAGTAGAGAACATGTACACATCACCAAATGCTATAGAATAAGTGCGATCCAAAGTGACACCACTGCTTAGTGTGTAGTGACTCAACGGGCTGCCCCGTCCTCCCCTCAGAGTTAAAAGTCAATGGGGCAAAACATGTATCACACCCACCTACAGGATTCGTTCCTAGGTGATGTTATGAGTATAAGCCACGCTTCTCACACTGAGACAATGTGTATTATAACACAAACAGATCCTAATGATACCGATGTCATAACAGTGCACAAGGACTTAAAATCTGAATTGTCTATGGACACTATCCACAGATGTAATACCTACATGATCCGCAGTGTTATCGGAAAATATTATATTATATGATGACATTTGGGGCAGCCACACCCCCCGTACAAAGCTAAGAGCCAATAAGACAAAAAGCTCTACAGAAATTGACACTAACATCAGACAAACATATAGTGTGCTGCAGGGTACACTGATAAGCAGTATAGAATATCAACCCGAGTAAAAGCCACAACCAAAGAATACCACAACAGATGATAATATATAAAGAACAAAACCAAGACCAAAACATAAAATAAAAATAAAAGATTCTATACCAATATGTGAACGGCAGTGTCAGGGTTTTTTCGCTGCTTTGTTTGCCATGTGCTGCTGGCAGCCATTTTACTCACCTCTCTTGCTGAGTCTGGTGCAGAGTGTGTGATGCTGCTCATTTCCTGTACGCCCTCTTATGGTCAGACTGGTGTACATCATCCGTGTGAGACAGGTTGCAGCCTCTCTTCAGTATGCTTTGCCCTTGCGTTGTCTCAGACCTGTTTGTGAGTTCCAGTTCCTGTGTATTACCTGGCTGTCTGACGTCCCTCCTGGTTCCTGATCCCTGGCTTGTTCCTGACTCTGCTGTTCTCCTTGTTCCTGATTCCGGTTCGTCTGACTATTCGCTTTGGCTCCTGACTCCTGGCTTGTTATTTGACTTGTGGACTTTTTATTATTTTTTGTTATTAATAAAGGTGTGATTATTTTTGCACTTCTCGTCTCAGTCTGCTTTCTGGCACCCTGACAGGCAGCATATCCATCCGAAAACAAGAACAAAAATGATAGATAATGGAATAGAGTAATAGACAAAAGGCCATCACAAAATTCAGATTAAGAAAAGATTTAACCCTCCCAGTGACATATAGTCAGACTTGGGAACATCGAGCTCATAGAATTTTTGACAGCACCTATAAGCTGTCCAACAAGAAATCATAGGATTTATAAAATGTGCACCCTCAACTATAATAATAAAAAGAAAAGGAACTATAGCAATAATGATCATAGTGGTTATAAAATGTGTCCTCTAGAAAATATAATCATAGTAGGAACTATATAGATAATATGGAAATCGGCCAAAAACTAAACTAGAACAAAAACACCAGCATAACAGTCCCTCTCTTAATAGGGAGGCCATGTAGAAAGGTCGTGGTACATAAGATACCCCATGATCAATAAGCTCCCTATATCCATTTGGAACGGTTCAAAATGTGCAAAATTATAGTGTCCCTAGTCAATCTCATAGGGAAAAATGTCATATACGCAACTCAGCATACCCAAGACCATAAACTAAACAATATACTCTACAGGTTGCCCGCCATAGACTGAGCCTTGACAGTCAGGCAATGACAATCCCGCTCCATGCGCACAGAAAATCATCAATACAAAATATGAAAAGGGCACCAAAATAAGGAGGTCCAGGACCAATGTACCGAGGTAGACCACACCAGAAAACGAGATCATTCCACGGAGAGGAATATTACCCTGTGGTGCTAGTGTGGTGAATATATAATCAAACACATATATACAAGAACATAAATACAAAACATGGCTTAAAACCTCACATCACATAGAGTACCACAATCGAAATTCAGAATTCTAATATTACATCAACTATAAAGTTAGTTAAGGTCAATCCTATGAGGAACATGAAAAAAAATTTATTCAAGGAATATTACTTTTGGAAAAAAAATATTATGTAACTATGTTAAACCACTAGGCAAGAGTTTAAATGGATGAAAATAAAAGACGCCGCCGGGATGAAAATAGAAGATGCCGCCGGGATGAAGACTTCTCACCGCCTGGATGAGGATGGATGTTCGGACTTCAGAAACTGTGACTGGATCTTCAGGGGTTAGTGTTAGGTTCTTTTTAAATCTTTTTTTTTTTTTTTTTTTTTAAATTAGGGTTTGGGCTTTAGGTAAAAGAGCTGAATGCCCTTTTCAGGGCAATGTAATAGAGCTTAATGCCCTTTTAAGGGCAATGCCCATACAAATGCCCTTTCAGGGCAATGGGTAGTTTTTGTTAGAGTTAGTTTTTTTTATTTTGGGGAGTTGGTTGGGTGGTGGATTTTACTGTTGTGGGGTCTTTGTATTTTTTCCAGGTAAAAGAGCTGATTTCTTTAGGGCAATGCCCTACAAAAGGCCCTTTTAAGGGCTATTGGTAGTTTATTGTAGGCTAGGGTTTTTTTTTTATTTTGGGGGACATTTTTATTTTATAGGGCTATTAGATTAGGTGTAATTGTTTTTATTTTGGATAATTTGTTTGTTACTTTTTGTAATTTAGTATTTTTTATTTTTTGTAATTTTAGACCAAAAATTTTTTAGTAGTGTTTTTTTTTAATGTGTAATTTAGTTTTTGTAATTGGTAGTTATTTTAATTTTAGTATATTAGTTTAGTATAATAGTTATGTTAGGTCAATTTATAGTTTAAACTTAGTTTTTTTTTAATTTCACAGGTAAGTTTTTTATTTATTTTAAGATAGGGATATTGTAATTTTAATATAAAGTTAGGGGGTTGTTAGGCTTAGGGGTTAATAGTTTAGTATTTTGATATGTGGGGGACTGGTGGTTTAGGGGTTAATAACTTTATTATAGTGGAGGCGATGTCGGGGAGCAGTGAAATAGAGGTTAATAACTTTATTACAGTGGCGGCGATGTCGGGGAGCGGCGGAATAGGGGTTAATAACTTTATTATAGTGGTGGCAATGTCGGGGAGCGGTGGAATAGTGGTTAATCACTTTTATTAGTGGCAGCAATGTCAATAGCGGCAGATTAGGGGTTAATAACTTTATTTAGTTGTCGGCGATGTCGGGGCGGCAGATTAGGGGTGTTTAGACTTGGGGTTTATGTTAGGGTGTTAAGTTAAAATGTAACTTTTTGTTCCCCATAGACATCAAAGGGGTTGCAGTACGGCGATCGCCATTCCGCACTTCAGGT
The DNA here is from genome assembly GCF_027579735.1 of Bombina bombina. NCBI lineage: Eukaryota > Metazoa > Chordata > Amphibia > Anura > Bombinatoridae > Bombina > Bombina bombina. Next base: position 271,562,418 of record NC_069502.1, on the reverse strand, counting down.
GTTATTTTTTTTTCTAAAACGCTCTTCCCATTGATGTCAATGGGGGGAAAGCATGCATGTCAAGGCAGCCCTTGGATTTTGTGTGATATGGAGCTTAACCCCACCATATCGCACGCACAAGGCGGCTTTTCAGAAACTTGTAATGGCAGCGCTATCGAGGGTGAAATAAAGCAACTTTTGTGGCGTTCATTTTGCACCCTCTATAGCGCACAACTCGTAATCTAGGCGTATATTAAATATAAATATTGCATAAATATGATTTTACATGATTTCAGCTAGAAGAGATTCAAAGAACACAAACCACATTTGAAAACAGAAGTGAATTTAAAAGTGTCTTAAAATTACATGCTCTATCTGAATCATGCAAGTTTAATTTTGACCTTCCTATCCCTTTAACTATAAAGGGTTCCAATTCACTTGTATATATGTCTACATATGCATTTATGTGTTTATATGTGTATATATGTCTGTAAATACATATATACAGTTACTTATAAATACATAAATTCATATGTACACACACACACACATATATATATATATATATATATATATATATATATATAATGTCAAAGTAGTATATGCACACCTCTCAAAATCCACAACTACCAGGGTGCTGAATCAAACGTTCATATAAAACATCAGGATTCAGGACAGCACTCACTGGATTTTGAATAAAATATAACCTTTATTGGTACATCCATTAAAATACGAGTCCCATGACGTTTAACTGCTGCCAGTTAGGCACCGAAACGTCATGGGACTCGTATTTTAACAGATGTCCCAATAAAGGTTATATTTTATTCAAAATCCAGTGAGTGCTGTCCTGAATCCTGATGTTTTATATATATACTAGTCCTAAAGCCCGTTCACACGGGCCATTTTTTGCAGTATAGCGGTCCCACCTCTTGCTCTCTCTCCCTCCCGCTCTCTTTTGCTCTCTCTCCCCCCTCTCTTTTGCTATCTCTCTCCCCCTCTCTTTTGAGCTCTCACTCTCTCCCCCCTCTCTTTTGAGCTCTCTCTCTCCCTCCTCTCTTTTGTGCTCTCTCTCCCCCCCTCTCGTTTGCGATCTCTCTCTCCCCCTCTCTTTTGCGTGCTCTCTCCCCCTCTCTTTTGTGCTCTCTCTCTCCCTCTCTCTTTTATGCTCTCTCTCCCCATCTCTTTTGCGCTCTCTCCCCCTCTCTCTCCCCCCTCTCTTTTGCGCTCTCTCTCTCCCCCCTCTTTTGCACTCTCTCTCTCCCTTCTTTTGCGCTCTCTCTCCCCCTCTCTTTTGTGCTCTCTCTCCCCCTCTCTTTTGCGCTCTCTCTCCCCTCTCTCTTTTGCGCTCTCTCTCCCCCTCTCTTTTGCGCTCTCTCACCCCCCTCTCTTTTGCGCTCTCTCACCCCCCTCTCTTTTGCGCTCTCTCCCCCTCTTTTGCTCTCTCTCTCTCCCCCATCTCTTTTGCTCTCTCTCTCTCCCCACTCTTTTGCTCGCTCTCTCTCCCCCTCTCTTTTGCGCTCTCTCCCCCCTCTTTTGCACTCTCCCTCTCCACCTCTCTTTTGCGCTCTCTCCCCCCCCTCTCTTTTGCGCTCTCTCTCCCCCTCTCTTTTGCTCTCTCTCCCCATCACTTTTGTGCTCTCTCTCCCCCTCTCTTTTGAGCTCTCTCCCCATCTCTTTTGCGCTCTCTCTCCCCCTCTGTTTTGAGCTCTCTCTCTCCCCCCTCTCTTTTGCGCTCTCTCTCCCCCTCTCTTTTGCGCTCTCTCCCCCCCTCTCTTTTGAGCTGTCTCCCCCCCTCTCCCCCCCCCCTCTCTCTCCCCCCTCTCTCTATCCCTCCCCTCTCTCTCTCCACCCCTCCTCTCTCTCTCTCCCCCCTCCTCTCTCTCTCCCTCCCCTCTCTCTCTCTCCCTCCTCTCTCTCTCTCCCCCCTTCCTCTCTCCCCCCCCTCCTCTGTCTCTCTCCCTCCTCCTCTCTTTCTCTCTCCCCCCTCTCCTCTCTCTCCCCTCCTCTCCTCTCTCTCCCCTCCTCTCCTCTCTCTCTCCCCTCCTCTCCTCTCTCTCTCCCCTCCTCTCCTCTCTCTCTCCCCTCCTATCTACACAACAAAAGGGTGAGCGCTAATAAATAGCTAGTGATAACCTCAATGATATATAAGCATGTAAATACAATTAGAATTGCCAGCAATTTGGCATGTTAAAGGAAAGTTCAATTTCAGATTAAGAAGTGTATCTTTCTTCCCAACGATGGCAGCCTCCTCCTCACCAACAATGGTCCAGAGATGCTATATAAAAGACAAAACAGAGGGGCGCCTCATGTGTAGTATCATCAAATAAGCATAAAGCCACAGAAAAAAGCCAAATGGGTACTCACAAAGCTCTGGAGCACACCTATATGCTTGTAGGGACAGGCTGCAGATTTTATCAGGTGTGACAGCTCACCCACAGAGGATATCAGTCATTAAATGTAGTAGGAAAATAAAACACAGGAAAAGCACCAAATTGCGCAGATCACAAAGGATATGGTGTTTGACTTAGCACAAAGAAAGATTGGGTACTCACATATTAGATGAGCACACTTATGTGCTAGTAGGAGCAAGCTGGCATATTATGGTAAGGTGTGTCAGCTCACCACCAAGGGACTTTTCCTTAGGATGCAATATCCAAAAGTGGCAGACTTCAGTGTGTTAGGTCCCACTCCAAGCAGGTGCAGGCAGGTAAAATCACTTACAAGAGTATTTGTTAAAAATTAAAAAGTTCTATTTATTAAAAACAAATTAAAATACATATACAAAGGAGTGAACTAGGGGCATACAGTCAAGCCCCCTGTAAATGCAACGCGTTTCTCGGCTCATACGCCGTTTCCTCAGGTATATTTTTTACCCTGCTACTGTCCTGCTTTATATACCTACTATCTAATGCTAACTAACATTTTTCCTCTCTATCCTAAGGGCATGTACCCATAATTGGTAATCTTCAACACCTGACTGTTTCACGGTTTATTTGCAAAGGTATCAGTCTAGTGTGTTAAAATAAAACAAAGGTATAAAGTGAAAATCTATACAGCAATTCATATTCAGCAATTCATATCCACCTAATAATTCTAAACAATAATCTCTAAACATGTGGAAACAATGTAATCATGAATATAAAACATTCTTTCACATTCATATTATACAATGTATGATATATTCACAGCATTTTTCCTACCATATACAGTTCATCATCAACAACATATTCCAAATTATTTTATATTTCAACATTTGTAATTCATAATGTATATCCCCAAAATTTTATATGCCCTTCAACCAAAGATGTCAAGTGAACAAAGTAAACTAGAAAAAAATAATAATAATCATTAGTTCAAAACTGCATGCTCTGTCTGACCCTAACATTTTATTTTGGCTTTCATGTCCCATTAGTTTTACTTTCCTCATAATCCATATTAAAGGGACATGAAGCCCCAAATATTTATTTCATGATTCAGATTGAGCTTCTCACTGAAAATGTGCTACTGGAAATCAGTCATATCTTTTACTAGAAGCTTTTTTCTCTCTCTCCCCCCTCTCTCTCTCTCCCCGCTCTCTCTCTCTCTCCCCTTCTCTCTCTCCCCCCTCTCTCCCCTTCTCTCTCTCTCCCCCTTCTCTCTCTCCCCCCTCTCTCCCCCCTCTCTTTTGTGCTCGCTCTCTCCCCCTCTTTTGCTCTCTCTCCCCCCTCTCTTTTGTGCTCTCTCTCTCCCCCTCTCTTTTGCGCTCTCTCCCCCCTCTCTTTTGCGCTCTCTCCCCCCCTCTCTTTTGCTCTCTCTCTCCCCCCTCTCTTTTGTGCTCTCTTTCCCCCCTCTTTTGCTCTCTCTCTCTCCCCCCTCTCTTTTGCGCTCTCTCTCTCCCCCTCTCTTTTGCGCTCTCTCCCCCCCTCTCTTCGCGCTCTTTCCCCCTTCTCTTTTGCTCTCTCTTTCCCAATCTCTTTTGTGCTCTCTCTGCCCCTCTATTTTGAGCTCTCTCTCTCTCCCCCATATCTTTTGCACTCTCTCTCCCCCTCTCTTTTGAGCTCTCTCTCTCCCCCTCTCTCTCTCCCCCTCTCTTCTCTCTCTCCCCCCTCTCCTCTCTCTCTCCCCTCTCCTCTCTCTCTCCCCTCCTCTCTCTCCCCTCCTCTCTCTCTCTCCCCCTCTCTCTCTCCCCTCTCTCTCTCTTCCCCTCTCTCTCTCCCCTCGTCTCTCTCTCTCCCCCCTCTCCTCTCTCTCTCCCCTGCTCTCTCTCTCCCCTCCTCTCTCTCCCCTTCTCTCTCTCCCCTCCTCTTTATCTCTCTCCCCTCTCTATCTCACAACCGCACCCGGCCACGCCCCTTCACGCCCGGCCATGCCCTTTTCACGGCCATTCACGCCATGTCACGCCCCCTTCACGGACATTCACGTCTGGTCACGCCCTCTTCATGCCGGCCACACCCCCACCCATGCCCCACCATGCCAACTTCTGCCGCAGATCAGCTAGGGAGTAAGACTCAAAGGCCAGGTGTGTTTGTCCTCGTGCTGTCTCTACTGCGCATGACAGCTTCGAACAAACACACTTGGCCTTTTATATAATAGGATATAAACAGTTGTGCTCATAAGTTTACATACCCTGGCAGAATTTATGATTTCTTGCCATTTTTCAGAGAATATGAATGATAACACAAAAACTTTTCTTTCACTCATGGTTAGTGTTTGGCTGAAGCCATTTATTATCAATCAACTGTGTTTACTATTTTTAAATCATAATGACAGCAGAAACTATCCAAATGATCCTGATCAAAAGTTTACATACCCTGGTGATTTTAGTCAGATAACATGCACACAAGTTGACACAAAGGGGCTTGAATAGCTATTAAAGGTAACCATCCTCATCTGTGATATGTTTTTTGTAATTAGAGTGTGTGTTTAAAAGGTCAATGAGTTTCTGGACTCCTGACAGACCCTTGCATCTTTCATCCAGTGCTGCACTGACGATTCTGGATTCTGAGACATGGGGAAAGCAAAAGAATTGTCAAAGGATCTGCGGGAAAAGGTATTTGAACTGTATAAAACAGGAAAGGGATATAAAAGATATCCAAGGAATTGAGAATGCAAATCAGCAGTGTTCAAACTCTAATAAAGAAGTGGAAAATGAGGGCTTCTATTGAAACCAAACCACGGTCAGGTAGAACAACTAAAATTTCAGCCACAACTGCCAGGAAAATTGTTCAGGATGCAAAGACAAACCCACAAATAACTTCAGGTGAAATACAGGACATGTGGTGTGGCTGTTTCAAGATGCACAATAAGGAGGCACTTGAAGAAAGATGGGCTGCATGGTCGAGTCGCCAGAAGAAAGCCATTACTACGCAAATGCCACAATGTATTCCACTTACAATACGCCAAACAGCACAGAGACAAGCCTCAAATCTTCTAGCACAAAGTCATTTGGAGTGATGAGACCAAAATTGAGCTTTTTGACCACAACCATAAACGCTGCATTTGGAGAGGAGTCAACAAGGCCTATGATGAAAGGTACACCATTCCTACTGTGAAACACGGAGGTGGATCACTGATGTTTTGGGGATGTGTGAGCTACAAAGGCACAGGAAATTTGGTCAGAATTGATAGCAAGATGAATGCAGTATGTTATCAAACAGAACGCCTCATTTTCCACTTCTTGATTAGAGTTTGAACACTGTTGATTTGCATTCTCAATTCCTTGGATATCTTTTTATATCTCTTTCCTGTTTTATACAGTTCAACTACCTTTTCCCGTAGATCGTTTGACAATTCTTTTGCTATCCCCATGACTCAGAATCCAAAATCGTCAGTGCAGCACTGGATGAAAGATGCAAAGTGTCATGAGCGCTTCCGTTCATCGCCGTGTCGCCGCGGCTCCCGGAACTCCTCTGTGTCTCTGACGTCATGTTGCTTAGCAACATGACGCTTTCTCTCACACCCCTCTGATGACGGTTACGCTCTGCCCTTTAAATCTCGGCGGGAGATCTGAATCTGGGCCCGTTTGTTGTATCCCTGAATTGTGAGTACCATATCAGTTTTGTTCTTCTGTGTACCGACTTCTGCCTGCCTGACCAAGCCTCTTGCCTAATCCCTACTTGCTGCTATTTGGACATTGACTTCTGCCTGCCTGACCTTGCCTGTAGCTATTACCCTTTTGCTGATACTTTGATGCCGACTTCTGCTTGTCTGACCCTGTCTTTTGCCTATACCTTTTGCTGATATTTGGATGCCGACTTCTGCCTGCCTGACCTTGCTTTGGCCTTTACCTTTAAACCTATTCTTTGTTAAACAACACCTGCTTAAAAAGGACATTTACTTTTACAAGCTGCAAAAGAGAACTTTGCCTTTCTGTTTGTTATACACCTGCTTAAAAGGGACATTTACTTTTACAAGCTGCAAAAGAGAACTTTGCCTTTCTGTTTTTTATACACCTGCTTAAAAGGGACATTTACTTTTACAAGCTGCAAAAGAGAACTTTGCCTTTCTGTTTGTTATAAACCTGCTTAAAGGGACATTATACTTTTACAAGCTGCAAAAGAGAACTTTTCCTTTGTTTTACTAGCCTGCTAAAGAGGACCTTTTTCAGAAGCTTCAAGTAAGAGCATTTCCTTTTTGTTCTTTGTACTACTTAAAGGGACGTTTTATCCTTTGTGGCTTTCCTGCATTCTGGAACAATATTCATTTTTGTTATCTTCTAATCTGCTTCCTGAGTGGGTCACGTCCTGGATATTTCTCAGTGTGCTAGCGTGTGCTTTCAATTCACGCTAGCAGTTGGGTTACATCCCGGATTGATTCCTGAGCGGCTGACATTACAAACGGGCCATAAAAATGGACCCCACTGAATTATCTATGGCCGTGGCTCACCAGGGACAGCTCTTGGGTTCTCATGCCACTCACTTGCAGTCTCTGGACACTAAACTTGATCAAATTACTGCTCTATTACAAAATTTGGTTGCTACCGCACCTCCCAATCCTAATCCCAATCCAAATCCGATTGAGGCATTACCTCCTCCGATTCCTAACAATCAGTCTCAGGTACAACTAAGTCCCAGGATTCCTCTTCCGGATAAATATGATGGGAATCCTGAAGAATGTAGAGGCTTTTTGAATCAATGCCGTCTTCATTTCCGAAACAGCCCTACTCTCTTTGCTACTGCCTCTTCTAGAATCACGTTTCTTATTTCCTTAATGAAAGGAAAAGCCTTGGCTTGGGTGTCACCTTTGCTAGAAAAGAATGATCCTATACTGTTGGATGTTGATACATTTCTATCTACATTCTCAAACGTATTCGATAAACCTGGAAGGTCATCCGCTGCTGAAGCAACTCTCCTGGATTTACGTCAAGGGAATCAACCAGTCTCTCAATATGCAATTGAGTTCCGCACCCTTGCCTCTGAAACCACTTGGAATCAGGGAGCACTCAGAGCCGCTTTCCGTAAAGGACTTTCTGAGCGTCTCAAGGATGAATTGGTGTATCGTGAACTTCCAGAGTCCTTAGAAGCCTTAATAAATCTCTGTATCAGTCTCGACGCCAGGTTTCGTGAACGCCAACAAGAAAAGGATAGAACACAGAGGACTTCCACTCGAACTCCTTTTCGTTTAGCTCCTCGTTTTTCTAATCCAGTCACTCCAGCCTCTCCTACTACTGATCAGGCTGAACCCATGGAAGTAGGAAGTATAAAATTAACTGAGACTGAACGCTTAAGAAGACGGACTCTTGGCTTATGTCTGTACTGTGGCCTGAAAGGACATTTATTAAGGGATTGTCCTACTAGGCCAGTAAAAGCCAGGGCTTAACTCTAGTCCAGGGAACTGAGTTAAGCCAAAATAGTGATCATTCCCTATACAAGAAACTCTTTGTTCCAGTAACTCTTCTAATTGGACATAAGAAGATCTATACCCAAGCTCTAATTGATTCTGGTGCTGGAGGTGTGTTCATTGACTCTACATTTGTTTCTACTCATTCTATACCCTTACTAAAGAAGGAGTATTCCATTTCAGTCTCTACGGTCAGTGGAGATCCTTTGGGTTCTGGATACATTCAGTTTTCTACTCAACCCTTAATCCTCACCGTAGGAATACTTCATTCTGAGACAATTTGTTTCGATGTCATTCCCACTCCGCAATTTCCCATTATCTTGGGATTACCCTGGCTCCAGATTCACAATCCCATTTTTTCTTGGACTTTCGGTGAACTCACTTCCTGGGGATCTACATGCCAGACTAAATGTCTTCAAAAGATTACTAAGTTACCACTCACTATTGCTCTCACAGTTGAAACTCCGGAATCCTTACCTATGCATTACCATGACTTTGTGGATGTCTTCTCCAAAAAAGAAGCAGAACGTCTTCCTCCTCATCGCCCTTTTGATTGTCCCATTGACCTCCTTCCTGGGGCTGCCTATCCTCGAGGCAAGACATATCCACTTTCTAAACCAGAAAACATGGCTCTGGAAGAATATATAAAAGACAATCTGGCTAGAGGATTTATTCGACCCTCCTCTTCCCCAGTAGGGGCTGGTTTCTTTTTTGTGGGAAAAAAGGATGGCGGATTAAGACCCTGTATTGATTATCGTGGATTGAATCAGATTACCATCAAGAACAGTTATCCTCTGCCCCTTATTCCTGAACTTTTTACTTATCTTCAGGGAGCCACCATTTTCACCAAACTCGACCTACGTGGTGCATACAACTTGATCCGTATACGCAAAGGAGATGAGTGGAAGACTGCCTTTAACACTCGATTTGGGCATTATGAATATTTGGTCATGCCCTTCGGGCTATGCAATGCTCCGGCGGTTTTCCAGCATTTTGTAAATGAGATCTTTCGTGATTTTTTGAATATTTTTGTTATCATATATCTGGACGACATCTTAATTTTTTCTCAGAACCACCAAGATCATGTGCACCACGTCAAGAAAGTACTTCAACGTCTAAGAGAATTCCATCTGTTTGCTAAACTGGAGAAATGTTCTTTCCATCAAAAATCCATACCCTTTCTGGGTTATGTAATATCGGCATCTGGATTCGAAATGGACCCTACTAAACTTTCTGCCATTTTGGATTGGCCTAGACCTGATTCTTTGAAGGCTTTACAACGTTTCCTAGGCTTCGCCAATTATTACAGAAAGTTCATCAAGAATTTTGCTACTATTACTTCTCCTCTTACTTCTCTCACAAGAAAAGGACAAAACTGTAAAGTATGGCCGTCTGAGGCTATAGAAGCTTTTGAATCTCTCAAAGAAGCTTTTTCCTCAGCTCCTATCCTTCGTCATCCAAATCCTGAGTTTCAATTTATTCTGGAGGTGGATGCTTCCTCTGTTGCTGCTGGAGCGGTTCTGTCTCAACGAATACCAGAGACTGGAAGGATTCATCCTGTTGCTTTTTTCTCTAAAAAATTCACTCCTTCCGAATTTAACTATGACGTAGGGAATAAAGAGTTGCTTGCCATCAAGATGGCATTGGATGAATGGAGACATTGGCTGGAAGGTACTTCTTTGCCATTTACTATACTTACTGATCATAAGAACCTTCTGTATCTCCAAACAGCCAAACGACTAAATTCCAGGCAAGCACGCTGGTCCTTATTCTTCTCTCGGTTTCACTATAATTTGTCTTACATACCTGGATCAAAAAATATTAAAGCAGACGCACTTTCCAGACAATTTCAAGATACCCCAGTTCCTGAGTCTGGTACCATTCTCCAACCTCATGAAGTCATTGCCCAGTTAACAACTTCTTGGTTACAAGAATTACAGTCCGCTCAAGAGCATCTTCCTTTGTCCTGTAAACCTCCCAATGGTTTACTTTTTGTTCCTGAACGCCTTCGTTCCAAGATTTTATTTTGGGCTCATGATAGTCCCCTTTCTGGACATCCTGGCATCAGTATTACCACTCGAAACCTCAAACAACATGTCTGGTGGCCTACACTCTCTCAAGATGTGAAGGATTACGTCTCAGTATGCACACAATGTGCCATGAACAAAACCCCACGCCAACTTCCTTCAGGATTACTCCAACCATTGCCTATACCTCACCAGCCTTGGACTCATGTATCCATGGACTTTATTACCGATCTTCCCTTGTCCACTGGGAACAATACTATCTGGGTGGTGGTCGACAGGTTCACTAAGACGGCTCATTTTGTACCCTTGCCAGGATTACCATCTGCCAAAAGACTCTCTGAACTTTTTATTCTACATATTGTAAGAATCCATGGATTTCCTCTAGATATTGTTTCTGATAGAGGGGTACAATTCGTTTCTCGATTTTGGAGGTCACTTTGTAAACATTTTGGTACTACTATATCTCTCTCTACTTCTCACCACCCACAATCTAATGGTCAGACTGAAAGAGTAAACCAGTGTCTTGAAACATATCTTAGACATTATGTGGATCATTATCATTCAAACTGGACTTCTTACCTTCCTTTGGCTGAATTGGCCCATAATGCCCGGTACAATTCCTCCCTTCAGACTTCTCCTTTTCATGCAGCTTATGGATATCAGCCTAGGACATTCCCTTTGCATACTTCCTCCACAGTGAATCCTGCTTCTGATCTTACAGCCCGAAGATTAACTCGACATTGGCAGAAGATACATCGTATTCTTTCTGTAACTTCTAGACGTTACAAGTTCTTTTCGGATCTTCGACGGAAAAAGGCTCCCAAATATCGCCCTGGTGATAAAGTTTGGATTTCCTCTCGATTTCTTCGCCTGAAACAACCTTCTAACAAATTGGGACCACGATATGTGGGTCCTTTCCGAATACTGGGTCAGGTATGTTCCACTGCTTATCGGGTAGCTTTACCCAAGTCTCTCAAAATCCATCCGGTATTTCATGTTTCTCTTTTAAAACCTGTGATGTTTAACAGGTATTCTAAGCCTTTTTCTAAACCTCCACCGTTATTGGTGCATGGACATCCTGAGTTTGAGATCAGCCATATTCTAGATTCCAAATTGCGGGGCAAGAAATTGTATTATCTCATTCATTGGAAGGGTTATCCAGTCACGGAACGTTCTTGGGAACCTGCTCATCAAGTAAATGCTCCTATATTGGTCAAGTCCTTCCACAAGACACATCCTGATAGACCTGGTCCTGTTCCCCGGAGGGGTCCTTGAGGAGGGGGTGCTGTCATGAGCGCTTCCGTTCATCGCCGTGTCGCCGCGGCTCCCGGAACTCCTCTGTGTCTCTGACGTCATGTTGCTTAGCAACATGACGCTTTCTCTCACACCCCTCTGATGACGGTTACGCTCTGCCCTTTAAATCTCGGCGGGAGATCTGAATCTGGGCCCGTTTGTTGTATCCCTGAATTGTGAGTACCATATCAGTTTTGTTCTTCTGTGTACCGACTTTTGCCTGCCTGACCAAGCCTCTTGCCTAATCCCTACTTGCTGCTATTTGGACATTGACTTCTGCCTGCCTGACCTTGCCTGTAGCTATTACCCTTTTGCTGATACTTTGATGCCGACTTCTGCTTGTCTGACCCTGTCTTTTGCCTATACCTTTTGCTGATATTTGGATGCCGACTTCTGCCTGCCTGACCTTGCTTTGGCCTTTACCTTTAAACCTATTCTTTGTTAAACAACACCTGCTTAAAAAGGACATTTACTTTTACAAGCTGCAAAAGAGAACTTTGCCTTTCTGTTTGTTATACACCTGCTTAAAAGGGACATTTACTTTTACAAGCTGCAAAAGAGAACTTTGCCTTTCTGTTTGTTATACACCTGCTTAAAAGGGACATTTACTTTTACAAGCTGCAAAAGAGAACTTTGCCTTTCTGTTTGTTATAAACCTGCTTAAAGGGACATTATACTTTTACAAGCTGCAAAAGAGAACTTTTCCTTTGTTTTACTAGCCTGCTAAAGAGGACCTTTTTCAGAAGCTTCAAGTAAGAGCATTTCCTTTTTGTTCTTTGTACTACTTAAAGGGACGTTTTATCCTTTGTGGCTTTCCTGCATTCTGGAACAATATTCATTTTTGTTATCTTCTAATCTGCTTCCTGAGTGGGTCACGTCCTGGATATTTCTCAGTGTGCTAGCGTGTGCTTTCAATTCACGCTAGCAGTTGGGTTACATCCCGGATTGATTCCTGAGCGGCTGACACAAAGGTCTGTCAGGAGTCCAGAAACTCATTGACCTTTATACACACACACTAATTACAAGCAAACAGATCACAGGTGAGGATGGTTACCTTTAATAGCCATTCAAACCCCTTTGTGTTAACTTGTGTGCATGTTATCAGGCCAAAATCACAAGGGTATGTAAACTTTTGATCAGGGTCATTTGGTTAGTTTCTGTTGTCATTATGATTTCAAAAGAGTAAACACAGTTGATTGATAATAAATGGCTTCAGCCAAACACTAACCATGAGTGAAATAAATGTTTTTTGTGTTAGCATTCATATTCTCTGAAAAATGGCCAAGAAATCATAAATTCTGCTAGGGTATGTAAATATATGAGCACAACTGTGTGTATATATATATATATATATATATATATATATACATATACATGTCTAAATATGTGTATGTATGCATCTGTGTATTAAAGCCCTTTGCAGTGCATTTTTTCTATCACCTGAGGCCTCATATCTTTGAGTCCTTATAACTTTTGATTGCAATGTTTTAAAAAAAATAATGTTAATTATACAGTGTTATTATGAGTGTAACTGTACTTTAAATGTATTTTTGATGTGTTTGTGACACTTTTTATTCGAGTATAACTGTTAACCAGAGCTCTAGAGTCGCGCTATCCCAACGAGCGTTAAGTTTAATTGTGCGCAAGCGATCACATTTACTTTCTACTTGTAATACATGCGCTTCTTACGACGCATACAAACAGCCCCGATAAACCCGATATTGCTTGTGTGGCCACTCGCGGCATTTGGCTCTTTGAGGAGCCGGATTCCTTCTTGTGAAAGTACAACACACTAAGATCTGTGCAAAATATTTCACACCTAGAGTAATGGTTTTAACAGCATGAGTGAAGGAGCTAAGTTTAATGAGTAAGTCTAAATTCTTATGTTTTGTGAATACTGTTTGTGAGGGTCTACATGCAAAATACCTATATGTTATAAATTGGAAAAGAATACACCTTTGTACTGCTATTCCAATGGATTTGAAATAGACACCATTATTAGATAAATTTCAGAGATAAAACTTGTTGATTATTTTAAGCTTTATGCCAGCATATTTATATTTAAAGGGAAATAAAAGTCCCTATTTGGCTTACAATGGAATTAAAAGATAACGGTTATCTAATCATAAAACAATAACAACCCTTGAAAACTCTACAGTTGCTACTTTGAAAAGCAGATCCATCACAACTTTCTCCAGTGCTTTCCAGTACTCTCTAAATGTGCTTAGGAATTACTGTCATATCAGTTATCTATCAGTTATCTATTATATCTGTTCTGGGTTGTCTTCAGATTGTAAACACACTTACGACCAAGAAAATAATAAAAGTGGCACTGGGGAGGGGCAATTTTTTTATTTTTTTTTTAAATCATGAAGTCTTAGGTTCATCAGCGTTCATCAAAAGTTGGATGTTTTAATGCTTCATACTATTTCCTCTTTTTTTACCTTACGCCTAACAACTGCAAATTATTTTATTTTATTTTAAGATTAGATAATTAGCTAAGACTGGTGATGCTTGAAAGTAACCTGTATATTTCACAAACGAGAATTTAAACAGCTATAATTTAGAGACATATATGAAAACAGCTTGTTGGGTACCACATTTTTGGCCAAACCATGTAAGCTTGCCCATCTATGTCAAGGTAAGCCTCAGTATGTGACTGAAATTGTTAATTAGTTTTATAAAGCCCAACATTGCTGTTTAGTGATGTTTTATACAGCTTGCAAAAACATCTAAAAGATGCATGGTTGAAAGTTTTTAAGCATAAAACATAGTAATTTAATATATTTGTGTAGGATCCATGTAAATGAAATGTCCAAATGATGACAAGTGCGCTCATATGCTTTAGTCAAAATATGGTATTAAAAACTAACTTGTTATGTAGATTTTGGTAAAATTCTCTCAGATGTTTTTATTATTTTGTTTGTAAAATATCACTAAATTCTCTCCTTGAAGCTGCCCATTACATTTAGGATTGCGTGCTGGCTAGATTTCTTTCTGTTAACGTTTACTGTATATTTATTGCATACAAATATGAGCTTAAAATCAATTTTTAGCTTAGAGTCACTGTATGAAATTAACTTTTTGCACCTCTTCCTTACATATATCATCGTGCCACTTGAGGTCTGACTGAGAATAAATTGTAAGAAAAACTATAAAACTACAACAATGCGGTCTCATTATCAAAACTTGCAAATGATGCAGATGATTCTACTCAACGCTCTATTGAATGTACTTTCTCCAATTTACTACAAAGTGTTCTACTTATGTAAATGATACCTGTGCATTCCAAATCATGCATATATAAATATCTAATGATGAATTGCTTCACTTCAATTCTGTGCTTCATTTTGTGAGATTTTCTGTACTCCTGTGTTATTCTTTTACTTCTTTCAATTTGTAATGGAATAAAGTTAAGCTAGAAATAGGATGGACTTAAAAATAAAAAGCCAGATAATCGTGCAGGGTAGAGTGAAGTGAGGGGAACTCAAGGGCAAAGCAAACTGGAATGTAAAAATGTCCGTCATGCTAAAAGAACCCTTATTGGATTGGTTTACACCATCTAATCATGTCAGTATAATCTATTCTCATTAATCATTAGATTTTACCATACTTTATGGTCTTAGATACACCAAAAAGAGACTGGTCATAGCATTAATCAGTCTCACAACATTCACTGACCCTTCAGTTGCAGGTTAAGATAAATAACTGTCTAGTCAGAAAAACTTGCTTTCTTAAAGCTGTTCTCATTTTTATGTTTTATTAACCCCGTGTTCCTGGGAAGTAAAACAGAAATAAATCTTCAAGCTTTACAAAGAGGGATACAAGCTCTGAACATTTGTCTAATTAAACAATAGTAAAACAGTCCATAAATTACTATGAGGCAAGAAATTAGCAATCAGGGCTCTGTTGATTGCTGGCTAAAAACTTACAGCTGTATCAGAAATAAAAAGCCGCTTCATTCCAACATACATTTTTTTTAAGTGAAGGTTGCTGTAGACTAGAGAACATTTACTAAGATAATTAGTAAGCAAATGCTCCTAATTTAACTTCTTGTATAGTCCAATCTCAACCCAATGTCAGTCCTTTTTTTCATCTTTGTCATCTAAATCAAATATGTACTGTATTTGTTTAGAGACTCAAAGAGAATATGGGTTCAACATGTCCTGGTACCAACAACAAAACACAAGAAAGCTACAGGTTGATGCCAGGTGTTATTATGATACTAATCACATTTATACTACTGTATAAAAACATGAAACATTTTATTTAAATGTGGGGACACCCTCTCTAAAAGGAGGAGTGTGATGATGTATTTCTTTGGTGAGCGGAAGATAAAAGCATCTTTTGAGCAGACATTTCAAAATAGGACCAGTGATGTGATATATTTGCTATCGTTATGGGTATTAGGGATCTGCAGCCAAGAAATGTTCTTTTCAGACAAAATTTTCTTTCCGAATATTTGGTGGCTGCATTATTCGGCATTCGTTTCATTTTAAACTAAATGAGTCCTAAATTTTAGTTAAACATTTGCATTTGTTTTCGTCAAAATAATGCAATTGTTTTAAAGCTGCAGGTAAAAAGTTCACCTGCAGCAACAATACTTATTTCAACGAGCTAGAGACTGCGCTAAACCATTCCTCTTCTTGCTAGAGCAACAGCTCCGCTTACAGCAGGCTTAAAATCGGGATAGTGCGCTCTCCAAAGCACGTTAAGGTAAGTGTTAACCCCTTAAAAAATTAAATGAAATTAATACCGACAATGTTAATCATAATTTTTAAGTTCTCTGAAATTAATAAATACTGACAATGTTAATCATAATTTTTAAGTTCTCTTTCATTTTTTTTGTGCATTCATTCGGATTTTCATTTTGCTCAAAAATCTAATGCACATCCCTAATGGATATGATAGTCACCCGGCATCAGAACATATACTATAAGGGAGAAGGGATGGGCGAATGTGTTTATATTCAAATTTGAATGTTAGAACAAATGTTATTGTAGAAATTTGATTTACATTCTTAAAAATTCTATTATCAAATGTTATTTACAGTTTTCGAATGTCACTTTCGAATTTGAAAGTCACATTCAAATTTGAATGTCACATTCAAATTTGAATATTACTTTTATAAAACACAGTTGTAGACTAGAAATACTATTTCAAATTTGAACGCTACATTCAAATTCAAATGTGACATTCAAATTTAAATATTACATTTATACAACACAGTTGTAGACTAAAAAATACTATTTCAAATTTGAATGTTACATTTAAATTTGAATGTCACATTCGAATTTGAATATTACATTTATAAAACACTGCATTAGACTAGAAATAATATTTTGAATTCAAATTTGTCATTCAAATTTGAATGTCACATTCTAATTCAAATATTACCTTTATAAAGCACAGTTGTAGACTAGAAATATTATTTCGAATTTGAATCCTACATTCGAATTCGAATGTGACATTCAAATTCGAATATTACATTTATACAACACAATTGTAGACCAGAAATACTATTTCAAATTCGAATGTTACATTCAAATTCGAATATTACATTTATATATCACAGTTGTAGACTAGAAATATTATTTTGAATATGAATCCTACATTTGAATTGGAATGTGACATTCAAATTTGAATATTACATTTATACAACACAGTTGTAGACCAGAAATACTATTTCAAATTCGAATGTTACATTCGAATGTCACATTCGAATTCGAATATTACATTTATAAAACACAGTATTAGACTAGAAATACTATTTTGAATTTGTATGTGTCATTCGAATTCAAATTCCACATTCAAATTTTGAATATTAAATTTATAAAACAGCATTAGACTAGAAATAATATTTCAAATTCAAATGTGTCATTCAAATTTGAATGTCACATTCTAATTTGAATATTACATTTATAAAGCATAGTTGTAGACTATAAATGCTATTTCGAATTTGAATGTGACATTCAAATTTGAATGTCACATTCAAATTAGAATATTACATTTCGAAATTGAATGTGATATATAATACATAGCTAAACATTCTATTATTCAAACTAATATTTTCGAATGTTATTGAAAAATTCGAAAATGAAAATTCGAAAATAGAATGTTAGAATGTTATATAAACATTCAAAATTTGATTTGAACGAACAAATGTACCACCATTTATTTTAAATTTCAAATTTTTAGAAAA
This sequence comes from Bombina bombina, assembly GCF_027579735.1. Classification (NCBI taxonomy): domain Eukaryota; kingdom Metazoa; phylum Chordata; class Amphibia; order Anura; family Bombinatoridae; genus Bombina; species Bombina bombina. The sequence continues at coordinate 271,545,099 of NC_069502.1, read as the reverse complement.
ATTCGCCAATCCCTAAAAGGGAGTACAATAGGAACGCAGTTACAATCTGCCTATTGTGTAAAGCAGAAAGTACATTTTCTGGCTGGCTGTTAAGCAGAGATGCTGCAGGACGATACATCTGGTGTATTATAGCTACCTGCTGACAAAGGTCTAACTGATGGGGACTGCTCCGCCTTTAAATGCTTGGGCCTATTTTTGGTCCCAGTCCAGTCCTGGTGGGATGTTTATGTAAGAAAAGCAATGAGGTCAAAATCACTCAGACACTGCATTGCATTCGTTGTCTTGATCAGTAACTTGCGTTTAACACAGGAATAACAAAGTGCAAACTAAAACGTGAGTGAAGCAGTCTTTTGGTTGAGCAGAATCAGCTCTTGAGAGCTGTGTGTGTGAACCATGGATCAAAAGTAAACCCTTCAATTTAAACTAAAATAAATATTTACAATGTCTTCAGCAGAGAGGCTCTCTGCCTAAGACTTTGAAAATCCCTGGCATACACTAAAATAATAAACGGATAAATAAAATAATTCTAAAGCAAAACTTCAATATTTCATATAAATGCTCTAATGTGTATAGCTTTTTAAGGAAATTTGATGAAAATGGTCACAGTAAGTCAGCTGAGCATTTATGCAAATGCTTGATAAAAATGGCAAAAATAGACATTAACCATAAAATACTATAGGACGTTTTTCCAAGGATAAGGCAGCATTTTCCAAATGAAAATTTCCATAGAAAAAGGTTTTGGTAAGTAATACATTAAAAATAATCAAATCTGTTAAATAGCTCCAAAGATTTTTAGCTTTTTCTAGTGGTCTGATTATGATATTGTTCCCATACAAGTTTATTGTCATAAATAAAAAATATATAAATATAAAGGATATACAGCATTCCATTTTCTATGTAATATGTTTTAAAATATTAAATGAACATGAAACCTAAATGTTTTCTTTCATAATTCTGACTATACAATTTAAAATAACATTCCAATTTACTTCTATTATCTAATTTGCTTCATTCACTTGGTATCCTTTGTTATCCTTTGATGAATGAGCAGTAATGCTCCACTGGGAGTTAGCGGAAAGACAATCACAAGAAGCATATACTGTATGTGTAGCCATCATTCAGCAAGTTCTGTGCCTACCTAGGTATTCTTTTCAACAAAGGATACAAAGAGAATTAAACTATTTAGATAATGGAAACAAATTGGAAAGTTATTTAAAATTGTATGTGCAGTCTAAATCATAAAAGTAAACATTGGGGTTTCATGTCCCTTTAATTTTGTAAAATAGTGTTACTTATTTATTTCTTGGTGTAATGATGCTTTTTTCACCTCTATGCTGAGTCAATTTTGGACTTTAAAGCTCTCTGTGGTATGTATATATATATATTTCTATACTGTTTTTATATATATCTATACTATAATCGCGTTTGTAACGTGTCCGTCGGTGTCGCCAGTTGCACATGCATCCTCAAAAGAATGTTGGCTGCACGCGCCGCCAAAAGAATTCAACTGGATGGATTTCCGAAGGTGGATTCTTTCACAACCCTGCCATTGTCGAAATCCACCAGAAAGCAGTGAAGGCAAACAGAGAATTACAAAAAAAAACTAACCGCCAGCAATAAGTGTTAAAAAAACCCCTAACCGCCTGCAATAAGTATTAACAAAATAAAAACCTAACCGCAATAAGTATTCAAAATTTTTGGGGTTTTGGTGGGTGGGTTTTTTTTACTGTTAGGGGTAACTTTTTTAGAGGTAAAAGAACTGTTTAACTTAGGGCAATGCCCTACAAAAGGCCCTTTTAAGGGCTATTGGTAGTTTAGTATTAGATTAGGGTTTTTTTTTTGTGATTTACCTGTAGATTTTGCACTTTCAGATCTTTTTTTTTTTAAAGGCTCATGTTACCTACATGCTGAATAATTTGAAAGTAAAAAGTTGCAAAAAGCTGACTATAAAATATAACGTGAGTATTTCAATGTAAAAAAGAAAGATATTTTACTTCAAAATTCCCACAGTAACCATAACCCATTGTTCAGATAGGGAATGTAATTTTAAACAATTTTCCAATTTTGCTTTGTTCTCATGGTATTTTTAGTTGAAAGCTAAATCTAGGAGGTTCATATGCTTATTTCTAAGCCCTTGAAGGCTGCCTCTTAGCTTAGGGCATTTTGACAGTTTATCACCACTAGAGGGTGTTAGTTCATGTGTGTCATATAGATAACACTGTGCTCACGCATGTGGAGTTCCTAGGAGTCAGCGCTGATTGGTGTAGACTGTCCCTTTAAACAACCAATCAGAATCTTATTCCTGGAACTTGCAAGGGAGCGTGCATCTGGTATGCACAGACACAGTAACTTTATTTTGTTCCACAGTTTAAGGAACTGTATAATGAAATCTTGCAAGTTTATAGAGAACTCCCATGAGATCACAGTAAAGCAAAGTGACCTTTTTTCATCATGCAGAGGACAGTAAAAAGAATAGCTTAAAGGGACAGCCTAGTTAAAACTAAACTTTCATGATTCAGATAGGGCATGCAATTTTAAACAACTTTCCAATTTACTTTTATCATCAAATTTGCTTTGTTCTCTTTGTATTCTTAATTGAAAGCTAAACCTAGGTAGGCTCATATGCTAATTTCTATGCCTTGAAGGCTGCCTCTTATTTGAATGCATTTGACAGTTTTTCACATATAGAGGGCGTTAGTTCATTTGTGCCATATAGATAACAGTGTGCTCATGCCCATGGAGTTATTTATCATGGTCAGCACTGATTGGCAAAAATGCATGTCTGTCAAAGAAATTCAGCTAAGGGGCAGTGTGCAGAGGCTTAGATACAAGGTAATCACAGAGGTAAAAAGTATATTAATATACCTGTGTTGGTTATGCAAAAATGAGGAATGGATAATAAAGGGATTATCTATCATTTTAAACAATAACAATTCTGGAGTAGACTGTCCCTTTAAGTATAATTGCTCATAGAGCACTTAGGGCTAGCTTAGAAGTGGTGCGCTATTTAGAGCTCCTGAACGAGCATAAACTTCCCTAGAAGTAATCTTTTTCTGTGTGCAGGTTAGCACACATATTCCAAATTGAAAGTAAAAGTTTTGCGCGCAAATGAAACCTGATGCACGCTAACTTGAGATCTTCGAATATCACAACCTTGCTAACTTATTCTCCCCATAGGCTTCAATTGAGAGCATAGAAGAAAAAACCTAACACTTATCGCTTGCACGCTAATTATTAAAAATGATTATATTATAGATACTGTTTTATATACTGTAGATATACTAGGCGATAAGCCTGCCCAAAGGGCAGTCTTTGTTTAAAAAATACAAACTCCCAAGCTAAAGTTACAAAAAATTATACAAAAATTATCAACTACTACCTAACAGTAAAACCCCCCGCCCACCAAACCCCACAAAATAAAAAACCTAACAAAAAAAAAACTACCCATTGACCCTAAATGAGCATTTGTATTGGCATTGCCCTTAAAAGGGCATTCAACTCTTTTACTGCAATTAAAAGGGCAATCAGCTTTTTTTCAAGCCCATAAAAAACCTAATCTAAAAAAAAACACCAAAAAAATTAAAATAAAAAAGCCTTAAACTAAGTCCCAAATAGGTACTCCCTGTTCCTGAAGTCCGGAGGAGAAGGTCTTCTTCCAGGCGGATCCATCATCTTCTATCTTCATCCGGAACAAAAGTGGCACAGAGCGGAGGTGCGGAGCTGTCTTCCCCAATGCGTGGATCCTCAGTGGCGGTCCTCAATGGCGGTTCTCAACGGCAGTACTCCTCCACAGCGTGGAGGCTCCTGTCTATCTGATGTCCATCGTACACTGAAGATTGAAAACAAGGTACCACATTCAATTTGGGGTACCTTGCATTCATATTGGCTGAAATTTTGAAATTAGCCAATAATAGAGCTACTGAAATCCTATTTGCAGTTCAAATCAGCCAATAAGATTTCAGTAGCTCTCATCCTATATGCTGATTTTTAAACATTTCAGCCAATAGGAATGCAAGGTACCCCAATAAATATGGGGTACCTTGCATTCAATGTTCAGTGTGCGACGGACAATCGAATGAAGAGGAGCCTCCACGCAGATGAGGACCACCGCCAAGGACCACTGCCGCCGAGGACCACCGCCGCCGAGGACCACCCCTGCCGAGGACCGCCACCACTGAGGACTGCCGTCTCTGAGGACAACTGTTGTTGAGGATCCACGCATCGGGGAAGCCAGCTCCGCACCTCCGCTCTGTGCCACCTTCGCTCTGGATAAACATAGAAGATGATGGAGCCACCTGGAAGAAGACCTTCTCCACAGGACTTCAGGAACGGTGAGTATTTAATGGTCTGGAAAAGAGCTGAATGCCCATGCAAATGCCCCTTTAGGGGCAATGTGTAGTTTAGGTTTTTTTAGTGTTAAGTTTTTTTTGGGGGGGGGTTTGGTGGGTGGAGGGGTTTTACTGTTAGGGGGGATTTGGTAAATTTTTAATGTAAAAGAGCTGTTTAACTTAGGGCAATGTCCTACAAAAGGCCCTTTTAAGGGCTATTGGTAGTTTAGTTTAGGTGGTGTTTTTATTTTTGGAAGGCTATTTTATTTTTATAGGGATTAGGTTTCATTTTTTTAATTTTTGATAATTTTGTTTATTTTTTTCTGTAATTTTAGAGTTTTTTTTATTTTTTGTAATTTTAGAGGTTTTTTTGTAAGTTAATGTTAGGTTTTATTTAAGTGTAATTTAGTATTGGGGTTAATTTAGGGGTGTTAGGTTAGGGGGCTTAATAATTAAATTAGTTATTTGCATTGTGGGGGGTTGGCGGTTTAGGAGTTAATAGGTTAATTAGGTTGATTGTGATGTGGGGGTTTGTTGGTTTAGGGGTTAATAGGTTAATTAGGTTTATTGCGATGTAGGGGTTTGTCGGTTTAGGGGTTAAAATGTTAATTAAGTTTATTGTGATGTAGGAGTTTGTCGGTTTAGGGGTTAATAGGTTAATTAGGTTTATTGCGATGTGGGGATTTGTCGGTTTAGGGGTTAATAGGTTAATTAGGTTTATTGCAATGCTGGGGGTGGCAGTTAAGGGGTTAATATTTTAATTATGTTATTTGCAGATTAAGGGTTAATTACTTTATTATTTTGCGTTTTGGGGCCGGGTTTGCGGTTTCGGTGTTTGTTAATACTTTGTGCGGGAGGTTAGGTTTTTCTTTTGTTATACCTCGTGCGGGCGGTTATGTGTTTTTTATTTATTTCTTGCAGGCGGTTGCCTACGCTGCATCCAGATGGATTCTTCTGGTTGCGTGCGCAGCCAACATTCTTTTGGCTTCCTTGCGCAGCCAACATTCCTTTGAGGATGCATGCAAAACTGGCAACACCGACAGACGCGTTACAAAAATTCTCCTGCTATCTTTATTTCAAAAAGAAGGCATCTAAGCTTTTTTTTGGGTTCAGAACTCTGGATAGCACTTTTTTATTGGTGGATGAATTTATCAACCAATCAGCAAGGACAACCCAGGTTGTTCACCAAAAATGGGCCGGCATCTAAACTTACATTCTTGCATTTAAAACAAAGATACCAAGAGAATGAAGAAAATGTGATAATAGGAGTAAATTAGAAAGTTGCTTAAATCTATCTGGATCACGAAAGAAATATTTTGGGTTCAGTGTCCCTTTAAGGTAACTACATTTCCATGTGTGCTAATGCGATAACGCGTTAGACCTAAATTTCGAAACCCGAAGTGTGTTATGCATAATTTACATTCCAATATTCTTCACATATAAAATTTTATATGTGTGTGTGATAAGGTTAATGTAAAATATTTATCTATTCCTATATAAATTTATAGGAATAGATATACAAGTATAGGTATATACAGATATATATAGAAATATGTATTTACAATAACATTTTAAATATTTACAGTAAATAAACAGTGAAACACATTATTAAATATGGTTAAAGAATTATAATTTAAACACACACACATATATATGTATGTGTATGTATATATATATATATATATATATATATATATATATATATATATATATATATATATATATATAATTGTCCTTTGCAGTCAAATACATGACCATATACAATATAATTTTTAACCCTTATAAAAACTTTTTAATTATATTTATTTGAATAATTTTTTTCATATTTATATAAGTGTATTTGTTGATTTTTATGTATTTATTTTGTGTTTGATGCAACTTTTATTTTATCCTTAACCCTTTATGCAAGATCTTTAGTCACGCTAACCCTGGACGCGTTAAATTAGATTGTGCTCAAGTGAACACGTTTAGTTTCAACTTGTAATATCCGTGCAAATTAGCATGTTTGTGATATTCTTAAATTTGCCTGAGCAAATTTTTTCGCACCACTTGTAATCTAGCCCATAATTAGATGAGCTTAAAATTTTTTGAAGTAAAATATTTTCGTTTTTTACATTGAGACATTCTAGTGATACTTTTCAGTAATGTTTTATATGTATGCTGCTCTCTTTTATATGGTTTAACATGGATAACAACAAGTCCCTAATTTACTTTGGCAAAATGAGTGTCACTACTTGCTGGAATCAGAATTTTGAATACATCTGTATAATATAAAATGTATGCATGATATTAAGCAAATTTTCTTGAGACACAGTTATTCATGGGCCATATTACGTCAGGACTAAAATGAATTCCACAATGCCATGGATATAAGGCTATCAATAATTAATTAAAAATACAATTCAGAAGAAAATACAGACAAACTAAACTGACTTATATGACTGTCTACACTTTTTTGGATTTAAAGGGGCAGTAATACATTTAGAGTGAATTTTTTTTAGTTATGTATAATATGTATAATAAAAACAACTTTGCAAAACATTTTCACTAGTTTTTCTGCCCTTTCATGCAATTTAACTCTGAATGCTCACTGCTGACCCAAGTGTAACCCTGCTACATATCTGTATCTAATTGGCTTTGACAGTTGCAAAACAATGTACTTTATACTAATATAATGACTGTGGCTAGCCTTGTCCTCTGCAGATTGCAGCAAACAAAATGTTACTTTGTATTAAAAATGTTATTTTATGATAAAAAAACAAAAATGTCTCATAAAACAAAGTTTTTTTAGTGTCCCTTTAGGTGTGAACAAATTTTTTTAAAAAAAATAGTGCTAGTGCATTATACCATACAAAGGCCTATCACTCAAATCAGCTGCTCCCACTCAGTTCCCCCAATTCTGCCTCTGTAGCCCATAATCCACACTGAGCCACTCAGCTCTACTCCAAGCACGTGTTTAAAAAAGAAAGGTTTTTTTTTTTCTTCTCTTGGATTCTTTTAGCAAAGATATTGTATTCTCTTCTTCTTCTTGCTCTTTGTTGCAGTGCAGCTCCCATGATTAAGTTATCATTGTCAGAGCTTTAACAAAAAGACTGTAACTCATAAATATTTTATGGATACTTCATAATATGCAGGATTTGTGTTTTCACCTACGCTAGTTAGCTTTACAGCTATGTTTCTTTAAGTGTACTTATAATGTCAATTGTATTTACAGTAGAATTTGCATAAATTATAGGATTTATCATATTTATATTGTAATTTTAGCTATTCTGACATTAGCAATGACAATTTTTATTAGTAAAAGAAACCTAGATCCACATAATCTCATAATTTAACTAATATCACAGTTGGAAAGGGACATTAACCTCCAAAAATTGCTATAACGCGTATAAAAGGTGAATTGTTTTTGCAAATGTATTACATAAAGTAGAATTGCATAATAAACAAATGTATAAAAAGACAATGCAATAACATTTAATCTGAATTTCACATGAGAAGTACAATTATTTTCTGTCAAGTTTTCTTTAATTTCTATGTCCCCTTGTATCATGTGACAGCCATCAGCCAATCACAGACTCATATACTTATATATGGTGAATGTTTGCTCAGTAAGAGTAAACTGGAATTTTTGTTTTTGTTTTTGTTAATTGTATATGAATCAAGAAAGTTTAATTGTGCCTTTAGAGTTCATTTAAGCTGTTTATTTTGAATATGAAATTAGCAGAAGGTATATATTGTGCATCTTTAATATCACTTTTTTATTTGTTTTGCTGTTAAGGCACATTAATATTATTATTTTTAAGATTTAGCAATACATTAATAAAATGAGTTTGTGGAAAATCCAAAGTGGTTTATCATATTCACTAGGCGTATGCTAAATAATTTTAATTTAACATAAGTAATTTGTCCTTAGCTAGAATAAATAAAAAATGCATACTGCATTTATAGCAAGAACAAACTAATTGATTTATTGCAATAGCAATTAAAATAATAAAAAAAATGCTTGGTTTCTCTTTATTCTTCATCATGCACACGGTTCACATAAATTAACTGTAATGCTGAAGATTCCTACAAACTGTTTTATAAAAGCACTGTTTGATCCTTTTGTAATCCATTCCTTCTTTGGTTTAAAAGGAGTCATACTGTACACATGTATAAAAGAGAATTAAAACCAAAGTGTATTTTAAATTGTTTTCAAAATGCCTATCAGGAAAATGATAGTTGTCAGGGTAATATCTTGTTCTGATTATGCTAGGACTCGATGTGCAAAGGTAGTGGAGAGGGTTATTTGCAGGTCAGGATCAGATTAGAAGTTTTTCCAATCAGCAACAATTGATGGACCCTATCTGGTAAGGCATTGGTGTGTTTTGTGGTAAGCCTGAGAGTGTGGCAAGATGGAATTTATAGCAGGCAAAGAATGGTTTCATGTGACTAGATTGGTTAATCTGATTGTTGTAAGCAAATTTGGCTGTTGGTAGAAGTGAAAATCAATCATACTGTAAATATGAGTATAGCATCTAAGATAAAGTTCTTGTACGTGATTGGTCCTTTCTGTCTGCCCATTAGTCTGGTGAAGGTAGACAGATGATAATCAAGTGTAATCTTTAGACTACCACAAAAGTATTTCCAGAATTTGGAAGTGAGTTGGGTTCCGCTGTTGGAGGGAGTCCATGAAGTCTGAAGATCTCTTATAAGAAGAGTGAAACTGCAGTGCTGGCTGTAGGTGGACCTATTGTGGGTATGAAGTGAAATATTTTTTGTAAAACTGTCCACCACAACCAAAATAGTGTTTTGCTTCTCTTTAGGTGGTAAATCTACTATGAAGTCCATGGCTATATTACTCCTTAGTCTAGTAGGAGTTGGTAGTAGGAGTAATGGACCAGCAGGAGTTCTTGTTGAATGTTTTGCCCTTGCACATGTATCACAGGATTCAACGTAGGCTTTTACATCTTGGAAAACATGAGGCCACCAGAAGTGGCGATTAACAGCTTCCAGCATTTTGGCTACGCCCCATGGCCTGAGGTAGTATGGGCATGACAGTGTTGTAATTGATTAGGAAGGGGCACAAGAATGTTACACACACAGTCCCTCCTGTTAAAAGGCTCAAAGCATGGGCAGTGAAATCAAAGGAAGAACCATGTGCCACAACCTGGGCTATCAGATGAGTAAATGTTCAAAGTTGGTGTATGTTGAACTTACTATGGAGCATTATAAAACACAGACGCATACAATCCCTGCTTGTTTTACACACAGTAATGATAAAATGCCGGAGCTCTCTCCAGAATCTCTTCCTGTGGGTAGGACACTTCCGTTTCTAATTCATCCATAGTCTGGGTCCCCGCTGCATCAATCAGGCGTTATTGAAGTGAAAGTTGTGTGATCCTCACTAACAGGCTCCCTTCACGCATCCAGAGGGCAATTGAGTGCTCCAGCCCCTACCAGCTCCTCCCTCACTGTATCTATGATTGCAAAGAAAAAGGTGGTTTAGACAGAAAATATAGTAGATTCAAGACACTATGTAATTTTTTTTGTACTGTGTGAAAAATACTATAGAGTGGCTTCTATTTATGTAAATGTACAGAAGATAAATGTTAAATGTTTAGTATAATATTGAATGTGTCAATGGAGATCTCCATATACACTATGGGGTTGATTTATCAAGCAGCGGATGCTGCATCAATGCCCCATTTTTTCTGGTCCGACAGAAACAGAAGTTAAGGAGCAGTGGCCATAAGACCGCTGCTCCTTAGCGTCTCTGCCACCTTTTAGGGATGATTGATGGCCCCTGCAACAACCGATTGATCGCGAGTGAGCAGGGGGCGGCATTGCACAAGCATTTTCACTATGCTGTCGGCATTTAGCGAGGTTGATCGGACATGATTCGCTAGAGTGAATCATGTCCACTAGACCTTTGCTAAATCTACCCCAATATGTAATAATGTTCTTTAATATGCCTGGTATATATATTTTTTTATTTTGTTATCCCTTTAATTATACTCAAACTATCAAGCACTGCAAGAAGAGATCTTTATGAAAGTAAGATATCTGGGAAAAATAAAGAGAAAGTAAGACATAGCAGATATAACAAACAATCGGCTAGATTACGAGTTTTGCGTTAGGCTTAAAAAGCAGCATTAAGAGGTCCTAAAGCTGCTTTTTAATGCCCGCTGGTATTACGAGTCTTGCAGGTACAGGTGTACCGCTTACTTTTTTGGCCAGACTTGGTAATACTGCAAATCCACTTACGTAAATTGCGTATCCTCTTTTTTCAATTGGACTTGCATAGCGCCGGTATTAAGAGTCTGCCAAAAAGTGAGCGGTAAACCCTCTCCTGTCAAGACTGGTACCGCATTTTAAAGTCACTAGTTAAGAGTTTTACACTACAAAGCCATAGCATAAAACTCTTAACTAAAGTGCTAAAAAGTACAGTAACACCCATAAACTACATATTAACCCCTAAACCTTGGCCCTCCCGCATCGCAAACACTAATAGAAAATTTTTAACCCCTAATCTGCTGAACCGGACATCGCCGCCACTATAATAAATATATTAACCCCTAAACCGCCGCACTCCCGCCTCGTAAACATTAGTTAAATATTATTAACCCCTAATCTGCCATCCCTAACATAGCCAACACCTACCTACATTTATTAACCCCTAATCTGCCACCCCCAACGTCACCGCCACTATACTAAAGTTATTAACCCCTAAATCTAAGTCTAACCCTAACCCTAACACCCCCTAACTTAAATATAATTAAAAGAAATCTAAATAAAAATTACTATCATTAACTAAATTATTCCTATTTAAAACTAAATACTTACCTGTAAAATAAATCCTAAGCTAGCTGCAATATAACTAATAGTTACATTGTATCTTTCTTAGGGTTGATTTTTATTTTACAGGCAAGTTTGTATTTATTTTAACTAGGTAAAATAGTTATTAAATAGTTATTAACTATTTAATAACTACCTAGCTAAAATAAAGACAAATTGACCTGTAAATTAAAAACTAACCTAAGTTACACTAACACCTAACACTACACTATAATTAAATTATTTCCCTAAATTAAATACAATTAAATACAATTAAATTAAATTATCTAAAGTACAAAAAAACAAAACACTAAATTACAGAAAATAATAAACAAATTACAAGATTTTTAAACTAATTACACCTAATCTAATCCCCCAAACAAAATAAAAAAGCCCCCCCAAAATAAAAAAAGCCCTACCCTACACTTAATTACAAATAGCCCTTAAAAGGGCCTTTTGCAGGGCATTGTCCCAAAGTAATCAGCTCTTTTACCTGTAAAAAAAATTACAAATCCCCCCCAACATTAAAACCCACCACCCACACAACCAACCCTACTCTAAAACCCACCCATTACCCCCTTAAAAAAAACTAACACTATCCCCTTGAAGATAACCTTACCAGGAGAAGTCTTCATCCAACCGGGCCAAAGTCCTCAACAAAGCTGGGAGAAGTCTTCATCCAAGCCGGGCGAAGTGGTCCTCCAGACGGGCAGAAGTCTTCATCCAGACGGCATCTTCTATCTTCATCCATCCGGCGTGGAGCGGGTCCATCTTCAAGACATCCAACATGGAACATCCTCTTCAAACGACGGCTAACACTGAATGAAGGTTCCTTTAAATGATGTCATCCAAGATGGTGTCCCTTCAATTCCGATTGGCTGATAGAATCCTAATTAAAGTAGGAAAAATCCTATTGGCTGATGCAATCAGCCAATAGGATTGATCTTGCATTCTATTGGCTGTTCCAATCAGCCAATAGAATGCAAGCTCAATCCTATTGGCTGATTGGATCAGCCAATCGGAATTAAGGTCGAAAAAATCCTATTGGCTGATGCAATCAGCCAATAGGATTGAAGTTCAATCCTATTGGCTGATCCCCTTCATCAAACACTGCAAAGGTGTGCAGGGGGTCACCCTTACCTCTTATTCTTTTGTTTAATCATTTAGACGATATTTCAGTATGTATGTTTAATAGATTTTTCTGGTTTTCATATATTGTTTCTTGTCCAAACTGGGGTAGCTTTTCTTTTCAACCAATACAGTTGTAATAGTTATGATAAATGAAGAATACCTATAGGCAAGTATAAATTTCTACTAGCTTATGTTTAACCCTAATTAGCTTTGACTTTTCTCATTTATATTTTTCATCTAAATATATTTATACAAATCTAGGCCTAGATTTAGAGTTTGGCGGTAGCCGTCAAAACCAGCTTTAGAGGCTCCTAATGCTGGTTTTAGGCTACCGCCGGTATTTGGAGTCAGTCAGGAAAGGGTCTAACGCTCACTTTGCAGCCGCGACTTTTCCATACCGCAGATCCCCTTACGTCAATTGCGTATCCTATCTTTTCAATGGGATCTTTCTAACTCCGGTATTTAGAGTCGTGGCTGAAGTGAGCGTTAGAAATCTAACGACAAAACTCCAGCCGCAGAAAAAAGTCAGTAATTAAGAGCTTTCTGGGCTAACGCCGGTTTATAAAGCTCTTAACTACTGTGCTCTAAAGTACACTAACACCCATAAACTACCTATGTACCCCGAAACCAAGGTCCCCCCACATCGCCGCCACTCAGTTACATTTTTTTAACCCCTAATCTGCCGACCGCCACCTAAGTTATACTTATGTACCCCTAATCTGCTGCCCCTAACACCGCCGACCCCTATATTATATTTATTAACCCCTAACCTGCCCCCCACAACTTCGCCACCAGCTACCTACACTTATTAACCCCTAATCTGCCATCTGCACGCCGCCGCCAGCTACCTACAATAATTAAACCCTAATCTGCCGACCGCAAAGCGCCGCCACCTACATTATAGCTATGTACCCCTAATCTTCTGCCCCTAACACCGCCGACCCCTATATTATATTTATTAACCCCTAATCTGCCCCCCACAACTGCCGCTATTATAATAAAGTTATTAACCCCTAATCCGCCTCACTAACCCTATAATAAATAGTATTAACCCCTAATCTGCCCTCCCTAACATCACCGACACCTAACTTCAAGTATTAACCCCTAATCTGCCGATCGGAGCTCACCGCTACTCTAATAAATTTTTTAACCCCTAAAGCTAATTTTAACCCTAACCCTAACACCCCCCTAAGTTAAATATAATTTTATTCTAACAAAATAAATTAACTCTTATTAAATAAATTATTCCTATTTAAATATAAATACCTGTAAAATAAACCCTAATATAGCTACAATATAATTTATAATTATATTATAGCTATTTTAGGATTAATATTTATTTACAGGCAATTTTGTATTTATTTTAACCAGGTACAATAGCTATTAAATAGTTAAGAACTATTTAATAGCTAAAATAGTTAAAATAATTACAAAATTACTTGTAAAATAAATCCTAACCTAAGTTACAATTAAACCTAACACTACACTATCAATAAATTAATTAAATAAAATACCAACAATTATATACAATTAAACCTAACACTACACTATCAATAAATTATTTAAATAAAATATCTACAAATAAATACAATGAAATAAACTAACTAAAGTACATAAAATAAAAAAGAACTAAGTTACAAAAAATAAAAAAATATTTACAAACATTAGAAAAATATTACAACAATTTTAAACTAATTACACCTACTCTTAGCCCCCTAATAAAATAACAAACCCCCCAAAATAAAAAAATGCCATACCCTATTCTAAATTAAAAAAGTTCAAAGCTCTTTTACCTTAACAGCCCTGAACAGGGCCCTTTGCGGGGCATGCCCCAAAGAATTCAGCTCTTTTGCCTGTAAAAAAAACACATACAATACCCCCCCAACATTACAACCCACCACCCACATACCCCTAATCTAACCCAAACCCCCCTTAAATAAACCTAACACTAAGCCCCTGAAGATCTTCCTACCTTATCTTCACCATACCAGGTTCACCGATCAGTCCTCGGAAGTGTTGATCCAAGCCCAAGCGGGGGGCTGAAGAGTGACGTCCATCCTCGGGCTGAAGTCTGGATCCAAGCGGCGGCTGAAGAAATCCATCATCGGGCTGAAGTCGGAAGTCCATCATCGGGATGAAGTCTTCTATCAAGCTGCATCTTCAATCTTCTTTCTTCTGGAGCCATCTTCTTCAAAGCTGATGCGGAACATCCTCTTCAACTGATGGCTACTCGCCGAATGACGGTTCCTTTAAATGACGTCATCCAAGATGGCGTCCCTCGAATTCTGATTGGCTGATAGGATTCTATCAGCCAATCGGAATTAGGTAGGAATATTCCATCAGCCAATCAGAATCAAGTTCAATCCAATTGGCTGATCCAATCAGCCAATCAGATTGAGCTCGCATTCTATTGGCTGATCGGAACAGCCAATAGAATGCGAGCTCAATCTGATTGGCTGATTGGATCAGCCAATCGGATTGAACTTGATTCTGATTGGCTGATTCCATCAGCCAATCAGAATATTCCTACCTTAATTCTGATTGGCTGATAGAATCCTATCAGCCAATCGGAATTTGAGGGACGCCATCTTGGATGACGTCCTTTAAAGGAACCGTCATTCTTCAGTAGGACGTCGTCGGAAGAAGATTGGTCCACGCTGGTGGTTTTCACGATGGAGCCGTTCCTCATCGGATAGGATGAAGACTTTGGAGCCTCTTCTGGACCTCTTCAGCCGCAGGATTATGGATCGCCAGCCCCCGCTTGGGTTGGATGAAGATTTTGGAGCCAGGACCGATCGGTGATACCCGGTGAGGTGAAGATAAGGTAGGAAGATCTTCAAGGGCTTAGTGTTAGGTTTATTTAAGGGGGGTTTGTGTTAGATTAGGGGTATGTGGGTGGTGGGTTGTAATGTTGGGGGGGGGGTATTGTATGTGTTTTTTTACAGGCAAAAGAGCTGAATTCTTTGGGGCATGCCCCGCAAAGGGCCCTGTTCAGGGCTGGTAAGGTAAAAGAGCTTTGAACTTTTGTAATTTAGAATAGGGTAGGGCATTTTTTTATTTTGGGGGGCTTTGTTATTTTATTAGGGGGCTTAGAGTAGGTGTAATTAGTTTAAAATTGTTGTAATATTTTTCTAATGTTTGTAAATATTTTTTTAATTTTTTGTAACTTAGTTCTTTTTTATTTTTTGTACTTTAGTTAGTTTATTTTATTGTAGTTATTTGTAGGTATTGTATTTAATTCATTTATTGATAGTGTAGTGTTAGGTTTAATTGTAGGTAATTGTAGGTATTTTATTTAATTAATTTATTGATAGTGTAGTGTTAGGTTTAATTTTAACTTAGGTTAGGATTTATTTTACAGGTAAATTTGTAATTATTTTAACTATTTTAGCTATTAAATAGTTCTTAACTATTTAATAGCTATTGTACCTGGTTAAAATAAATACAAAGTTAACTGTAAAATAAATATAAATCCTAAAATAGCTATAATATAATTATAATTTATATTGTAGCTATATTAGGATTTATTTTACAGGTAAGTATTTAGCTTTAAATAGGAATAATTTATTTAATAAGAGTTAATTTATTTTTTTAGATTTAAATTATATTTAACTTAGGGGGGTGTTAGGGTTAGGGTTAGACTTAGCTTTAGGGGTTAATACATTTATTAGAATAGCGGTGAGCTCCAGTCGGCAGATTAGGGGTTAATGTTTGAAGTTAGGTGTCGGCGATGTTAGGGAGGGCAGATTAGGGGTTAATACTATTTATTATAGGGTTTTTGAGGCGTGAGTGAGGCGGATTAGGGGTTAATAACTTTATTATAATAGCGGTGCGGTCCGCTCAGCAGATTAGGGGTTAATAAGTGTAGGCAGGTGGAGGCGACGTTGTGGGGAGCAGATTAGGGGTTAATAAATATAATATAGGGGTCGGCGGTGTTAGGGGCAGCAGATTAGGGGTACATAGGGATAATGTAAGTAGCGGCGGTTTACGGAGCGGCAGATTAGGGGTTAAAAATAATATGCAGGGGTCAGCGATAGCGAGGGCGGCAGATTAGGGGTTAATAAGTGTAAGGTTAGGGGTGTTTAGACTCGGGGTACATGTTAGAGTGTTAGGTGCAGACGTAGGAAGTGTTTCCCCATAGAAAACAATGGGGCTGCGTTAGGAGCTGAACGCGGCTTTTTTGCAGGTGTTAGGTTTTTTTTCTGCTCAAACAGCCCCATTGTTTTCTATGGGGGAATCGTGCACAAGCACGTTTTTGAAGCTGGCCGCGTCCGTAAGCAACGCTGGTTTTGAGAGTTGCAGTGGCGGTAAATATGCTATACGTTCCTTTTTTGGAGCCTAACGCAGCCATTCTGTGAACTCTCAATACCAGCGGTATTTGAAAGGTGCGGCCAGAAAAAAGCACGCGTAGCTAATGCACACCTTTGGCCGCAGAACTCTAAATCTAGGCACTAGTTTCTGCCCTCATGCACATAATAAGCTTTTTCTGAACAATGTTTTTTTTTTACACTTATAATTAAAGGGACATCCCAGTCAAAATATAAATGCACATAGATGAATTACATCTTTGATTAGAAACATATTTACAATATTTATGTATTAGCAAAAATGCTTCTAGTAAAAGTTATCACTGTTTTAGTGTTAACATTTTTCTCTGCATGTGCATGTGAAGCATAGCTAGATATTCTCAGTGCACCAGCATTTTAAACTCTGCAGCTGATCAGAGCACCAGTGGGGCTTGTATCTTGTCAGCAATTAACAAATTGAGTCATTACTATATAGTACAAGCACCTTAGGCTCTTTGAGTAAAAGCACTTGTACTATACACTTTTGAAACAGCTATAGCTTTTATTAGAAGCATTTTTGCTAATGCATGTATATTACAAAATTGCTCCTGTTCAATACCGAAATGCACCCATGTGGTTTTCAATTTTCGCTGGAATATCCCTTTAATAACATTCAATATTTTTAGAAAATATCTGTTTAAGAGAACCAGTGTAAAAAGTTTACAACATAGCTAATAAAGTTTTTTTTTAAGCTTTCCCTTTTATAAACATATCAGTTTATTTGTTCACGGTGACCTTGAGTAAACTACAAAACAATTCTGCTTTCAAGTAATAATATACTATTGTATTTCTTTTATATAAATTTATACCATGAATAAGAAGTTTAAATATGGATAAACTATTTTAGTAACTGTGCAAATCTAAATGATGCTCAGACAATAGGACAATATTATATTGTTTCCTTCTCTTGCAGTGAGATATTAAGCACTATATGCTTATTCACAGCCGCAGGAGCAAAATTTTGTTGGCTTCACACTTGGACATTTTTGATGTCTTAATACCAGAGTCATAAAGCCGACACTAAGCTGACATCCGTCAGCTGGACCATAAAATTGCTGTGTCCCTGAGTTGATCTCTTTGGCTCTAAGTCACAAACACGTTCTTTTTATTGGATTCTATGGAATAAAATCTCAATTTTCCCACAGATATCCCCTTGTCATTGCACTAAATATGGCTATTTTAGTCAAATTTATATTAATTCATTATTTGCTGTTATTATTTACTTTATTGTAAATGCAGATATCTGAAGTTCGACTAACACGTTAAATAGAATCATGTTATTGTAGAATATATGTATAAAAGGAAAAACAAAGGGGCATGTTTAAAAATAAAAAGCACTCTCTATTTAGTTAATTAGTTAATTGAATGGTGTGTTGAAGAGAGATAGTTGTATAGTATAAAATTATGAAAAGGGCAAAGCCTTTTAACTACTCTAAGGGAATCATGGAGCCCAGGGTATGCTGTTCCTTTGGGGATGGTTTGTTGTTGGATGGGCACAGTCTTCCCCTCTAATATTTGAATTCACCTCCTGTGCTCTTATATCACTTCTGAATTCAATGCATGGCCCATCACTGCTGTGTCCTTCTAGAATTCTGCAAAGGCTGCATAAGGGAATGTCAATGTCTTCCCAATGTTTTTTTTGTTTACTTAACATGTTTGCTGGTAGCATCTGTTTGACTTCTGATTGTGGCAACACCTGTCACTTGGCCATACCTGCATATAGTAGCTGCTAGCTTGATCTATATGTCATACCTGATAGCCATACTGTTATGTTGTACTTGTTGGCCATTCCTGCATGTTGTTGCTACTATTTATATGTGCATATTGTACATGTTGGCCATAATTGCATGTTGTAGATACTAGTTATATGAGCATTTTGTGCCAGATGGCCATACCTGCTTGTTTTAGCAACTAGTTATATGAGCATACTGTGCCGGATGGCCATACCTGCATGTTATACCTGTTGGCGATACCTGCATGTTGTAGCTACTAGTCATATCCGCATGCTGTACCTGCAGGCCATACCTGCATATTTGTACCTGGAGCCCATATCCGCATGCTGTAGCTGCAGGCCATATCCGTTGACTATAATTGCCAGTAGCACCTTTTTGATACGATCTGCTTATAGCACCTATTGATGAAAGCCTACCTATAATACCTTTTTAGCCAACCTGCCTATAGTATCTGCTAATAGTTGGGGACTCTCATTGTTTAACTCAGTTTGGCGAATTTACTAAAGCTTACTACAACAGCACATGTCCATCAGCCTACAAGTAGTTTCAAACTGGAACTTTCTTTATTTACAGTATTATGTATGAACCAGTATGCTGCCTTTTATTATGTTATTATTATTCACTAATGCTGTTTATAGAGTTTAAACCTTTTTTTCATTAGTTTGTATTTGTTAGCCATTCTAAAGTAAAACGTTTTTATCTCTCTGAGCAGTATATAACATCTGCTAACCAATTTCCATCTGCTAACTATCTGACTTTTCAGACACTGTCTTCTATTCCTGATCTGATAAAGTTACCATTCAGCTACTGCTATGACTCTTTAAGATTCACAGTCCAACCCACTTCTTGCTACTGACTAAAGGGCTCCATGTACAAAGCAGCGTGAGCTGCTCTGGAGTCCTTGCGGGGCAGTTTTGAGCCTGCTTCCCGCAATGTAAAAAGCAGCAGTCATTAGACCACTGCTTCTTACACCCTACGCCACCTCTGAGGTGGCGAGAGAAAATCACTGAGAGCAAGCAAGCTCCCAGTGATTAACAGCCCCTTCAGTCACGCAATTGGTCACGCGAATGAAGGGGCGGGCATTACATACTGAGATGAGTGTGTAATGATGCATACGGGCCACCGGATCAAGAGATGCGCTGTCTGTATGTAGCAAAGGCGGGCGGACAAGTTGAGAAGCTGTCCGCCCACCTGTTAGTACATGGAGCCCATAATGTCCTGACTTAAATTCTATATTATTTGGAAATCCAGTTTTATGCTTGTTTTCATCCTCTGACTATTTATTTCTTCTTTGGGACTTGTATATTAAATTTTTGTCTGTGACTAAGATGTATGTACGTTTATAATATTTTAGTTTACCTTAATTAAAGCCTATAAAAATTTTCATAATATTTTGCTTCATCTTAGGATATCCTATCAACAACCTTCACTAGCCAAAGCCTTGGCCAGAGCACTATGAATCTTTTACATATAAGTACTGAGACTGCGGTGGAAACTATAAGTATATTTGTGGAAAAACAAGTTTCCTAACTTTTATCTGCATATAGTTGTGCTTATTATTGATTTATCTTTTTTGCTCAGTTTTAATAGTGACAGATGTCTAAAACCTTTTTTTTTTTCTCACCATAAGTTAAATTGTGTTTAGAATTGCTCTAGGAACATATGCTGAAATATATAAGGGTGACAGAAAATGTGTAAATACTGGTATGTTATATCAAAATATACATATATATGTCGTCACTTATGTGTTCACATAATTGTGTAAAATAAAGTAAAAGGACATAGTCCCTCAATTCCACAGGTTGAGATTTCCTCCAGATTCTTTTGGATGCTGCGTTCATCCTTGAAATAGACCTCAGGGGAAAAAAGGTAAACAGACAAGTCCAGCAAACAAATGTTTCTATGAGTGGTCATGTTGTCTCACACTTTTAAGCTATAACTCAGCCCTTAGTGGTTAGGCAGGTAGGTATCAGGCCCCTCAGCACTCCCTCTTGGTGTATGTCTTCCAATTATGCAGAGAAATAACACAGAAAAGAAACAATAGTGGTCTGAAAAAGCCACTAGGAAAGTAATGAAACGTTCGTTGGAGTTTGACGTTTTTAAGGACATTGTAAGGACTGTTTTACTTCTGGGTTCTTGGCTATTCCGCTTTTCAGTTAATTGTGCATGTAGTATGTTCATGATAAATGTTACTGAGCAGAACATATTAGCTGTAATGCATGTCCACAGTAATGTCCTTTTTCCTTTAAATTTTATGTAGTTTTAATAAATATTTTATTCCAATTAGCTACTGTTCCTGTTATATCTGGAGAAAGCTGAGGAAATAAATACCTACCTTCTGAATTACTTAGAGCTAAGATATAGCTCATTGCTGTGTGAGTACCAGTCAATTTGACTATATTCCCCTTTTAAAAAACGGTCTTCACTATTGTTTGTTTTCCGTGTTTTTTCTCTGCATAATTGGAAAGCATACACCAAGAAGGAGTGCCGAGAGACCAGATACCTACCTGCCTAACTACTGAGAGCGGAGTTATAGCTCAAAAGTCTGTGAGTACCTGACCACTAAAAAACATTGGTTTGTTAAAATGGACTTCACCATTGTCTGTTTCCAGTATTAACCCAGCACCCAATAAAATCGGGAGGAAATCTCAACCTGTGGGATTGAAAGACTATATCCTTTTACTTTATTTTAATTTTAATAGTCTTTTATTAAGGTTTTTGTAAGATACAACATAATGGACATAAACAAATACAACAATAATCAGAAGATGAACTATTGATCTAGGAAATTTCAATGAATACGCCAATAACAATGTTTTAGTTGCAGCAGAAGATATCCACTGAAGATATAGTTAGGAAAAAAAATACCTTGCTTATCAGTAAATCATCGCTTCTAAGTAATAGACATGCATCAATACCCACAGCTTAAATTGAACATAAACTACAGTAAAGTCTCTAAATGGACTAGAAGTCTATACAATGAACAAATATACAAAAATGAAACCTTATTTTCTCTAGCATATGTTCCTCACAAGATTAGAGGGTCACTCTTGTACCTTGCTATACTATTGATATAGGCAATATAGGAATTATAATATTGACATTGGCCACTCTTGGGTCTTAGCAGAATTAACTATCCAATTATATGAGAACCACACGTGTTATCTTTTATAACAATAAATGAATATCAAGAGTATAGTTCTATATCAATAATCTTACTGAGATATGGTGAGTTGATGAGTAGGAAGAGTGCTAAATCTATCAGTCAAAACTTAAAATATATGACCTTAAATGATAACATTGGTGGGAGCACTTACTATATATTAATATTCCAACTACCCTAGATATTAGGTCCTGCCAATATGTCCAACTACTTAACTTAACTTAACTTGTTGATTAGTCTTCTCAGCTTGTGTACCCACTGAACATAGCATATACAAATATTATCATAAGGTAGAGTAATTCAATTTACATAACTGTTTAGGCAAACTAATAACAATATAATCGAGAATTAGCTGTAGCACTTCATATATGACAGTGACATTCAGTTGCTAGCCTACTCCTGCTCATATGAAGTTGGATGTCGGCACTCCACTTGTCTCCTTCATGAGGAAAACTTGTGTGAAAAAGTACTAGCTACAAAGCAGTAATGTCCTCCATCTCCACCACTCAGCCGCATTGGCTCCTACGGGCCACTGAAACTCAACGACAGGGGTAAGTGTGATATGCTGTGTCTCATCATTTAGGGACTGCAGTAGCTCCATAAATCTCTGATAATTTTGCTGCGTACTTAACTGGGCAAAACAAACCTCAACCCCACTAGCAAAATGAGAAGCGTCCTCCAGAATGGCTGAACTCTGTGAAGTTTGAAGCTGCTCAGCGTTAAAGTCGGAGCTCCCGTGACAACCGACCCACATCTCAATATGAACAGGGATAAAGACATCCGAATATTTCAGCATTATGCAAGTATGATATATTCCACCATCCGATGCCATACCAGTAGGTATCGATAAAGGCTCTGCTTCTGAGTTTGTAGACAACATGCCATCTTCCTCCCAGTCAGGGTTTTTCACTGTAGCAATTAGATCGGTGACACAACTGTCCAATTTGTGATCTAGCTTTTGTAAAAGTGATTGTAATAGCATGTGAGATTTCTCTATATTAAATTTTTAGTGAGATTAGTTGATAACCGTTATCACAAAACTGTATTACCCGCAGCACGGGGGGGGGGGGGGGAGTTCAATGGTCCAGATCTGGTCTCATCGGTCATATCCTCTGCCAAATTGGTATCTTTAGATTCAGCACTGCTTGAACTATGCAATGCTGTTGTGTATTTCAGCTGATGTTGCGAAAATAGTTCAGTAATCGGCGGATTAAGGAGATAATGATAGGAGCTCTAGAATTTGCAAACCATCATGGCTGCCGCCCGGACATGCCCCCCTTTTACTATATTTTACACAATTGTTTTCACTGGGATGTTATATGTTTTACATAATATGGACTATTATTAAAATATATACTGGTATAGCTGACAATATACTTTAAATGGCCATGTTACATGTTAGAGAGTGTCATTTTAACACTAGTGGCCCTACAATGCTGTGCATTTAACCTCTGCAAAGGGGTTAGAAACAAAGTTAAAATACTAATCTGTAGCCACTGCTGGTCCTTAGAGGAAACTGCCTCTGACCCAATCAGCATTAGTCATACAGTTGGGTTAAAAGAAATGTCAGGTCGCTAGTGTTAAGATGACATGCTGTAAGAATTAGAGCATATTGTTTTTTTCATAAGAACGGTTCTTTAAGAACCCTTTAATATACCCCAATGTAAAATGCAGAGAACAGAACGATATTTTACTTTTAATTAACTCTTTTTTTAGTGATCACAAAAGACAGGAGGAATGGTGGGATATGTTGTGCAGTGGGATGAAGTGAGCAGCTTTTCCTTTGGGAATGTGGAAAAATCAGAACCAGCCAGCTTTGTGCTGACCCACCGACCTAATATGAATTCAAAAGAATTGGCTTTTCTCCCAGCCTTTTGCAAATGGAAAGCAACAGCAAGTGCCGTCCTTTCCACATCTCTGGGGAGAATGTAATAAAATTATAAAGGGAGTTATGAAACAAAACAACAGAAAAAGATGCATTAACATAAAATTTGTTCTCAGTTAGTAAACAATTCTTAGAGCATGGGAAATTTGCCAGTCATTTGGATTTTAACATCAGTCAGGGATTCCTGTTGGCTCACAAAGCACTTGTAACTCATGATACTGTTCATATTACAATTCATAAAAGATGTCAATTGTAAAATGCACATTTGCATTGGAGAAATGCACAGATCTCTTTTGAGAAGCTGACTTTTTAACTCTATTGCTATCAGAAAGGGCAAAGCATTTCTTTGAAAGACAAGGGGTTTAATACATGTTGTCTTATTGCACTAGCCTCTGGAGTGAAATATCCAATAAGATCTAGCCTAAAACATTTGAATATATAATTGAAAGCAGATTCTAAAATTCTATGAGGTAACTTAACCTATGGCAAAATAAGAACTTGTCAATGAAGTCACACAGACAAAGGTTAATGATTTCTATTTTACGCAGAATCATAGAATTTTGATGGCAGATAAGAACCATAGGCCCATCAAGTCCGCCCATATTTTTTATAAAGTACAAGCTTAATTAGTTCATTGGATAGCCTTGTGCTTATCCCAGGAGATCTTAAAGTCCACCACTGTGTTTGTATTTAACAACTCTAATGGAAGTTGATTCTGTGAAACAATCACCCTTTCTCTGAAGAAGTGCTTCCACAAAATACTCCTGAACCTACTACCCTTTAACTTGAGAGCATGACCCATTGTTCTGGTTTTGTTCTTCTAGTAAAAAAAAATTCTGCTTCAGCTCTATTTAGTCCCTTTAAAATACATGAAGGTTTCTTTTCTATTGAATAACCTTTCATATTCATCATCATAATGTTATTTGATTTGTTTGTCATTTACAGAACAATATTACCCAGAGAAATATAGTTAAAAGTGTAGAGCAGTGACATGGATAGGAGGGAAAACACAAGATTGCAGGCACTGCTAGGTTAGTTAAAAATAAAAGTTCATTTATTTAGAAACATTAAAAGGGTGAGAGCCCAGACAAGGTACAACCACAAAAAGGACTGTCTTACGCGTTTCGCACTCCCTAGTGGTGCTTAATCATAGACTGGCAGTCTATGATTAAGCGCCACTAGGGGGGCGAGAAACGTGTAAGACAGTCCTTTTTGTGTTTGTACCTTGTCTGGGCTCTCACCCTTTTAATGTTTCTAAATAAATTGACTTTTATTTTTAACCAACCTAGCAGTGCCTGCAATCTTGTGTTTCCCTCTTGTTAAAATTGGCCTGATCCTAGGAAAGCAGTTACCTTATTTTTGCTTCTTTCTGCAACAACAAGTGGTCTTGACCGTGTTCTGGATTACCCCTATGACATGGATAGGAGGGCTGTGTAAATTATAAAAATCAAAAGCCAAATTAGCTGTATTTTTTTAGGGTTGCAGCTAATTTGTGGTCAAAGACAATATGCACATTAATTCAGTATATGTATTTCAGGATTATAGAAATAGCTATACACTGAACTGTGTTTTTTAATGATTGTAAAAAAAATATCACAAACTGAAGTAATTACTTAAGTATGTATTTAATGTATAAAATGCATTACTATATTATAATATCCTGTAGTAATACAAGTCCTTGGCAAGTCTTTGATGGATATAAATGAAAATGTAGGATACACCCAGAGTATGTTGATGTTTTGCACCAACCAATCAGTAACACCTTTTTTATTTGATTGTTTATGTTTCAGTGGACATGGCTTAGCTAGTTAGGGAGTGATTGGTATACCAGTTCAAACCTCTAAGTCTCATGATCCCAGCAGAGCTGTTTCTGTCTTTCAACCCTCCAAGGTAAATTAACTAAGTATTAGTTTGTTTAAATAGCTAAAATTGATCAGCTGCAGAATAATTGTAATTAACTGGGGTGAAGTGATTTCACCTTGAGTAAATACATTACAATTATTTCCTTTTTGCATGCGTTTATTATAATATTAAAATATTAATTTCTTCTTTTGTATTTAACATATTAGAGACACACCTAAACATGGTGGTGTAAATACTGGTGTGATGAGACTTATGACTAAGGTATAAAATACCAATATATGGACAGACTGGCTTGAAAAGATATAGGTGATAAAAATAAAGGGGTAGATTTACTATAGGTCGAGCGGACATGTTTTGCTGTAGCGAATTATGTCCACTCGTCCTCGCTAAATGCCAACAGCATACACTGTCAGCATTTAACATTGCACAATCATTTCTTGTGAAATTCTTGTGCAATGCCACCTCCTGCTCACTCGCGGCCAATCGCTTGCAGGGGGTGTCAATCATTCCGATCGGATTGGATCGCTATGATTTCAGTCCGCCACCTGAAAGCTGCTTCTTAACTTACGTTCAGGCAAGCCTAAAATGATGGGCATAGAAATCAGCATCCGTTGCTTAATAAATCTACCCCATAGAATCCTACAACACTAACTTTTATCATATATATTTTGTGTTTGGTTTTGTCTCTGAGTTTAATGTTGTTATGCTCTTACTCTCTGAGGTTTGACAGGCTGACATTTTTTTACTTCTTTGGTGCTCTTTATTGTATAGTGGCATTAAATAGGATGCCCGTTTGTTAAATATGGTAACTAATGTTAAGTTTTTCTTATGTGGTTTTCTGAGAGGCTTCTGATCTTGGATTTGATTCTGATTACCTTCGTATCTCCTGTATTGCCTCCTGGCATTTCAGTTTGGCTTGAAAACTCGGGTTGGCTTCCAACTACCATCATGTCTCTTTTATTGTCTCCTGAAATTCCAGTTTTGCTTTTGAACTATGCTTGGCTTTTTACTACCTACTTGTCTCCTGTATTGCTGCCTGACATTCCAGTTTGGCTTAAGAACTAAGCTTGACTTCTGACTACCCTCCTGTCTTCTGTATTGTTTCCTGAAGTTCCAGTTTGGCTTCTGAACTCTACTGGTTTCTGATTACCCACTTGTCACCTTGGTGTCTGACATTCTAGTTTGGCTTGAGTATTGGTCTTGACTTCTGGCTACCCCCTTTTCTCCTAAATTGGCTCCAGTATGGCTTCTGAACTTGGATTCTGTCCTGAGTAATGTCTTGGCTTCTGATGTGGCTCATGTTGTTCATGTATGATTTCTGATTTTGGCAGTTCCTATACCATTTCTGCAACCTATCTATATAAAACAAATATTGTGACAGGTTTGTAAATTAATAATAAAATTGTTTTGCGCTATTAACTTAATCAAAAAGCATATTGAAACTTTTCAACCACCTCAGACTGTTGAATGTGAAACTCATGTGACCTGGATGGTCTTATGTACAAATGCCAAAAAATGATATTAACTTTTATTATCAAATATCCTTTTTTTGGTAGCAGCAATACACTACTGGTAGTAGATGAACAATTTGGGTGAACCAATGATAAGTAGTGTGCAGCCAACAATTAGCAGCCAGCTCCCAGTAGTGCATTGCTGCTCACAAGCCTACCTATGTATGCTTTTCAACAAACAATACCAAGTGAAATATGCAAATTAGATTAAAATAGATTGTTGTTTAAAACTGCATGCTCTGTCTGAATTATGAAGTTTAATTTTGACTTTGCAGTTCCTTTAAATTCAAGTATTATTTCTCCCCTGTATGTTGCTGAAATACAACTAAATATACAGATGAATCCTAATCTTTAGTAAACAAAAAAAGCAGACACACATTGAAATCTTCACCCTATACATATAATGAGTGCAGAAGCTCTATCAAATGAAAATGGATAAAAAGACAATGAGCTGGACTTTGATCTTATAGGTATGAAATGTTTTATGTCTTATGCCACAAGTCTGAAAAACTGCATGGGACAATATAAAAGTGCATAAAGAATTGTATTCATGTGAAAAAGCTAATTAGGGTAAAACAAACTATATCACACAAGTCAGACAGAAAAACATGATATACAGACAAACAAACAATTAGCTATCTAGATAGAATGACAAATAGGTGGGGCAGACAGAAAGATAGATGCACATAAATACATAGACAGATAGGTAGACAGACAGAGGTAGATAGATAGATAGATAGATAGATAGATAGATGATAGATAGAATAGATTATAGAAAGATGATAGATAAACATGGTATAAATATTTTTCAACATTCTTAACAGTTTCAAATTCTTTGTGGTAGATCATAAAATAAATGATGTATTTATAGACATTATATGGCATTAAAGAATGTCCCATGGTTTAATATGTGTTATTAATGTTATCATCTGATTCTATTTAATGAATTCCATTTGAGTGCTAAAGACATAGAAAACAGTACTTCACTAGTCACCTGAATCACCATGTACTGAGACTCCAGCACTTTAATGCAAATTCTAGTATACATCTGAGATTCCTGAATGTAGTATATATCTATACCATCAACACAATTATGCTCAGGTGTGTCACATCTGTCTAGAGCTGGCTACTTCAGTGCTTCAGCAACACAGATGGGAGCCTGTAAAACAGATGTTAGCTCCAGTAAAACAAGGTCAGACTGCAATGGGATATAATATACTGCCTCACCCTTCTAAACTATCTTCACTTTATATAATATTATTTTGCTTTTAGGCAATAGAAAAAAAACATGAAATATAAAATGCATTATATTTTTAAATTTCTATAATATGATGTTTAACAATGAGCTAGATGCATAATGCTCTTAACATTGCCAAGTGGATTGTGTTAGCAACAGATTCTCATATCATGTATAAGATTTCCTCTACTGGGCACTTAATTGAAGAAACGTTTATTAATGAATATGTAGAAAATATAGGCGAAAAGAGCTCGCTTAATTTCAAACGTGATCCACTTGGAAAACTAAATGGAATCTATGTATCTTGCTCAGTGTTAAACATATATTTTGAAATTCAGTGAGCTGCTTTTTCGCCTATGTTTTCTGCAGATTCATTAACAAGTGTTTCTGCAATTAAGTGCCCAGTAGGGATGGGCGAATGTTTTGCAACATTCGAAAAACGGCACGAATTTTAACACATTCGTTCGTTTTAATCGAATTTCAAATGTATGCATAACATTCTAACATTCCATTTTCGAATGTTCGGTTTCGAATTTTATGATTACATTCTAAAATATTCTTTTCGAAAATATTTGAATTTAGATTTGTAATAGTATTTCTAATAGTAGTATTTCTATGCAATAATCGAATTCGAAAAATTAGAATTTATATGTTTGTAATAATATTTCTAATGCTTTATTTAAATGTAATATTTGAATTATGCAATATTCTATTTAGAAACATTCAAAATGATATATTTGTATCTATTAGGTATCAATTTACTAGATTCCCTCCCTACCACATGAACTATTGAACTTCTGAATAGTATTTGTTAAATAGAATGTTAAATTCGAAATTTCGAATGTGGACATTCGATATAATTATAAACATTCGAATTCGAAAGTGACATTCGAAAACTGTAAATAGCATTCGATTATAGAATTTTTAAGAACATTCGTTCTTATCAACATTCAGATTGATAATTCGAATTTCGGTAATAACATTCGTTCTAACATTCGAAATTAAAAAATTTACACATTCGCCCATCCCTAGTGCCCAGTACAGGAAATCATGTGCATAATAAAATAATCTGTTGCTAAGCAAATAAAACCACTACAACTGCAACAGCTTTGGAGGAATTTTAGAAACATGGCTAATGTAAATATTTGTAAGCATAATACTGTATATATATATATATATATATATATATATATATATATATATATATAATATATATATATAATATATATATATAGTCTGTCTCGTTACAGAAAAGAAGTCTTTTACTTTATTTTCTGCACATATGTTTGAGTGAACTGTTTTATCAAGGGTGTTTTATTTCCTGTTTGTAATTGTTTGTTCTGTAACGTTTTGATGGCGTTCTCGTGATGCCACTAAGCTTCACAGTGGAGCCCGTTCTATGGACTGAGAGGTGAACCAGCTATAAGATGCTCCATTGGTTGTAAAGTGTGGCCACTCAACTTGCAGATCAGATGAAGGGCAGGTACAAATTTCTTTGAACTGAGCAGATTTTAAAATTGCAGTAATTTTTTTAAGCAACTTGCATGAATGTTTTTTTTTTTTTTTAATCTATTTCATTAACTCATAAGAATCACCTCACAATAAGATTATGCTGAAGAAGGAACACTTGTATTGTGGTATGTTCAACTATGCACTGTGTTTTTGGACAACTGTGCCTTCCTCAGGTATTTACAAAAGAATAATTAACACACCACATATCAAGTAATCATGTGATAATCATGTGACCCATTACTATCCTCTTTATGTTATCCAATTACTTAAAGGGACATAATACTCATATGCTAAATCACTTGAAACTGATGCAGTATAACTGTAAAAAGCTGACAGGAAAATATCACCTGAGCATCTCTATGTAAAAAAGGAAGATATTTTACCTCACAATCTCCTCAGTTCAGCAGAGTAAGTTCTGTGTAAAAAGTTATACTCAGCTGCTCCCAGCTGCAGGTAAAAATAAAAAAAAAATGAAGAAATGAACAGCAGCCAATCAGCATCAGCATTGCTGAGGTCATGAACTCTTACTGTGATCTCATGAGATTTGACATAACTCTCATGAGATTTCATAGTAAGCTTCCTTTACCTGATTGGTGAAATAATATGAGAGTGCACGATGCTAGTCCCTTCAGATGTCCCAGGACAGGCACACTAAAATGCTGCTTAGAAATCCTTTACAATGGGAGGTGGCTACTGAGGAACTTTTGAGGTAAAATATCTTTCTTTTTTACATAGAGATGTTCAGGTGATATTTTCTAATCAGCTTTTTACAGCTATGCTGCATCACTTTCAAGTGTTTAAACATTTGGGTATTATGGCCCTTTAATCTATACAGAAACCTTTCATATGTCAATATGACTTTGATGCCTTTATCAGTAAGCCTCTTTCTCCTCAGCCATAAACACTCTCCGAGGAACAGAGGCACAGGAATGCAGTTTTCTTAAATTAAAAAAGTTTTATGTTAAAACATGCACAGTAATTCTTTTATTTCACTATACAGTATAGTATGCAGATATTGTTAATCACCCTGCATGAATCAGTCAGAGATGACACCTTTAAGTTCTGGGGGTGCTACAGTAAAGAAAGGCAGTGTTTAGCAAACCTTAGCTTCTCCCTAGAGATCTTTGTTCTTTACACACCTCCCTATGTCAAGCAACATTTATTGGTAGATTTATTAAGCAGCAGATGTTGCAATGTACCCCTGAAGTTTCAGGTTCGCCTGAAACTTAAGTTAAGAGGCAGAGGTCGTGAGTGAGGTAGCGGATTGCAATCATCACAATCGGATATGATCAGGATAATTGACACCCCATGCTAGTGGCCGATTGGCTGGGAATGTGCAGGGGGCGGCATTGCACAAGCAGTTCACCAGAAATGCTTGTGCAATGTTAAATGCCGACAGCATTTAGCTATGTCCGCCGACATTTAATAAATATAGCCCATAATAGTGTGATATAGTGTGATAAAAGGACATACAAGGAGATGTTTACAAGTGTGGAGGGAGCTGTTATGACGCCTAAGCTATTTAAGGACCATTGCATGAACCTGGCTAATATAGTACATTAATCTGAATGGAGAGTCAGCCTTAGCCCACAAGGCAAAGGAATTCAAGTTAAAAATAGTTTGGAACAAATAATAAAATCACATATCCTCCTTAAATATTGACTCTACTTTTTGTATCAAAATTGTTCAGAAACATAGAAATGTTTTATCAGAATTGAATGTCCTGTAAAAGTTTCCAAAAGTCTTAAAAATAAACAAAAATACAAACTTTGTAATGGAGGTAACAAAGGGAAAAATTGACAAGCGAAATGTGAATTATTTTTTCTTTATTGTTTGAATAACCATACACTAAGTTGAATTAATATAGAAAAGAATTGCTTGTTTACTTTTGAATCTAAATGGTGCTGCAGATTGACATAAAGTAAAAAGATAAGTCCTCAACATTAAACAATATAAAAATAAATTTAATTCCAAGACGTCAGGTGACAATAGCTAAAACTAAACTTCACTAATGAGCTGTTTGGGACAGAGACTCAAATGACAGCAAATAATGGCATGAGACTTTAAATCAAAACCTGTAAAAACTTATTTTGATGCACAAGGACACAAATGCTTCTGCTCAGCTAAACGTAGTGTCTGAAACACTGGCGTAATGCCAAACACAAGAAGGCAGCCACTTGCATTCAGCTGAATCTGACAGCTTCATAAGTAGACTTATTCTTTCTCCAACATTTTTTGAGTGAAGGATCATTCCAGGTGAAGTGCATCGGTGAACATCATAACAATGTAATACACTGCTGGCTCAACAGAGACAAATACTCACACCTAGTTGACTACAGAGAAGCTTATCTAGAAACTCACTGCTTCCTTTAAACACCAGTGATTGCTTTTAACTAATCTCCAATAAATAAATCTAGATTTTAATTCTCCTTTATCTAAAATGAGAATATTTTCATCTGAACTATACAGGGGACACATTAAATAAAATGTATATGATAAAACTATAAAGCTATTAAAAATATATAATAATAGAACATACTGATGAGTTTATTTATTTGTAGATATTACTCGATGGGAAGAGTCTAGAAATCTTCATAAATGTGGGAGTTTCTCATAAAAAAATAAAATAAAATATGTGATGTATATTCGTAAGAAATAAAAAGCTCACTAAGGGAAAAATGGGGTATATTCCGATCTGCTCAATAAACAATTCAGATTAGGTTAATACATTGTGAAAAAATCAAAGTAAATAAGTTTAAATAGCAGGCAAAATAATAAATGTACATTTTGTTTTAACTTAGTTTCAATGTTATAAGGGATTTAAAGGAACATTAAAAAACAAAAACATTAATTACAATAAATTGCATATTTAATGAGTGCATAATTATAAGACAATGCAATAACATTTACTATGAAGTTCAAATAAGCAGTAGATTTTTTCAGACAATTTTGTCCCCCCCCCCCCATCTGCCAGTCCCTTGTATCATGTTTCAGCTATCAGCCAATCACAGACTAGTATACGTTTATACACTGTGGTTATGTGCACATGCTCAGTAGGAACTAGTGCCCCAGAAAGTGTGAATATAAAAAAGATTGCACAAAATTTGATAGTGAAAGTAAGTTGGAAAGTCTAATAAACCTAAATGCTCTATCTAAATAATGAAAATTTAATTTTGACTTTAGTGTCCCTTTAACTTTGGGCTGAATGTGCCATTATTGTTTGTTTTAAAACATTATAAGACAGTAGACTTAAATTACTTCTCCACCAACAGTCAAATTCAACAACCAAAAGCACTAGAAAAAAATCTCAACACCCACAGATCAAGACATAACTGATAAAGGTATCAGCCACCAATCTGCACATTCTCTGACCCCCAAAAAAGCATTCCCCATGCTATTAACAGGGGCATCCATTTTTGACTATGATTGAATAATAATAGCGTAATACACTACTAGCTCAACAGAGACAATGCCAGTTATCTAGCAACTGCTTCCTTTAAACATAATTTGTTTGCTTTTAACTAATCTACACAGCAATATTGTTCTATAAGGAGAGCATTTGCGTCTGAACTTTACTGGGAACACAATAATTATAACGTTTATATGATAATGTTAATTACAGTTATGTTTCTTAGTTTACAAGTGACCATATTTCATTATGTCTCAAGACAAGAGCTGAATTATACAGTCTGATAAGTCCATGAGGCTCCCAGAAGAATTAATGCATTAGTAGATATTAATTAATGGGAACTATGTTGAAATCTTCATGATTTTGAATGTTCCTAATAAAGGGCCAGATTACGAGTGGAGCACAAACGTTTAAGTGCAAGCAATAAGGGGTTTATTGCAGGGGTTTGTGCTTGTCTGGCTTACCACTGGTTTTACATGTTAAAAGTAAACGCAATCATTTGAGCACAGCCACAAATTAAAAGCTCTGGTTAACTGTTTTGTAAAACAAAAAAGTTGAACAAAACACATCAAAAATACATTACAAAGTAAGCTTTTACTAATAATACACCCCCCCCCCCCATATAAAAATGATTTAAAAAAAATATTGCATACAAATGTTATAAGGGCTCAAAGATATGAGGTCATGTCTAAAGATGTATATATAAAGGTATATATGTATGTATGTATTATGTCTGTAAATAAATATATGTATATATAAATACATATGTACACACACACACACATATATATATATATATATATATATATAAGTGCATTGGAACCCTTTGCAGTTAAGTAGATAAAAACATGTACAAGTGTATTTGTGCAATATTAATTTTTATAAAGTGTTATAGGGGCATATTTATCAAGCTCTGTATGGTCTAAAGACCGCTGCTCCATAACCTGTCCGCCTGCTCTGAGGCGGCAGACAGACATCGCTGGAATAAACCTGATTGAATACAATCGGGTTGATTGACACCCCCTGATAGCGGCCTATTGGCCGCAAATCTACAGTGGGCGGCATTGCACCAGCAGTTCACCAGAACTGCTGGTGCAATGATAAATGCCGACAGCGTATGCTGTTGGCATTTATCGATGTGCAGTGAACATGATTCGCAATATCAGATCATGTCCGCTCGCACAATGATAATTCAGCCCCTAAGTGTGTATTTACTGTAAATATTTCACATTTTAATGTTTTGCATATAGCAGAATATGTTATAAGTATTTTTAAAGATATTCCTATATATATATATATATATATATATATATATATATCTGTATAAACCTTTACCTATATAGAATTATATATATATATATATATACAGTATATATATATATTTTGTACCAACATACCATCAGATATATGTAGAAATATCTGTTTATGAATAAATATAACATATTTTTCTATGTGAAGAACATTGGAATGTGAATTATTCATATTTTCATGTTGGGTTAGCACACTTGAGAATCTGTGATCAGGTTTGCGTGCGAGTACGGTGTTAGTTCCCCCCCACACACACTTTTTTGCTCCATTGACTACTATGGGTGTATAGGTTATCGCATGCAATTTTGTAAGCTCAGCTTTTTATGGTCATCTGGTTAACGTGCAAATGAAAACAGTTTGCTTCCAACTTGTAATACGAGTGCAAACCGAAGCGCACAAAAAACTTACTTCTAGTACACATAACACTTAAATGAGAGGGTTAAATAATGCTCCATTTGCAATATGGCCCAAAATGGTTAATAAAGTAAAGTAAAAAACATGCAGCAGCAAAAATTATTTATTTATTTTGCCCATTTTCTGTTATTGATAACATAGTAATAAACATTTATGTTGCTTCCAGCCTTAAATTGTGACCTCTTGTAACAAAAATTTTCTTGGAATAAACAGAGCTTCCGCCATCTCTGTATATGGGTCTTGAATATATTTATATAAAGTAATCATGTCACCTCTCAAGCGCCTTTTTTTCTAGAGAAAATAGACAAAATTTGACTAAACTCTCTTCATAGCTTAAAGGAACATTCTACACTAGATTTTTCTTTGCAGAAATGTTTGTAGATGATCCATTTATTTAGCCCACCTAGAAGTGTTTTTTTAAATAACATTGTGCTGATTTTCAGACTCCTAACCAAGCCCCAAAGTCTTAGATCTATACTGATGTCTACAGACTTCCTGGTTATGTAATGGGTCTTTTCATATTCAGGGGAGGGGTGGAGTTTCTGCTCTTTATATTTTTCAAGCCCATTTTAATGGGTGTCATCAACAGTGCTAAACTTGGAGCTTAAAAGGTTTTATACTGGATTTTTATATTTGTAGCTGTGCATATTTTTCTTTATAGCAGTGTCTATTACATGCAGTTATATGAAAATTGGTGTTTACTGTCCCTTTAAATTCTACATTCCCCTTATTAGTGTTGTTGCCATCTCTGAACTTTTTCTAAGGGGCCTATTTATCAAAGGTCTTGCTGACCTGATCCGACAGTGTGGATCAGGTACGCAAGACCTCGCTGAATGCAGAGAGCTCACAAGAGCTGCTGGTGCAACGCCGCCCCCTGAAGACTCGCCAGAAACACGGGCCCACAGCTCCATACAGAGCTTGATAAATGGGCCCCTTTGTCTGCAATTTATTTTTTTGAGATTGGTCCCCAGAACTGCACTCGATACTCAAGGTGAGGTCTTACCAGGAATTTATATAGTGACAGAATTATGCTTTCCTCTCTTGCATCAATGCCTCTTTTAATACATGCTAGTGTCTTATTAGCCTTAGAAGACAATGCCCTGCTTTGTAACCAATCTTATCTTTAAGTACTCCTCAATCCCTTTCCTCCTCAGTTTTGCAAGTCTAGTCCTATTTAAATAATAGGTTGCCTGCTTATTTTTACTTCCAAAATGTAGAACCTTGCATCTTCCAGTATTGAATCTAATTTACCTGTCAATTCGGCACTGATCCCTGGGGGACTCCATTGACTACCTTTGTCCAATCTGAGTATAATACGTTTTATTTAGCTACATTGGCTTTTATGTTCTAGTTTTTTTCAAAATATCTCTCATTTGTTTCAAAGTATCTCCCATTTGATCCCGTCTTATGTATACTGTAGAAAATAACTGTTTTAGTACCTCAGCCTTCTCCCTGTCAGTGTTAATCATGCTCCCCTTCACACATTTTAATGTACCTATATTTTCCTTCTTAGATTTGTTTGGCATTTATGTACTTAAAAAAACACAATTTTATTTAGCAACATTGGCTTGAATTTATTTATTTTACTTTAATAACCATGTGATATGTGTTGATATGTATATTTATTTAACGGAATTTTAAATGTTATCCATTTAGCTTCTGTATTTTTATTAGATAATTATTTGTCCCAATTTATGTTATTTAACGATTTCCTTAAATCATTGGATGTTGATTTCTTAAAATTAAAGCCTTAGTTGAACCCTTATTACACTGCTTATGGAGAGTGAGTTCAAATTTAACCAGGTTATGATCACTGTTACCCAAATGTGACTTTGTTTGATATTATATCTGTGCCATTTGATAGCACTAAATCCAATATAGCTTTATTCCTATTTGGCCCCTCTATTAATTGTGATATGAAATAATCCTTGAGAACATTTAAACATCTTTCTCCCTTAGCTGTATTACTAGTTTCATTGGCCCAGTTTATGTCAGGGTAGTTAAAATCCCCCATAATTGCAGAACTGGTATTATTAGCAGCCTTTCCTGTTTGCATTAGTATTTGATTTTTCTCCATGTCACTAATGTTTGGGGGCTTGTAGCATGTTCCTTACAATATTTTTTAAGAATTTTCCCCCACTATTTATTTCAACTCATATGGTCTCTACATTATCACCTGTATCACCATAAATATATTCCCTTATTGTAGGTTTATGGTCATGTTTAATAAACATGCAAATTCCTCCACCCCTTTTATTACTCCTGTCCCTCCTAAATAAAGTATAACCATCAAAGTTAACTGCCCAGTCATGTTAATCATCCCACCAGATTTTAGTTATACTGATAACATTGTCCTCTTCTGCAACTAAGA
Organism: Bombina bombina; assembly: GCF_027579735.1. Classification (NCBI taxonomy): domain Eukaryota; kingdom Metazoa; phylum Chordata; class Amphibia; order Anura; family Bombinatoridae; genus Bombina; species Bombina bombina. The sequence goes on along the minus strand of NC_069502.1, from coordinate 271,508,072 downwards.
CCTCCAGCTCCCCTTTTTTACTTGTCATGCTTCTTGCATTTGCTGTCATACATTTAATGTTCATGTGCTTTCTGTTGCTACTTTGTGTGCTTTCCTCCAAACTTTCTAATGTGACATTACCTAAGTGTACCCTTGTCACCCCTTCCTTGAGATATTCTAGGTGTGTCATATACACAGACTGATCTATCTGTTCTATTATGTTTGGACTGAACCTCCCCCTCTTTGCCTAATTTAAAATATTTTCTAAGTGTGCTACCATCCTCTCCCCTAACACATCTGCACCCTTGTCATTGAGGTGCAATCCACCCTTACTATACAAATTGTACTCAACTGAAAAGTCAGCCCAGTGTTCTAAAAAGTCACACCCCTCATTTTTACACCATGTTATTTTTTTTTACCAAGAATGAACTAACCTTAGCTCCCTTTGTCTTACTGGGTTAGCACATGGCACTGGTAATATCTCCAAAAATATCACCTTGAAGGTCCTTGCTTTAAGCTTGATACCTAACTCCTTGAAGTAATTTTTTATGACACTCAATCTCCTGCTGATTCCTTAATTAGTGCAAATATGCACCATGACTGCAGTATCAGACTCAGATCCCTCTAACAATCTATCAATATACTCCACAATATGCCTAACATGAGCCCCTGTAAGACAGAAAACTGTTCTATTTAAGGGATCTTGATGACAAATTGCCCTATCAACCTTCCTAATAATAGAGTCTCCTTTAACCAACATGCTCCTCTTTCATGACTGACGGATTGTTCACTATAGTATACCCCTCTTCCATGACTGGAGGACTGTTCACTATATTAAGCAGAAAAGTCCTCTCTGACATTGCCAACCCTGAACTGATACCCCCAACATCTTCACTCAATCTGGCAAATCTGTTGGGGTGTACAAGCACAGAACTGGCCTGCCTCTTCTGCTTACCTTAACTTCCCCTTCTAATTGTGACCCAGCTATTTCCCGGAGTCTCTCCATCTGAATCCTCTCCATTCCCACTGCTAGAACCATGAACAACCTGCTCAGTCATATCAATTACCCTTTCAAGTGTCTGAATGTGTTGCAAGTCATTCCTCCAGAACTCCAAAGCGAGCTTCTAAAGAGACAATAGGCTCACACTTGCCACAGACATATGATCCCTGAAATAGCTTCTCCAGTGATGCAAACATATGGCAATCTGTACACTGGGGTAAATTTATTAAAGTCTGGCGGACATGATACGCTGTAGCGTATCATGTCCGCCAGATATCGCTGAATGCGGACAGCATACACTGTCCGTATTCAGCATTGCACAAGCATTTCTAGTGAACTTCTTGTGCAATACCACCCCCCGCAGATTCACGGCCAATCAACACTAGCAGGGGGTGTCAATCAGCCCAATCGTATAGGATCGGGTGGACTGTTGTATGCCACCTCAGAGGTGGTGTATGAGTTAAGGAGCAGCGGTCTATAGACCGCTGCTTCTTAACTTCTGTTTCCGGCAAGCCTGAAGGCTCACACGGAAACTGGGTGAATTGGCCCAATTCGGCCAATGATAAATTGACCCCACTGAGTCAAATTCTCACACATACTTACTTAAAAGGTGTAACTTAAAAATATAAAAGATTTATATTCAGCCTTGGTTACTCCAACTCCTTATTTGCTCTAACTCCCTTAGTTCTCTAATTTTATACTTAAAGGGACATTTCTTTCATGATTTAGACAAAACATATAATTGTAAACAACTTTCCAATTTACTTACTTTACTATTATTTAATTTGCTTCCTTCTCTTATTATCCTTTCCTGAAATCGTTATCTAAGAAACCTCAGGAGCATCAAAGAACCTAGATTCTAGCTGCTGATTGGTGGCAGCATATATATACACCGATTGTCATTGGCTCACCCATGTGTTCAGTTAGAAACCAGTTGTGCATTGCTGCTCCTTCAACAAAGCGTACCAAGAGAATGAAGCAAATTTGATAATAGAAGTAAACCTGGAAAGTTGTTTAAAATGTTATGTTCTACCTAAATCATGAAAGAATTTTTTTGGGTTTTATGTCCCTTTAAACAGATAAACTTACTTAGCACAGAGAAACTAAATGCAACAAGTCCCACATAGCAAGTTAATTAGCTAAATTTATAGTGTAGGCCCACACAGGTGAAACGAATAAAACAATTAAATATAAGTTTAAAACTTTGCACACCCTAGCAATTTAAAACCTTCCCTTAGTTCTCTAACTCTATACTTAAACAGAGAAACTTACTTAAAGGAACAGTCTACTTGAAATGTTTTATTGTTTAAACAGATAGCTAATACCTTTATTACCCATTCCCCAGTTTTGCATAACCAACACAGTTATATTAATACATTTTTTACCTCTGTAATTACCTTGTATCTAAGACTCACCGCAGACTGCCCCCCTTATTTAAATTTGATAAAAGTAAATTGGAAAGTTGTTTAAAATTGCATGCTCTATCTGAATCATGAAAGTTTAATTTTGACTAGACTCTCCCTTTTACAATGAGAAACTGAATGCAACAAGTCTCACAATTGGGATTTTTTTCTTCTTCTCTAAGAAAGCCCAAGCTGCATTTCTAAACCTTCTACAGTCTACACTGTTATTATTAAACCCAGATACAGGTGGCAAAATAAAAGAGATAAGAGATGTTTCAAATAGTATGTCCATTAAATATTGCTTCTATCTAGGGTTACCACCTTGGCCATGTTAACCTGGACAGTTATGAGTTACACATGCTGCAGGGTGTGCAGGGTGGAACATGTATTGTAAGTTGCAATAAAGTCCAGCACTACTCATTTGCTAGTACCCCAACATATGCAGTGCTTCAGGCTACAAACAGCCCTTACTCATGCTGTTTGTAGCCAAAATGTTGCATCTGTCTTGCGGTTCTCCTCAATAAAAGGGACAGCAAATAAGTGGTGCTGGACTTTATTGCAACTTCTGTTTGAACTTGGGGTAGTCGAGCCCTGTATGTTACGTGCACACTCGGAATAGTAATTGAAAAAGTTGGTGCTGTTTGGAACATGCATTGTGCTTCTGGATAGCACACGAATATTGCTGCTTGACAGCACTAGTCATGTTGTTCCCTGCAAACCCTGCAGCATGTGTAACTCATAACCCTTCAAGTTAACATGGCTGAGGTGACAACCTTACTCCTATCTCTTCAAGTACAGATTACACAAAGGAAATGCAAAACCTTATATATAGTGCACCAAGTAACATTTCCATACACTAATTCATGACAGATTTTGGAATTAATCAAAAGAAAACTAAAGTCATCTAGTATAATATTACAAATAGAGCCATTTCATCAAAGAACGCAACCTTTGGCTAATATTAAGCTGTATTTTCCATCATATTTCAATCCACTGCCAGAATGGTGTTTATTGTTTTGCTTCAAGATACTGAAGAACCTCTGACAGCAAAATGAGTGTTTGACTTGTAATGAGATTTAATACTAGAGTGGGAATGCAGAATTCATTGTGGTGTTAGCAGAATACTGCTCTACACATCAGTTTATGAAGACATAACAATCAAGAACCACAAATGTAATAAAGAGAGAAAAAATGTAATGCTGTGCATCTATTGCAGTGTGTGGGAATCGCTACATTAGATTCTAATGAGGTCATTAATTTAACAACCTGAAGCTAAATAATTATAGTGAGCTCGGGTAGGCAACAATCCTTAAAAACAGAATTCAGAGTGAAAAACTTCCTTAATTATTTTTAGTGGCAAAAGTACATTATAGTTAACTATGACAGGGGTTTAGTTAATGAAGCGTGTCTGTTACAGCTTATCCAGAATGTATAAGTGTTTTATTTAAAACAAAATTTCACCAAAAAAAAACAACAACTTGTTTTTAGGTATTATTTCAATTTGTGTTCATTAACCACTACATTAGAAATATAATGTATAGAGCTATTACATTAAATATTAGTAAAATATGTGTTTTGCCTAAACAATATTAATAGTGAAGGTTTTTACTTACATATTTTACTAACCAGATACCTCTATGAGCTTCATGATGCAGCTGTCAAAAAGTAATGTTATGGTGATGAGTGACATTGAAAATAAATCTTCTGACCATAAGTGAGTTTCCCAGCCTTGCACTTCCGGCATATTCCGTGTTTAACCATTACCTTAAACAAAGCAAATTTAATAAAAGGCAATGAAAGTAAAATGAGAAATGAAGGACAGGATATTACAATGTCTATGTGTGATAGAAGCTCAATGTCCACTGGAGGATATCACAGTGTTTAGATTTTCAATAAAGTTTTTTGTATTTTAAAGAAACCTGTTCAGCTGTTCAAGGACTCTTAATGGATTAGCCTGTCAAATTCAGTGGCTTGGGGATACTTCAGTGCTGCATGCTGGGCCTGACGTCATGAGGTCAAACTGCAGCTGCATCAGTACACAAAATATAAGGAAAGTCATATACAGTACATGGAAAGTAGTGAATAAGATATCAGTGAAACTATTGAGTTAAGTGAAATATTATACTTGTGTAAGAGAATCCATGTAAAAAGAGCAATACGGAGCTAAAACAGTAAGGTGTCAAGAATGTAATTTATATATCCTTACCAATAATTGGTAGATGCAGGGAGTTATTTTTTTTAATATATATATATATATATATATATATATATATATATATATATATATATATATATATATATATATATATATATATATATATATATAATAATAAGGCTGAGTGAAAATGTTCACCTTTCCAGCAAAACAAGCAGATCACAGCACTTTTTCACCTTGTAGTAGGAATTTGACTTCCAGCTAGGTAGGAGGCAAGTGAAATGACAGAAAGAGGTGATTCTATAACATAATATTGTCCAGTGGCTCAACTCCATTCTCACAGGTGTTATTTATGAATATTTTCCTCAGAACTAAAGTATAAAAGTTCAGTATTTGTACAGCTGTATTACTGAGTAATACACTTTACTGAAAGAAGATGAAAGCATCTCAATAGATGAGGTCCTAATCTTGAAATTCTTATTTACTTCCAACTAGGAGAATGGCTATTTTAGCAGTACAATGATACCCATGGATCCATATCTGAATTTAAACTTTTCAATTTTCAAAAGAAAGAGTCTGATTATGGAGCCCTCTGGTATTAAAATGCAACTCTAAATATCATTCATATGTAATTTGAAATATTCTTTGAAAGATACTGCGTGTCTCCATTTTTTGGGTCATGTTTTAATAGATGGTTGGACAAGGTTCATAACTTAGGAACCTGTCTGCCTGTCTTTGCAGAAGTTGTACATCTGCTGCACATTTTTTTCAATTGTACAAATATTTGCTTGTGCAGCACCACCCTCTGCTCTTGCATGACCAGTAACATAAGAGCAGGGCCTGTCAATCACCTTGAACAAGCGAGTTTGGGGTGATTTATCTCTGCAACCTTAGATGTGGCAGAGAGGTTGCAAAGCACTGGTTGTATGAATGCAACTTTACAACCTGTGGTAAGCAGTCCTGAATCAGAGAGCCTGCCACACAAGGGCTTCAAAACAGCATCCGTTACTTATTTTCTATTTTGAATGTTTGGAGTTAGCAGAAGGAAATGCTAGAAACGAGTCAGAAGACAAATTTCTAACCAACACATTTTTAACCAATCTGGAGAAAAAAATTCTGTCTACATGACATGTAGCTTGAGAAGAGAAGGGGACAGAGGACAGAGCCTTGTGTTACCCAACAGAAAGTGGTAATGGGGGAGAGGATGCCCCAGAGAAGGCTACAATAAAGGTACGGTTAGACAAGTAGGAAGAGAACCACGGGAGGTCTGTGTCAGAAATGCCAAAGGATTGGAGGGTTTGGAGCAAAAGAGGGTGGTCAACCGCATCAAAGGCTGCAAATAGATCAAGGAGGATAAGCAGAGAGAAGTGTCCCTTCGATTTTGCTGTAAATTGGTCGTTGTTAACTTTAATGATGGCTGTCTCTGTGGAGTGATGGGGGCAAAATCCAGATTGCAGTGGGTCAAGGAGGGTGTTTAATGTAAGAAAATGGGATAGACATGAATATACTAGCTTTTCAAGAAGCTTTGAGGCAAGAGGAAGTAGGGAAATAGGGCGGTAGTTAGATGGGGAGGTTGGATCCAGAGAAGGTTTTTTGAGGATAGGTGTGACCAGTGCATATTTTAGAGATGAGGGAAATATGTGTCTTCAAATGTGTCAATACATTTTGGATTTGTTCTGAGGTATCTGATTTTGAAGTTATATCACCATCAAATGTGCAGCCGAAAGTTGCTGTCCCCAATGATAAAATACTAAAATCCTTGCTAGCTGTGCTCTTGGACCATGTCACTAAATAATAGTGATTTTATTATGATACAGTCATAGAACAGGTACAAAAACAAAAAATGTTGTCACTTTTACCGTTTGTATTTACTGCCTATTTATCTAGCATATCTATCTATCTATCGTATTGTACAGTAAGTTCTATATGCCTTGGGTTCCAGTGGGCCCTTGTCTGTATTTGCTGAATTTTGGTTATACCTTTTTTATGTGAAGTGAGGTCTAATTGCTTGAAGACCCTTCAGCTTAACTGCCTTAGGGATATATGAGACATTTGGGGGCCTATTTATCAAGGCTCGCCAGAAACACAAGTTATGAAGCAGCAGTCAAAAGACCGCTGCTACATAACCTGTCCACCTGCTCTGAGGCGGCGGACAAACATCGCCGGAAATTAACCCAATCCAATACGATCAGGTTGATTGACATCCCCTGCTAGCAGCCGATTGGCCGTGAATCTGCAGGGGGAGGTATTGCACCAGCAGTTCCCAAGAACTGCTGGTGCAATGATAAATGCCGACAGCGTATGCTGTCGGCATTTATCGATGTGCAGCGGACATGATCCACTATATCGGATCATGTCAGCTCGCACAATAGTAATTCGGCCCCTTGGTGTCTTTTAAGAGCACCCAGTGTTCTATTATTTATATAGATGCTATTAAGTCATAATTAAAAGTTGATAGTTGATATTTAGTTTTGCTTTTAAAAAAACAACATTTAATTATGGGGGGGGGGATCCAGTTCTACAAATTCGGCAGGGTTTTAGAAATAATAATAATTTGACTGGGATACCATTTATAAAGATGAAAGAAACATTCACTGGGATGAAAAAAAATGAGTGAAAATATTATTATCATGTTTTTTGTATTGTTCATCTTGAGATCGTATCTTTAGTCACACCCTTATCTACCCATTACATCTAAACAGAATTTTTAGGAGTTGTTTAGTTTTCAACAGATATTTACCTATCTAAGAACAGTTATATACATTTTCAAGCTAAATACTAAGTACCTTTAAAAGAACATAAATATATTTTGTTAGCTACATTGAATGATACAACTGCTATAAATGATATATGTTCTATCTAAAGGAAGTCTTCAGCATTTTTCTGCATAGAAATACTTCAAAATATTATTAATCTTGATTGATATTATTTTTGGGAGGATGACAGCTATTAATTATAGAAAAGAGATGTATATTGTTTCAAACTATCAACCGTGGCAGAGGTTTTGATTTGCTTTCTGCCTTTTAAAGCATTCCTCAGCTTCACACATAAATCATTATGTAACTTTGTTTTGTTTTACATTTTGGATTACTCTTCTATATAATTATATTTCTTACTTAATATTATGCATGCTGAGTTTATCAATGTGTGTACCCTCTAAAGCACAAATGAAAAACTCTTCTAAAATTCCGGAAACATGGCTGAAATAAAGACAAATATTTCTTTACTTCTATCCTTTTACTTTAATCCTTATTTATTAAATTACATAGTTAAGCGGATAAGAAAGTCAAAATTAAACTTACATGATTTAGATAGAGCATGTTATTTTAAGTCACTTTTAAATTAATTTCTATTTTTGAATGTGCTTCATTCTCTTGATATCCCTTGTTGAAAAAGAATACACACATATTCTACACAAGTGGGAGCTAGTTGCTGATTAGTGCCTGCACACATTTGTCTTTTGTGATTGGCTACCTAGCTGTGTTCAGCTATCTACCAGTAGTGTAATGCTGTTCCGTCAGCAAAGGCTAACAAGAGAATGAAGCAAATTTTATGATAAAAGTAAATTGGAAAGTTGTTATAAATTGCATGCAAAGAAAAAAACAGTGGGTTTAAGGTGCGCAAATCTACCCCTGCACTACACACTAATCTGCTCCCATAAAGCAGATACTCAAAGAATAGGTACAAAGAGTAAAGGGGTGTGTGTATGCGCTAAACAGCTGCGGGGAAAAAAGTATGGCAGTAGTATGGTATTCCTTATAAATAAGTGTGTTAGGGATGTGTTATACAGAACTAATAAGTTGGAATCTAAATATTCTTATATAGACGTATCATATAATATGGCTATTCATCTAAGAATGAATCCAGTAATAAAAAACAGGTTTAGCAAGCATAAAATTTATTAATCCCAGATTTAAAAAGATATATTAATCTGGATAAAACATACATATAAACATATATGATTGAATGTTAATATGACCGGTCATACGTTAGTACAAATCATCAATAAAAATAGCAATAAAATCTTGACGATATTAACTAAAAATATAAGTGCAACTAAATCTAGAGAATTGTAGGGTAATTGCTACATATATGAATAAATCCACCTTTGTAGTACTGACACAAAAATGGAGTGCAGTAAAAATATAAGTTCCAATGTGTTGGTATAAAAAGTTCAGTTTTTGCAATATGTTGGTATAAAAAGTTCCGTTTTTGCAATATGTTTGTTTTAAGTATATGGCAAAGTTCCGTTATGGCAAAAAACAACTGGTGTTAAAGTTCCGTTATAGGGAACTAACTGGTGTTAGAAACAACCTGTAGAGATAATGTTGTATTAGTTCCATTAAAGTTCCGTTCTGGTATTCCAATGGTTCATACAAAGGGTGAAAAATAAAGTGAAGTAAAGTGTTATACTTAAAAGTTTAAAAGTTACCTCTGACTTCCACGCTGTGGTGCCCTTACACCTCTATAGTGCCTACCTGCCCTTGTCTCAAGCTGAATCCTCCGTCTGGGTACGGCACAGGTGTCCAAAGCGGCTTCCAGCAGCTGGTAACGTCAGCACGTAGAATGCGTGTCAAATGTAGGTCCGGTTAAGGATATGAAACTCTGCGCAGAGTGCTTTAAAAGTTGACAAAGTAGTTCCCACGAATCCTTTGTAATCCTTGTAAATAATACTTTCTTATCACCTTGTGATTAATAGTCTAGCTCCATCAACGCGTTTCGCCATGTAACATGGCTTTATCAAGATCTTTATTTTACACCCTTTGTATGAACCATTGGAATACCAGAACGGAACTTTTTATACCAACACATTGGAACTTATATTTTTACTGCACTCCCTTTTTGTGTCAGTACTACAAAGGTGGATTTATTCATATATGTAGCAACTACCCTACAATTCTCTAGATTTAGTTGCACTTATATTTTTAGTTAATATCGTCAAGATTTTATTGCTATTTTTATTGATGATTTGTACTAACGTATGACCGGTCATATTAACATTCAATCATATATGTTTATATGTATGTTTTATCCAGATTAATATATCTTTTTAAATCTGGGATTAATAAATTTTATGCTTGCTAAACCTGTTTTTTATTACTGGATTCATTCTTAGATGAATAGCCATATTATATGATACGTCTATATAAGAATATTTAGATTCCAACTTATTAGTTCTGTATAACACATCCCTAACACACTTATTTATAAGGAATACTATACTACTGCCATACTTGTTTCCCCGCAGCTGTTTAGCGCATACACACACCCCTTTACTCTTTGTACCTGTTATAAATTGCATGTTCTATCCAAATCCTAAAAAAATGTTGAGGTTTCCTGTCCCTTTAAAACAAATTGAGTTACTGTTTAAAAATTGTAATGTTGATAAGCTGTTTATGATCTTCAAATTAATGAATTATAGATGAATGAGCATCCACAGACCTACAGCCTATATGCAGTGACAGTTCTATTGGAGTGAAAAAGCACCCTGATCTTTTAGTATGCCCCCTAGTGTGTGAACATGCTTTGACTCCCTTTCTAACTAGCCTTGTCCTGTATTGCATAGCCACTTCCTTGGTATACCCAGCTCCTCCCACACACATCTCTGCTTCAGCATGATTTGGCTCCGCCCACAGAAAACACAACTATTGTCATCTCTAACTCAGTCTTTAGATTCCTAGAAACTCTCTTGTCTATAGGTCTAAATATTTTGGCTTTCATCCAGAATAATTGCTTGTGATTTATATAAGACAACAAATTAGATAAGTAATCATAAGAAGTAAATACAATTCATTGACTTTGACTAACCCATTTAACCATCATCTTATGACTAAAATTATCTTAAATGTGCCCTCATGTAATATTTAGACAACTATACCTTGTCATTTTGTTGCATATCCTTAACTTTTACATAATGCCCCTTTGATTTAAAATAATATACACATAAGTGAGTTAAAACATGATGTATTTGTTTATCAAACCTAACCCAATGCCAGGCCTTGTATCTTATGTTACACAATGTAATTATAACCTAACTTAATCCCTGCCCCATTAAATAGATATCATGCAAATAGTAAATACATTTATTTTAAATCCAAATGCTTTCCAGAAACCCTTTTATTACAAGGACATGTTACCATGGTCTGCCCCGCATTGTTAACACATGTGCATCATTATTGATCAAGCTGACTAGAAAATATTGTATTAACAGCTGCAATTTAGTACTTTGTCTCACAGTTGTGTCTCGCTATATCAAAGATGACCAGGATTCATTGTTTTTTGATTATATTTTATTTTTCTTCAATTTTTTTTTTTTTCATGTGTCAAAGTGGGCTGTTTATAGCGGGTGTATTTTTTCTTGTTTTAAATTTTCTTGTTAAATGTTTTGAAGTTGTTCTTGTAAAGCCTGTATCCTTCACAGTGCACCACAATGCATCAATATGTGAACAATTGCAAGAAAATGCAGCTTCATTGATTACAACAGAGCAGAACTCGCTGTTTAAATTGCGACTTGTTTTTTATGTGAGATATTAGTTTGACAGATGACTTTTATTGAATCTAGGCGAATAGCTAATGGCTTTACTTCAGATTATCCTATTTATTATTGAAAAGTTACTATTTTCATAGTAACAGTCATAACATTTGTGTACAGATCTGTTCTTTTGAATATAATAAATGTTCTTTGCATTATATAATTAAAGGGACACTGAAACCAAATTTTTTCTTTCGTGATTCAGACAGAGCATGAAATGTTAAGCAACTTTCTAATTTACTCCTATTATCAAATTTTCTTCATTCTCTTGGTACCTTTATTTGAAATGCAAGAATGTAAGTTTAGATGCCGGCCCATTTTTGGTAAACAACCTGGGTTGTCCTTTCTGATTGGTGGATAAATTCACCCACCAATAAAAAAGTGCCGTCTATAGTCCTGAACCAAAAAAAAAGCTTAGATGCCTTCTTTTTCAAATAAATATAGCAAGAGAAGAAAAATTGATAAGTAAAGTAGGAGTAAATTAGAAATTTCATGCTCTATCTGAATCACGAAAAAAAAATTTGGGTTCAGTGTCCCTTTAATTATATAAGTGATGTGAGGTTTTTATAACTTCTTAAATAAATGTCTAAACATTTTTGGGAACTCACCTACTTTATTTTAGATTGAAATAGTGACATCTTTTCCTTAGGTATTGATAGACAAGATAAGGGGAATGTAAGGTAGCAAAGTCTCCTGTAATGGAGTTAAGGACCTGGGCATGACAGGGTAGTGAAAATCCCAGTGTAGTGTGTTAGCAACAATGTTGCAAGGTTAGGGGAGGTCTTAAGACTTACCAGTTTATAAGGAAGGTTCTGGAAGATTCCTGCCTCTTCTCCCTGGGATTTTCAAAGAAAAAAGTTTTCTGTGATCATCCTTTCCAGAGATGTCTCGGTCCAAGAGGAGTGCTGCTTTACCCCAACGCTTCAGGGAAGTGGCAGGGGTGTCTGCACGCAGGGCTGCACCTAGGAGACAGGAGGAAGAGACTGAAGATGTGGTCCCACCGACACCTGTAAAGGACAGGCCTGTATCCTCTGTCCTTGGCCCTAGGCCTAATCCACCCCCTGGTTCCCCACCCCATGTACTCCCTCCCCCTGATCCCACAGCTGCAGCTGCGTCCGCCGGGCCTGCTGCTGAGATGGCTCAAGGCCGGGTGGTGGCAGCAGGAGTGGGAATGGCTCCTAGCTTGGAGCAGGCCTTAGAAGTGGGTGTTGGGGCCCTTGCTGCCTCCGGTTTGACACTGGAGGCTGCAGCTGCTGTGGTGGGCCTGTTTAAGGCCTTAACTGCAGCCGTAGTGCTGTCGGCGGCCTTGCCGTTGGGGGTTGTGGGTCAAGTGCATCCGGCCCCAGGGCCGGATGGGCCGGATCCAAGTACCGCATTGATTGCTCAATTGGGCCCTGCCACGGCCAGGCCTGGCTTTGTTTGTGGCCTAGCGCCGGATGGCAGGGCATCATTGGTGGCTCAGTCAGTCCCCTCTACTTCAGGGGCTGGTTCTGATTGCGGCCTACCGCTAGCCACGCCCACTTCCGATCCCGTGCCTCCAACGTCTGTAGCGTATGACGTCACTTCCGGGAGTGACACGCACAGGTGAGGAGCGCTGGGAGCGGTGAGGGGGCAATCACTACAAAGGAAGAGGCCAAGCCGGGTACTTATCGCAGGTGAGTGGGGAGTACCCGGGCAGGCCAGCTCCGCTGCGCAGCGCTCTGCAAAGACTGTGAGGGGTGTGAGAGTGGCGCTTATGCACAAGGGGCGTAAGTTAGCAAGAGGGTGTCTCAGAGGGGCAAGGCCCATCAGGGCAAGTAGTGGTAGTATGAGGGGTACCCACAGGGGGTGGATTGGAGCGGGCCACCATGGGCTGCATGAGGGTCACAGGAGCATTGTAGCGACAAGTGTATCAAGGGCAGACATAGGTGGTGAGGCTGCACAGGGCATGTCTGCAGTGAATGTTGGGGGTGATGTTGTGACTGCGGCTGAGTGGCAGATGACAAGCGATATAGCGGCAGGGGTGCAGCTGTGGCCAGCCTGGGTACTCCCCTCTCTTTTCTCTCTCCTTCACAGGGTGCTGGAGCTTCCACTTCATCTGCAGCAATGGCCAGTGTGCTGGATCCATCATCATCCATGCAGGCAGGGGAAGGATCATCAGGAGCTGTGTCAGCAACCGTTGCCCCTTCCACTTCGGTGGCTGGTGAGACTCAATTGTCTATATTGTCGCACACACTTAGCCTAGACTCTAGCACTGACTCAGATTCTGATGGGGGTAGGAAGCTGGGGCTGAACAGCAAAGGGTAGAGGCGTATGTTTAAAATGCTGAAGCTGTTAGTGGCAGAGCGTTCACAGAGTAGGGGCATAGGCCAGGCTGGGCAGTCGCAGGCGGCGACAGAGCAGGGTGAGTTTGCCGCCGGGGGAAACACTACCCCAGGGGCGGGAGGTGCCGCGCAGCCACGGGGGAGTTTAGCTAGTGCTAGGCAAGTGGCTCTACAGGGGGACCCATACCCCTGTAAGAGCCACTGCCTTCATACTCACTTGAAGGCTAAGACGGTTCAAAAAATTAAAGAGCACAAATATGTGAATATGTTTGAGCTGTCATTGGAGGCCCAGAGAGAGAAAGAGCGGAGCGAGGACGGTACAGGGCCCAAAAAATACCAGCAGCCAGACACATTTGAGGAATGGAGGCGTTGCTTCCGGGGTTTCTCGTCCTGCTATATAGAGCAGAGGCCTGAGGCCACAGGGGATGGAATCAAGTATGCAGAGATCATTGAACATATCTATAATAGGTTCGGTGAGGGTATGTGGCAGACCTATGATAGTGAATTTTGTAGGAAGATGTAGGCAATCCGGTCCTGAACTTCGGGGTTAAGGACCTGGACTTGTGGTCCATGCTCACCCCTGAAAAGGGTGGCGGGGAACGTCAAAACCACAGAGCTTAGTCAAGTGTCATGGCAGGGAGTGCTGGCGTTTCAACGAGAAGCAATGCGATAAAGGGGCAGCTTTTTCCTTTCACCACGCCTGCATTTATTGCGGCGGGCAGCATCCAGTCTCTGACTGCCCGAAAAGAAAGGAAGGGGGAGTCAACCGGGGAGCCAAAGGGGGCGTTGGACAAAAGAGCACCAACGCCTCTGAGGCTAGACGAAATTAGACGTTGGCTGGCGGCCTACCCTGAAAGGGGGGCCGCCGGCCTTCTCATTGGGGGGATCGCAGGGGGGTTCCGAATACCAACACAGGGGACAGTGGTGGGGTCCTCATCCCACAGGAATTTAAAATCGGCTTACGAGATGCCGTGGGAGGGCAAAACTAGAGAAGGAAATTTCCCTGGGCCGGTTTGCTGGCCCATTTGAGAGGTTACCCATTCCTGGGCTGGTGATATCACCGCTTGGGGTAGTCCCCAAGAAGGACCCAGGGAAGTTTTGCCTGATTCAACATTTGTCATACCCAAAAGGGGGGTCGGTTAACGATGCAATTGACCCCACGATTAGTTTGGTGTCCTATCAGTCGTTCGACCAGGCCCTGGAACTGGTTAGGGCAGCCGGGCTGGACGCCCTGCTGGCCAAGTTGGACATAGAATCCACCTTCCGGTTGCTGCCAATACACCCCACGTTGTTCAGACTGATGGGGTGCAAATTTGAAGGCCGCTATTATGTGGTCAAATACCTCCCCATGGGCTGCTCAGTGTCTTGCGCATATTTTGAAGTGTTTAGCACGTTTCTGCATTGGGCCATCGCAACATCAGCCCGTAGCGGGGCGGTGGCGCACTACCTCAATGATTTCCTGCTGGTTGGCAGGGCCAACACCGGGGAATGTGCTCAACTCATGGCAGTAATACGGGGTTGATGGCCGAATTCGGGGTACCGCTTGCCGAGGAAAAGACCCAAGGGCCCTGTACCAGGCTTACATTCCTGGGCATTGAGATAGACACTGCTGCAAGGCTATGTCGTCTTCCCGCCGACAAGGAGTAGGGCAGTTGGGGCATCAACCATGCACTTAAAGGAGCTGCAGTCGGTGTTGGGTCTCCTCAATTTCGCGTGTAAGGTGATACCTATGGGTCGGGCATTCAATAGGAGGATGGAGGCCAAGTTGGCCACTCCTCTGTGCTTGCAGGCCATCAAAGTATCGGAGGAAATGAGAGAGGACCTCCTGGTCTGGGAGAGATTTCTCATAAACTTTAATGGGACGCTGCTATGGAGGACACCACTAGCTTCTAGCCAGGTGGTCCACCTCTTCACTGACGCAGCTGGGGCGTTCGGGTATGGGGTGTACCTAGACGGTCAGTGGAGTGCCAAACTATGGCCGTTGTCATGGGTACAGGCAGGCCTGACTAGGAACCTAACGCTGTTAGAGCTCTTTCCCATAGTGGTGGCAATGGAGCTGTGGGGTCTGGTACTGAGAGATCGGTTCATCGTGTTTTGAATGGACAACGCTAGCATTGTGTTTGCCATTAATAGGTTATCTGCGTCTTCACCGGTGGTCGTTAGATATATACGGCACTTGGTACTCAGATGCTTACAGTATAACATACAATTTGTGGCACGGCATGTCCCGGGGGTGAATAACACCCTGGCGGACGTGCTATCTAGGTTTCAGTGGGAACAGTTCCGTAGGCTGGTGCCTAATGCAGCAGCCCATGGCTTACTGTTTGGCAGGTGGCGGGGCTTGGAATTCCTTTCTGCACTTAGTGCAGGCGTCGCTGGCTCCGAACATCTGGAGGGCTTACTCACAACATTGGGGTGAGTGGGTAGAGTATTGCTCGGCGCATTGCGTAGACTTAAGGGGAGTCCCATGGGAATTGTTTCTTCGTTGGCTTGCCCGCTGGCAACAGCTAGGGATATCAAAGGGGGCAAGCTCTATTAAGCTAGCCGCTATATCCTTTTTCAGCAACCTGCTAGAATACCCCAATGTTACTAAAGGTTTTTTAGTGAGGCAGATAGTCAAGGGTTGGGGCAGGCTGGAAGGAAGAGTACGAGACGCGAGAGAGCCTGTGACGTTGCACAGGCTTCTCGGCTGATCAGGGCTTTGGATTCCATTTGCATAGACGCCTATGAGAAGGCCTTGTTTGAATGCACCTTCTCGTTAGCATTCTTTGCTGCCCTAAGGCCCGGGGAGTTGGTCTCTGCCTCTAAGCGGGCAACTAAGTCTGGGATACAGATGGCTCATGTGAAGTGGGCTGGGGATAATCTGATATTGTTTATCCCGCATTCCAAGACAGACCAGGATGGAAAGGGGGCATGGGTGACCCTGACCCCATCGATTTCAGAAGCTTGCCCGGTGTGAGCAACTAGGGCTTACGTAGCGCTGCATACGCACGGCCTGCCGCAGTTCCTGGTACACGCTGATGGGTCTAACCTGTCTAGGTACCAGTTCGCCGCAGTCCTGAAGCGAGCAGCAATAGCGGCGGGTCTGGGGAGCTGCAATATTACCCCCCACTCGTTCCGCATAGGGTCGGCAACCAGCGCGGCTGCGTTGGGATGGGAGGTGCAAAGCATTCAGAAATTGGGTAGATGAAAATCTAATTGCTACAAGGGTTACGTGCGTCCTCCAACTCAGGCATAGTAGAGAAGGAGTGGAGGACTAATTGCTAGTTAACACGTTGCCTGGCTTCATTTGGCATTACAGTTATTAATCATTGTAATCCGTTTTAGGTGTGGCGGGAGGCCCTACCCGTGTTTGGATCGTAGGGCACTCATACGTTCACTGGGCGGCCCTGCGGGCTCTCTCCCATCCCAACGGGCAGCAGCTGGGGCTAGCGGTGTCAAAGGCCTCAGTAAGATGGTTGGATTGTTGAGGCTTACAATGGAACGGTTTGCCTGCCCTCCTTCAAGATGCCCAGCACAGATGGGGACAGCCTCATATCATCACCTTGCACATGGGGGGCAATGACTTAGGTTGCGCGGCGGTGTTGGATCTCATCAACATCATGAGATCTGACATGTGGTGGATTTGTGCAACATTTCCGGGGGTACGGTTGGCATGGTCCAACATAGTCCCCCGGTTGTGTTGGCTTTTTTTTTCCCACGCCCAAAACAGCTTATAGAGTGAGGAAAAAGATGAACAGGGAGCTGGGTAGAGCAGTTGTGGCTGTAGGTGGTTTTGTGGTTCGCCATGAACAGATTTCAGCCGATAAGAAGCAGCTATATCGCCCAGACGGCGTGCACTTGACTGATGAAGGGCTGTTAATATTCATGGCGGACCTCAAAAGAGCCTTGGTTACATATATTTAGCTGGTGGTGGCAAGAGTCCATGGTGGCCCCTGCCCAGCGGGTCTGCTGGCTGAAGATCCTTTAGGACGTCTGTGCCTCCTAGAAGGAATGGGATGGAGCCACGTTTTTGTGGCCCCCCTTTACGATGTCCAATTCCATAACACCTGGCTGCGACCTCTAGTCATATGGAGCTGTTATACTATTTTACTAGGCCTCGAATGCCACCACAAGTTAAACGTTTATTTATGACTTCCGTTGAAGTCAGGTTTATTTAAAGGTTAAATAAACGCGACCATGATATGGTCTTATACCC
Source organism: Bombina bombina (assembly GCF_027579735.1). Classification (NCBI taxonomy): domain Eukaryota; kingdom Metazoa; phylum Chordata; class Amphibia; order Anura; family Bombinatoridae; genus Bombina; species Bombina bombina. The sequence goes on along the minus strand of NC_069502.1, from coordinate 271,490,502 downwards.
AGCTCTCTGTGTCTGTGTGTTTATTATTCTTAGTAGAGTAAATACGTAAGTATAGTTTAAAAAGGGGTTGTAGCTACCAAATTAGAGCATCAGCCCTTAGGGAAATGTAAGGTAGCAAAGTCTCCTGTAATGGAGTTAAGGGCCTGGGCATGACAGGGTAGTGAAAATCCAAGTGTAGTGTGTTAGCAACAATGTTGCAAGGTTAGGGGAGGTCTTAAGACTTACCAGTTTATAAGGAAGGTTCTGGAAGATTCCTGCCTCTTCTCCCTGGGATTTTCAAAGAAGAAAGTTTTCCCTCCCTCCCAACCCCTATGTTTATGGTTACACCGATAATGTTAGTGGCATCATTCAGGCAAATGGCTTCCTTCTGGTTGCTGGCTCTTTAGTGGCTTAAGGCGGGGATAGGGTTAGTTGGCCTAATCGATGTAAGACCTTAGCGGTAATTTAGTTGCTTCCTGTTGGTGATTGCTGTAAGGCGTTTTCCTACCAGTGCCTTATAGGTAGAAGCAAGGACAAGTCATATTTCCTAGCGGCGGGAGGTCGCGGCCATAAACACCTGAGGGCAGGGTCTGTAGGGGTGACAGTCAGGCTAATGGGCGGGGAGATGTCCTCAGGTTGTGACCTGGGGGCCCCCACCCCGCGGGTCTGTTGGCTGAAGATCCGTTAGGACGTCTGTGCCTCCTAGAAGGAATTGGGTGGAGCCATGTTTTTGCAGCCCTCCTTTACGATGTCCAATTCCATAACACCTGGCTGCGACCTCTAGTCAGATGGAGCTGTTATACTATTTTACTAGGCCTCAAATGCCGCTAAGAATTAAACATTTAGTTATGACTTCCGTTGAAGTCAGGTTTATTGAAAGGTTAAATAAACGCGACCATGATATGGTCTTATACCCAGCTCTCTGTGTCTGTGTGTTTATTATTCTTAGTAGAGTAAATAAGTAAGTATAGTTTAAAAAGGGGTTGTAGCTACCAAATTAGAGCATCAGCCCTTAAATAAATTTGTGGGGGACATGGGAGTCAAAGTGACATTTTCCTATTTCTCAAATAATGTACATTGGTAATCCATGTGTGTAGATTGGTGTCCCATGTATCCTTTCTTTCTGCCACCCTGTTGCCGAATTTTGCTTGCCTAATTACGCCTAGCCTTTCAATGGGTAATATCCAGTGGTTTGTGGATAGTACTGTTTTTAACCCCTGACTGGGCTGGGTGACAAGCACATAGGAAAAATTAGAAAACAAAATTATCAACACAACACACAGAAAACCTGGCACTCTCTATCTAGCAAGCACTCCATAATGTTTAAAAGCAAAACTGGGAGAGTTAGAAACAATTTCCGCCAAATGCTAACAGTGAAACGTGTTTGCTGCCTCTGGCACTGGGTGCCTAGAATCTGTGGAGGGCACGATGAAATCAGAAAACTTTCAAGGCATTCTGGAGTGAAACATACTGCCCAGTGTCAGAAACTTGTGTCTCAGTTGTAGGTCATGGTTCCTCCAGCAGGATAATAACCTGAAGCATACCTCAAAAAGCAACCAAGCAACTTCCATTTTACCTGCATATTTATGTTGCTCTTGTGTTTCCTGACCTTTTGCCATGTCTCTGACTATTGTTTGAGATCTCATTTAAACTTTCTTTCTGCCACCTTGTTGCTTAACTTTGCTTGCCTAATTATGCCTAGCCTTTCAATGGGTAATATCCAGTGGCTACTGTTGTTAACCCCTGACTGGCCTGGGTGACAAGCCCATAGGGACAATTACAAAACAAAATTATCAACACAACACACAGAAAACCTAGCACTCTCTAGCAAGCACTCCATAATATTTAAAAGCAAAACTGGGAGAGTTAGAAACATTTGCCGCCAAATGCTACTAACTCTCACAGTTTTGCATTGAAATATTACTGTGTGCTTGCTAGAGAGTGCAAGGTTTTCAGTGTATTGTATATGTGTGTGTGTTTATATATGTATTTGAATATTTATAACGCATATAAAGTCTGGCACTCTCTTACAAGCACACAGCTAGATTAAAAGCAAAATGAAAGAGTTAGTTACTAACTCCCCCAGTTTTGCATTTAAATATTACTGTGTGCTTACTAGAGAGTGCAAGGTTTTCAGTGTGTTGTATATGCGTGTATATATATATATATATATATATATATATATATTTATAATGCATATAAAGTCTGGCACTCTTGTACAAGCACACAGCTAGATTAAAAGCAAAATGAAAGAGTTAGTTACTAACTCCCCCAGTTTTGCATTTAAATATTACTGTGTGCTTACTAGAGAGTGCAAGGTTTTCAGTGTGTTGTATATGCGTGTGTATATATATATATATATATATATATATATATATATATATATATATATATAATGCATATAAAGTCTGGCACTCTTGTACAAGCACACAGATAGATTAAAAGCAAAATTAAAGCGTAAATTACAGCCTTTGGCGAAATGGTGAAAGACCAAGTGATGGTCTCTTCCTCCCTGGGTCCCTAACCTACAACGACAAAATGCATGCCTTCAACCAAGCACACTGAGATACAATAAAGGGTGACACAGGATCTGGATTGTTTCCCATAGACCCTGTGTCAACCTTGTTTGTATCTTAGTGTGTGTTGTTGAAGGCATGCATTGTGTTGCTGTAGGTTAGATGCCCAGGGAGGAAGAGACCTTCACGTGGTCCTGGGCCTATCACCATTTGACCAATTGCTGTAACTAACTCTTCCATTTCACTTTAAATCTGGCTGTATGCTTGCAAGAGAGTGCCAGACTTTCTATGTGTTGTGTTAAAATTTTTGTAATTTTCCTTATCGGCTTTGAAACTAGGCTTGGCAGGGGTTAACTTCCTTAGTACCTGAAAGCTTTGCAACTCTCTGTGAGTGCTGGTGAGCACCCAGGCTTGTGAGTTATGCAAGGATTTTTACAGTATTTGCACCCTTGCTTTGTAAGACAAAAAGACTGACTGGAGTTTGTCAAAATGTATGTTGTCAAGCCATAGTCTTTCTGGGAGACTGTCCTTTGGACAGAAGAAGCAAAGGTAGACCTTTTTGACAAATTACAACTCCGTGTTTACAGAAGGAAAAAGAAATCTATACAGTGAAACGCGTGTTTGCTGCCTCTGGCACTGGGTGCCTAGAATCTGTGAAGGGCACGATGAAATCAGAAAACTATCAAGGCATTCTGGAGTGAAATATACTGCCCAGTGTCAGAAACTTGTGTCTCAGTTGCAGGTCATGGTTCCTCCAGCAGGATAATGACCCGAAGCATACCTCAAAATGCAACCAAGAATGGAACGAGAAGAAAACACTGCACCATTCTTAAAGGGATACTAAAACCAATTTTTTTTCTTTAATTATTCAGATAGAGCATGCAATTTTTTATTTAATTATAGCCACCCATAAGCAATCGCTATCTAGGGTGCTGAACCTAAAATGGGCCGGCTCCTAAGCTTTACATTTCTGCTTTTTAAATAAAAATAGAAAGAGAACAAAAACAAATTGATAATAGGAGTAAATTAGAAAGTTGCTTAAAATTGCATGCTCTATCTGAATCATGAAAGAAAAAACTTTGAGTTTAGTGTCCCATTAAGTGGCCTTCTGTGAGTTAGAATCCCATCAAACATCTGTGGAAAGAGCTGAAACTCGCAGTTGAGACCCATCAAACCTGAATGAACTGGAGCAGATTGTTCAAAAAGAGTAAGATAAAATCCTGAAAAGTGTAGAAATCTTATTCAGAGCTACAGAAAGCTTAGATTGCAGTTATTGTCTCCAAAGGCTGTTTCACAAAATTTTAGGTAATATTTTTGTGCGAGCCATTATAATTTGTTTAACTGTTTAAAGTAATATGTGAAGTCATAAATCAAAAGTGAAGTTCATGTTTTATTAGATTTGAAATAAAGAATGGCGGATACCAAATAGTTTTGTCAAATTTGTATTTAGTTTAGAGAAAATTGTGTTTTCCTAAAAAAAAGTAGAAGGGTACCAATACTTTTGGCCAGATATGTGTATTTATATATAATGACTTAGCAGTCCACAAGAGTAGCAACACAAAAAACACAAATTATTTAGCTTTTTGTGACACCCCATAGCATTTCAATTTTACAGGATATTTTTATAGGAATACATTTCAGTGGGATACTAATCCACACATATGAGATTTACATTTATTCATATTCTATTGCTTTGACATGTCTACATTTTTTTGGTGCAAAAAAAAAATAAAAACTTGGACAGCTGCACATGTAGAACAAAAACAAACAACCAATCAACACGTTTCGACGTTTGACCGCTAGAATTTTAATGAGAATAAATGTCAGCTAAAGGATTTGAAAGTCAGTACATATCCTACAATTAGCATATTTAGTAGCAGCATGTTCCTGCACTGCTGAGAAGACTTTAAAATTGAGGATGTCAGTACACAAGGGAGGTCATTTTTTTAATTTGCTTACAGTTTAAATAGTGCTGATGACTGTTTCATGCAATCAAGCTTTAACGCCATTCCATTCTAAATACAGTATGCTATCAACATTTCCTTGTGCCACATAGTATTTAATGATCAGTGAATAAATCAGACTGCTTACTTCAGGTTATTTAGGGTAATACTATAGTGCTAGTGTAACTTTGTTTCTCACACAGACAGCAAGACAGACAGACAGACACACACACACATGGATACATACATACACACCCACACAAACATCAATGTATATTGGTATTGTAAATCTAGTGCATGTGTGAGTGATATATATATAAATCTATTTATATATGTATGTGTGTGTATATATATATATATATCTATATATATATATATATTATTTTTTTAACTTAATTAAAGCAAGAAATGGAAAAGGGTAAGTTATCCCTTATTTTCCAAAGCAAGGGAATTCAGCACTCTTTGAATTTTAACAATGACTTAATTTATTATCATCATGTTTAGAGTCAAGCACCTGAGACAAAGAAACACCTACCTGAAAGTTGCATTCAAATCATCATAGCTGTAACCATTTTAACCAACTGTTTAAAACCTATATTTTCAATGCCCCTGTAGGTATCAAAATGCAAATACATTAGCAACAAAACTATTGCATTATATCTAAATGCGGAATAAACTGAGTCCTCAGTGAGGATACTTAATAAGCTCCATAACCTTTCCACCTGCTCTACCTGCTCTAAGGAGGCGGACAGAAATCAACCCGATCGAATATGATTGGGTTGATTGACACCCCCTGCTAGCGGCTGGGGGCGGCATTGCACCAGCCGTTCACAAGAACGGCTGGTGCAATGATAAATGCTGACACGTATGTTGTCGGCATTTACTGTTGTGCAGTGGACATGATCCGCTATATCGGATCATGTCTGCTCGCACCATAGTTACTAGGTTCCATTGTGTTTATGTTGCCTGCTGACCACAGCTTTCGCCGCACACAAGGGTCATAGGCAATTATCCTCTAAACCACATTTAGGACTTTTATTCACATTCATTTTTCAAACAGAATGAATCTTACTGTTGGAATGCGGTTCTTATTGCCGAACATGCTACCTCCACCGGGAGACCTCTCTGGTCTTGTTTTGGCTTGTCACGTTCACCCAGTAATCTCACTGCTCATCGTGACCTCGCTGGATTACCACAGCTTGCTTTAGTTGCTCAATAAAAGGGACAGTCAACACCAGAATTGTTGTTGTTTTAAAAGATAGATAATCCCTTAATTACCATTTCCCCAGTTTTGCATAACCAACACAGTTATAATTATACATGTTTTACCTCTGTAATTACCTTGTATCTAAGCCTCAGCAGACTGCCCCCTTATTTCAGTTCTTTTGACTGACTTACATTTTAGCCAATCAGAGTTGTCTCCATGGTAAATTCACGTGCATGAGCTCAATGTTATCTATATGAAACACGTGAACTAATGTCCTCTAGTGGTGAAAAACTATCAAAATGCATTTAGATTAGAGGCAGCCTTCAAGGTCTAAGAAATTAGCATATGAACCTCCTAGTTTAAGTTTCAACTAAGAATACCAAAAGAACAAAGCAAAATTGGTGATACAAGTAAGTTGGAAAGTTGTTCAAAATTACATGCCCTATTTGAAACATGAAAGGTTTTTTTGGACTTGACTGTCACTTTAAGCCGGTCACTGTTGCTGTCTTTCACTTAGGGGTGAGTTCGCCTTTACTCCAAAATCAGTGGTCAACCGATGCATGCCAGATCTGTGATGTCATCACTTTTAGGTTACCGCTTTTAAATCAAGGAGATCCCACTGTTGAAAATAACTGAGAGGCAGCTTCTTGCCTGTATACTACTCCATTTCAGTTTCCTCTGAACAGATGAAAACCCCTGAGACAAGTGTTGAAAAGCAACTGGCATATTTTACAATTGGATGAAAATGTAGGTAGAATTGTGGGAGAATACCCTCTTCTTACAACCAAAAAAGCTCCAAGTCTCAGGGATAGACTGGTAAGAAGTAGGTTCATTAAAGCACCTTCTATGTCTGATTGGCTCAGAAAGGACAGGGGAATTAAAGGGAGTTATCCATGTGGCAAATGTGTCTATTGCCCCTATATGGAAAAAAGCAAATCATTTAGGGGCAATGGGCAAAAAACTTTTGACATAAGATTTTTTTATGAATTGTGACTCTGTAGGGGTAGTATATCTACTCCACTGTTCTTGTCCCATGTTTTATATAGGAAAAACAAAACATTTTCTTAAGGATAGGATACAGGAACATTGTGATGATATAACTTACAAGCGTGATACCAATGTATTATTATTATTAATTTTATTATCAGGTATTTGTAGAGTGCTAACAGGTTCCGTAGTGCTATGAACATAGGTGGTATATAAAAACAATTACAGGGATCAAATGGGTAGAGGGTCCTGCCGAGAGTTGCACTGTTGTTGTCGGCTCTTATGAAGGTGGACTACAAACAGCTGGGCTCATAGGCTTACATGCTATGGGAGAACAATAGTATATAGGCGGTGCCCTTACCGAAATGACAGTTATATGGTCACCAGTTCACTAGATAGTTGAAAAGCGAATTTGTCTTAATATATAAAGCCAAGGTATCAGGTAGAGATACTCACATGTGATAAAGCACCCCTATTAGTGCAAGTGTACCTGACACATATATTATTTGGTATATATCACACACACTTGCAAGGCTGTGTAATTAGGCCATGGTTAAAAATGTAATATACCAAATGCTAAAAATATAAATACAAACATTTCACTACACCATAAATCTCTGAAGGTGTAGAAAGTTAGCATATTACAGTTAGTATTATTACAGGACAAGAGACTATTACCGAGTTCTTTTCATTGAGCATTTATGGATCATTTCTTGTAATCAGTACACATAAAGATCAGGTATACTTATTCAGCTGTGTAAGATGTCAGAACACTAGGCCCAGTGTATATCAAGGTAAATATAATATGCTCAAAGTTGCAACACTCACTTCTGAATATTTCAGGTATAAAATCTCGTATCACTTGTTATTAATATAGAAGTATTATAGAGTTGCCTTGAGTCAGCCTCCGTGTTATGAACAATCAACCAGGTTACTCACTGTTAGTTGGCCCCTCACTTGCAGGATGGTGGAAAGAAAGTACCTGTATTCCACCTCACCGTACAGCGTTGTCTGTAAAGAACTCGTGACTTTGATTTCCTCCGCAGCTCTCTCCAATGCTGCTGTATTTCACAAACAACTCCAACAAAGGATGAAATAAAAGTTCTTGTAGACAGAGCTTAAATCATAACGGTATATTTATTACAGGACGAACACAGGTGAACATCACTCCACTCACAGCTCAGATACATCCTTAGGATTTAGCTGAGGTGTGAGTGGAGTGATGTTCACCTGTGTTTGTCCTGGAATAAATATACCGTTATGATTTAAGCTCTGTCTACAAGAACTTTTATTTCATCCTTTGTTGGAGTTGTTTGACATATATTATTTGTCCTTCTTTCATCAAACAATATTGGGCCATGTGGTGCATCTGTCTTCTTTTGTTGTCTTCAGATTACATGCTATGGGGTTTAAGGGGATAGCAGTGGAGATAGGAAAGTTAGTGTAGGTTGTATGCATCCCTGAATAGTAGAGTCTTCAGGGAGCATTTGAAACTTTTAAAACTAGGGGAGAATCTTGTGGAGCGAGGCAGAGAGTTCTATAAGATGGGAGCCAGTCTGGAGAAATCATGTAAACGGGAATGTAAGGAGGTAACAATAGAGGAGGAGAGTAGGAGATCATGAGCGGATCATGAGTGGAGCGAAGGGGTCATGAGGGAGAGTATCTGGAGGCAAGGGGGCATATGTATCAAGCAGTTATGAAGCAGCGGTCACAAAGACCGCTGCTCCATAACCTTTCTGCCTGCTCTGAGCAGGCGGACAGACATCGCTGGAAATCAACCCGATCGAGTACGATCGGGTTGATTGACACCCCCCTGCTGGCGGCCCATTGGCCGCGAGTCTGCAGGGGGCGGCGTTGCACCAGCAGCTCCTGTGAGCTGCTGGTGCAATGCTGAATACAGCAAGCGTATTGCTCGCGGTATTCAGCGAGGTCTGGCGGACCTGATCCGCAGTGTCGGATCAGGTCCGCCAGACCTTGATAACTTGAGGCCAAGGTCTGAGCTGTAGGGAGGAGCAATGCAATTGGAGGCTTTATAAGTCAGAGTGAGAATTTTGTGATCTTGGAGGCAAGAGGAAGCCAGTGAAGGGATTGGCAGAGAGTTGCGGCAGATGAAGAGTGACGTGTAATGAAGATGAGCCTGGCAGAGGCATTCATTATGGATTGTAAAGGAGCTAGGCAGCAGCTAGGGAGACCAGAGAGGATGGAGTTGTAGTATTCGAGGCGGGAAAGGATGAGAGAGTGGATTAAAATCTTAGTTGTGTCTTGTTTAAGGAAATGTCTGATTTTAGCAATGTTTTTAAGGTGGAAGTGGCAGGCTTTAGTCAATGACTGAATGTGAGGAGTGAAAGAAAGATATGAGTCAAGTGTGACCCCAAGACATTGGGCATGTAAGGTTGGGGTAATGATGGAGTTGTCAACAGTTATAGAGACATGGGGGTGGAGATGTTTGAAGAAGGGGGAAAAATAAGGAGTTCAGTTTTGGAGAGATTTAGCTTGAGGTAGTGAGAGGAAATCCAAGATGAGATATGAGAGAGACAGTTAGTGAGATGGGTTAGCAAGGAATGAGATAGTTCTGGTGCAGAGAGGTAGATTTGGGTATCATCGGCATACAGATGATAGCGAAACCCGTGGGACTTTATTAAGGAACCTAATGAGGATGTGTAGATTGAGAAGAGAAGGGGACCAAGGACAGAGCCTTGTGGTACCCCAACAGAAAGAGGTAACGGGGCAGAGGATGCCCCAGAGAAGGCTACACTAAAGGTACGGTTAGACAGATAGGAAGAGAACCAAGAGAGAGCCGTGTCGCAGATGTCTAAGGATTGGAGGGTATGGAGCAAAAGAGGGTGGTTGACATTATCAAAGGCTGCAGACAGATCAAGGAGAATAAGTAGAGAGAAGTGGCCTTTAGATTTTGCTGTAAGTAGGATATTGGTAACCTCAGTTGGTAAATGCCCTGACTACAAAAAAGCCTGTTTAAAAGATCCAAGGTCACAGGTTCAAATCCCGGCCGGGCAGACTCAGCTCTTCATCCTTCCGAGGTCGATAAAATGAGTACCATTAAATTGGGTAATAATAACAACTATTACTATTCAGCTGCCGATGTGGTTAATTCCGAGAACGAGCGCTAAAAAAGAGCTTTGAGTCCCACTGGGAGAAAGGCGCTATATAAATACTGGTTATTATTATTATTATTATAACAATTGCTGTCTCTGTTGAGTGAAGGGGGCGAAATCGAGATTGCAGTGGATAAAAGAGGGAGTTTAATGTAAGGAAATGGACAGACATGCATATACTAGCTTTTTAAGAAGCTTTGAGGCAAGAGGGCGTAGGGAAATAGGGCGGTAGTTGGAAGGGGAGGTTGGATCGAGAGAAGGTTTTTTGAGGATAGGTGTGACTAATGCATGTTTAAGAGATGTGGGAACTATACCAGTGCTGAGGGAGAGGTTGAAGATGTGTGTGAGTATAAGGGTAAGGGTAGAAGGGAGGGGAGTAGTTGTGAGGGGATGGGGTCGTGGGGGGAGGTAGTGAGGTGAGAGGATAGTATAAGGGCAGAAACTTGTTCCTCTGTAACAGGGGAAAAAGAGCTAAATTTATGGCTATGTGGGTTTTTGGATGATTATGAGCTTTTGAGGGGGTGGGAGACCGGTAGTATGTTGAGAGCCGATTTAATTTCTGATGGAGTCGATTTTGTTTTTGAAGTAGCTGGGAAAATCTTGAGCTGAGAGAAAAGTTGTGTTGGGAGGTGGGGGTGGGCGGAGAAGAGTATTGAATGTGGAGAACAGATGTTTTGGGTTTGAAGAAAGAGTAGAGATAAGAGTGGAGAAGTAATGTTGCTTATATAGATTTAGGGCAGAAAAGTAAGAGTTCAAGATGAATTTATAGTGAAGAAAGTCAGCAGAACTCCGAGATTTCCACCAGTGTTGCTCAGCAGTACGGGAACATCTACGTAGGTAACGTATCAGAGGAGTATGCCAGGGCTAAGGATGAGTGCATGTTTTCCGAGCTATGGTAGGTGGGGCCAGATTATCAAGGAACGATGTAAGGGTGGAGTTATAGTGGCACATGGATTCATCAGGACAGGAAAAAGAGGGGATGGAAGAGAGAAGAGGTTCAAGAGAGCTAGCGAGCTGTTGCTGATCGAGTGACTTGATACTTCTGTGAAGTTTAGTCTGAGGGGTAGAAGAAGGGAGAGTTGTAGGGAGGGAGGTGATGTTACAAGTGAGGAGGTGGGTGTTAGAAAGAGGAAACGGTGAGTTTGTGAAGTTTGAGATAGTGCATCGATAACTGAAAATCAGATCAAGGGAGTGACCATCTTTGTGAGTGGGAGAGTCAGTCTCAGTCCATTGTAACAGGCCGAAAGTGAGTTGCAGAAGTTGTTTTGCAGAGGAGGCAGTGGGATTATCAACAGGGAGGTTGAAGTCACCGAGCATTTGGGCAGGGGTATCCAAGAAAAGGAAGTAAGGTAGCCAGGCAGCAAAGTGATCTAGAAATAGAGATGCAGAGCCAAGGGGGCGGTATATGACTGCAACGTGTAAAGAGAGGGGAGAGAATAAGCTAATCATGTGTGTTTCGAATAAAGAAAATTTGAGGGAAGAGAAGGGCTGTATTTGTTGAAAAGTGCAACGAGAGGAAAGTAAAATACCAACACCACCTCCTTGTCTATTGTCAGACCTAGGAGTGTGGCTGAAGTGGAGACCCCCATGTGACAGTGCAGCAGAGGAAGCAGTGTCTGAATGAGAGAGCCAGGTTTCTGTGAGAGCCAGAAGGTTGAGAGAGTGGGAGATAAATAGGTCATGGATAAAAGTGAGCTTGTTGCAAACAGAGCGAGAGTTCCAAAGTGTGGAAGTGAAGGGGGTGGTGGCTTTAGATGCAAGAGGAATGAGATTAAGGTTACCTGCATGGGTGTGCAGGGCAAGGAAGTTGTGGGGGACCAGGATTAAGGGAGATGTCACAAGCAGCTAGTATGAGCAAGAGGGAGAGTGACATGAGATGAGATGCGGATTTGCAGTAGTTAAACTTTTTTTGTGATGAGTTGCAAGGGGGAGAGAGAGTCTTTAGGAATGTGTGAAGTTCATGAATACAAAAGTAAGGTGAGGTTAAGAGAGATGGGCTAATGAGCAGTGCAGGTGGTGAGGGGTAAGGAGTAATTGAGTAAAGTAGTTAGTTAAAAAAAAGTGTATAAGTCTCCAGCGCCAAGGAGTATTACTACTATAGCTCCTATATGCAAGATCTCTTGACCGGATCTTATATAATGACAGAAAAAAAGTAGGTAAAAGGAGCACTGAGATAACCTAAAATAGGAATCTCTGCTAAGTAGAGTCAAAAAGGCTTCCAATGAATTCTGGGTGAGCCAAACTTAAAGAATATACATATTTATTATAACAAAAGAGAAAAGTAAAAAATAAAAAATGACAATGATATTAAAGGGACACTCAATCAAAATTAAACTTTCATTATTCAGATAGAGCATGCCATTTTAAACAACTTTCCAATTTACTTCCATTAATAAATTGTGCACAGTATTTTTATATTTAAACTTTTTGAGTCACCAGCTCCTACTGAGCATGTGCAAGAATAAGTGTGTATGCATTTGTGAATGGCTGATGGCTGTCACATGGTACGTGTATGCATTTGTGATTGGCTGATGGCTGTCACATGGTACAGGGGGAGTGGAAAAAAACATAACTTTTAAAATTGTAGGAAACAAAATCTACTACTCATTTGAAGTTCAGACTAAGTGCTATTGCATTGTCTTGTTATCTTGCATTTGTTGATTATGCAAATCTACTGTGTTGACTGGTCCTTTAAGCATTGACAAATCCTAAATCGTATTGAACCCTGATCAAATATTCATACTTCTAATTATTATTCAAACTTCTGAATAATAAGTATACAGTGATAATACAGATGAAAAAATATGTGCAATTGCTCAAATGAAAAAATAGTGAAAAAATCCAAAATGTCAAAATTGAAAAAATTAGGTGTACACCTACAAAAATAATAGTGTCAGTTTCCTTGTGAGTAATAATTGTGGAAAAATATGAAAAAAATATAAAAAATGTAAAAATCGAAAATTGTGAAAAGTTAATGTGTAAAATGTGAAAGTTAATAACGAATAGTCTCTTGATGAAAAAATCCAAAACTCTTCTAGGTGATAGTGTATCCAATTGTATCCTTTTGGGATGTTGTTAGTGGTATTTGAATCCTAATGTTCCTAATAGTCCATTAATCGAAATGCTATTTTCAAAACTTCTTCATTGTCCTAAATAGAAAATAAAAATACATAGTGCAATATTGTTGTATAAAATATGGCTAAAATTGGTAAAGAACTCACCAGATAGGGACCTGAGCCATTTATACCAGTGTATTGTCTACGCGTTTCAATCCTACTGGATCTTTCTCAAGACTGGTATAGCTCTGTTAGGTCCCTTGTCTTAAATAGGCTGTTTGTCCCAAAAAAACGCCAAAAGATTTTGCGCCAAAAATACGCTATTTCCATTGGTCCAATTTGGACCCGGAATTTGTGTCTTTTAGAGATGGTGTGCTGATCCCGATGTTTTTATTGAACCGGATATGTGCTACTGAGTTCCTACACCTCTGCCCGCGGTCCTCTGTGGGAACTCGCAGTCGAAACTTGGTTGCGCTAAGAAACGAAACCGGAAGTGGAGTTCTACGTATGACGTCACTTCCGGAGTTTCGTTTTCTTTCCATATCGGTTAAAGGGAATAAGATCCTTAATGCGGTATATTGGCTCAAGTCCCTTATCGGGAGTTATACTACCTTACAATATATAGCCACAGGTTATATAATGACATCCTAATAAGGTATCATAATGATCTAAAATATACATATATTGATACGAATTCCCTTAAACATACTAATGTTCCTAATTGTTAATACGTAGATACTAGATATTATACATGTAGCAAATGGTAAAAACACTCGTTTAGCAGAAGTTAAAAACATGCATTCAAATAATTTTAAAAATGGATGTTAAAATGAATTTGCGATGTGTCTATTAAAACCATTGTGTATAAATACATCTGCAAAACATTAAAACAAATATTATACAAAAAATATATGTTAGAATTATATAAAAAAATCTCAATAAACATTATCTAAAATTATCTAAAAATTGATAATGTAATTAACCATACACTTAGCGTACTAAAATGTTTACTAAAATGTTTATTGAAGCCACATGTGATGTCGTTTAAAAAATCATTAATCGAAATAAAAAATATATAGAAGGTTAAAAAGTTAGATGTTTGAAAATATGGAGTGATCAGTCCATGGAGAGGTCCTTATCTTAGAATTCTATTAAAATCCCAAAGATGTAAAAGAAATTAAAAAACTTCTTAAAATCTCATGACAGATTATAAAAAGAGAGTATAAAAAGTTATAAGAGTATAATTTGAAGTTAAAATGGAGATATAAAACGGGGTTGTGGCTTTTCTTATATTAGATGTAATAATTCTGTATTGCCATTGAAACCCTTGGGGAATACACAGTCTAAATTAAAAATCCACTTGGACTCTTCTCTCAAAAGTGACTTTTCAAAATCCCCTCCTCTCCAATTCTTCCTAATTTTACTTATTCACATATATCTAAGAGTTTTGTTGGAACTGTCGTGGACTTCTTTAAAATGTTTATATAGGGGAAAATAATCCTTTTTCCATTTAATCTGTAACAGGTGTTCTCTTATCCTGTCTTTGAGTTTCCTGGAGGTTTGACCTATATATTGAAGTCCACATCCACATTCTATTAGATATATAATGCCGCTATCTTGGCATTTGATCATATCTCTTATGTTAAAGACCTCTCCTGTTGTTTTAGATTTAAAAGTCCTTGTTTTTCTACCATGTTTACACGCTTTGCATAAGTGACATGGGAAAAAGCCTTTTAGATGTTTACCTAAAATGTCATTTGTTCTATTCTTCGAAGTATTTCGGACACTTGGTGCAAGAATGCTTTTTAAATTTCTTGTCTTCCTGTAGATAAACCTGGGTGTTTCATTCAGGTCTTTTCCAATGATGTTGTCTTCCTTTAAATAGTGCCAATTTTTTCTTATGATGTTTTCAATTAGGAATCGATACTCACTATATTCAGTTATGAACGGTCCTTCCAATCCTGTAACATCTTCACGTGTTTTATGTGGTTTATATTGTAACATCGGTTTCCTATCCATGTTCTCGATTTCTTCTATGGTTTTGTCTAAGGTATTCTCTTCATACCCCCTTTCCAGGAATCTCTTCTTTATGATCTTTGACTGTTCCCTCCATTTCTCGTCATCTGAGCAATTCTTTCTTATCCTCATCATTTGACCTTTAGGAATGTTGGTCTTCCATCTTTGGAGGTGGCAGCTGGTTTGGTGGATATCATTGCAGCAATCCACTTCCTTGAAGTATGTTGCAGTAGATATCTTGCCTTTCTCCACATATATGTCTAAGTCCAAAAAATGGATATTCTTCTTACTTAGTTCGTAAGTGAATCTTAGATTTGCGGTGTTCTTATTCATTACATGTATAGTGTGTTCCAAATCTTCAATGCTCCCCTTCCACACTATTAGAATGTCATCTATATACCTTTTGGTCTGTGCCTGCTGGGCAGGAGTCCCAAAAGAGGTTCTCCCATTTACCCATATACAGGTTCGCATAGCTAGGCGTGGGTGTATAATGGGTGTATAATGATAATTATCATCATAATCAAAATGACAATACAAGTAACAATGAAAGGTACTACCCAGAACCAAGTGATAGATTCGTTAAAGATCATCCTAATTCTAGAGATTACATGAGAGACGACAATAGGGGACGTCAACAAAGGTGGGATCAGGCACAAAACTCGCACTACAAATCCCCATCCAATAGACCTCAAACAGGTTTTTACTATAACCATCATCAAAGTCCCGGGAACCGGTTCAGATATGGACACTATGGAGTTAGATCTCCCCGGTATCCAGAAAGGGAAGAATATATTAGAAGCAGGTCCCCAAGACAGTATATGAGGGAAGAAAGACCGAGTAATAGATTACCACCAAGGTGGGGCAATAGGTTCCAGACCAGATTTCCATCCTATGAAGGAAAAGGGAACTATACACGGGACTATTACTACAGACACAATTATAGGAACACAAATCCTAGAGTACAGTTTAAAGAGCAGAATGAGAGATTGCCCCAACCGAATGCACAATATACAGGTGCGAGGAATTACTGGGAAGAGACTCAAGTACCAACTAGAAACAGGTTTGAACCTCTGAAACATGAGGAGAGTACATACAAGTCCACTCCAACAACCCCAAAACAAGTAACCAAAAATATATCCGGCAATATGGAAGTCCAAAATGAGAATCATTTTTTAGGGGATGGAAATTTGGCCCCAATAGACAGATACAAACAATCGAAAAGGAAAAAATTGAACACAGGACATAGAGGAAAGTCCGATCACAAAAAGAAAAACCACAGGGGTAGAAGAGCAGGATTAAAAACACAACATAAAAAGGGAAAGGATGAATTAAAACAAAAAGATCTATTAAAAATTGAGTCCACTATAATACCATCCACCAGTAAATAAGATCCTAAACAAAAAGGGATATACAATTTGAGTAAAGTCAATCTTGACCCTAGAGATATCGACAAATTCCAGACATACACTCATGTAAAACAGTTAGTACGAAAACTCACCTTAAAAAGGTTTTTCAGTAAAACAGCGTTAGAACGATCTAACAATCCACCAGGGAATACCAAAACATTAACACACAGTCAGGACAGACTGGTACACATGACTCTAAAACCAAAATCAACTTTCTTTCCTATCACACATAAAGGGCCCCACATTGAGACATTTGAAAACATAGTCTGCAGTGAGATAAAGAAATTAAATAATATATCTCTTAAAAAATTTCATCACAATTTGAATAAAGCACAACTGGATACTATTGTAAATTTAGAGAGAAATAAAAATATTACAATTAAACCAGCTGATAAAGGGGGAGAGATCATAATTTTGGATAAGGAGGATTTTGAAAAGGAGTCAAATAGAATCCTAGGTGACTCTGATACGTATAAGGTTTTAACAAAAGATCCCACAGAATCTTTTAAAAAAGATTTGGACAGTATACTCATGTCCGCCAAGAGTATAGGAATATTGAACCAACAAGAATACAGGTATATTGGGACAAATCATCCAAGAATACCTGTATTCTATTATTTGCCCAAAATACATAAAAGTCAGACAAACCCTCCGGGGAGACCTATAATATCGGGCATTGGTTCAATTACCTGTAATTTCTCAGAGGACATCGATAGGAAACTCCAAAAGTATGTTAAAGATCTCCCTTCCTATCTAAGGGACTCTACTGAAGTCCTCAATATATTGAATGACCTGGAATGGGGAGAGAACTATATTTTAGCCATATGTGATGTGACCGCCCTATATACAAGTATCCCACACAATTTGGGTATAGAGGCAGTCAATTATTTTTTAGAAAAAGACAATGGAGTAAGTCCTGATCAGAGAGAGTTCATTTTAGATAGCATACATTTTATTTTAACACATAATTATTTTTATTATGGAGGAAAATTTTACAATCAAATTTGCGGTACTGCCATGGGGACCAGGTTTGCACCTAGCTATGCGAACCTGTATATGGGTAAATGGGAGAACCTCTTTTGGGACTCCTGCCCAGCAGGCGCAGACCTGGTCCTCTTCAAAAGGTATATAGATGACATTCTAATAGTGTGGAAGGGGAGCATTGAAGATTTGGAACACACTATACATGTAATGAATAAGAACACCGCAAATCTAAGATTCACTTATGACCTAAGTAAGAAGAATATCCATTTTTTGGACTTAGACATATATGTGGAGAAAGGCAAGATATCTACTGCAACATACTTCAAGGAAGTGGATTGCTGCAATTATATCCACCAAACCAGCTGCCACCTCCAAAGATGGAAGGCCAACATTCCTAAAGGTCAAATGATGAGGATAAGAAAGAATTGCTCAGATGACGAGAAATGGAGGGAACAGTCAAAGATCATAACGAAGAGATTCCTGGAAAGGGGGTATGAAGAGAATACCTTAGACAAAACCATAGAAGAAATTGAGAACATGGATAGGAAACCGATGTTACAATATAAACCACAGAAAACACGTGAAGATGTTACAGGATTGGAAGTACCGTTCATAACTGAATATAGTGAGAATCGATTCCTAATTGAAAACATCATAAGAAAAAATTGGCACTATTTAAAGGAAGACAACATCATTGAAAAAAACCTGAATGAAACACCCAGGTTTATCTACAGGAACACAAGAAATTTAAAAAGCATTCTTGCACCAAGTGTCCCAAAGACTTCGAAGAATAGAACAAATGACATTTTAGGTAAACAACTAAAAGGCTTTTTCCCATGTCACTTATGCAAAGCGTGTAAACATGGTAGAAAAACAAGGACTTTTAAATCTAAAACAACAGGAGAGGTCTTTAACATAAGAGATATGATCAAATGCCAAGATAGCGGCATTATATATCTAATAGAGTGTGGATGTGGACTTCAATATATAGGTCAAACCTCCAGGAAACTCAAAGACAGGATAAGAGTCCAAGTGGATTTTTAATTTAGACTATGTATTCCCCAAGGGTTTCAATGGCAATACAGAAATATTACATCTAATATAAGAAAAGCCACAACCCCGTTTTATATCTCCATTTTAACTTCAAATTATACTCTTATAACTTTTTATACTCTCCTTTTATAATCTTTCATGAGATTTTAAGAAGTTTTTTAATTTCTTTTACATCTTTGGGATTTTAATAGAATTCTAAGATAAGGACCTCTCCATGGACTGATCACTCCATATTTTCAAACATCTAACTTTTTAACCTTCTATATATTTTTTATTTCGATTAATGATTTTTTAAACGGCATCACATGTGGCTTCAATAAACATTTTAGTAAACATTTTAGTACGCTAAGTGTATGGTTAATTACATTATCAATTTTAGATAATTTTAGATAATGTTTATTGAGATTTTTTATATAATTCTAACATATATTTTTTGTATAATATTTGTTTTAATGTTTTGCAGATGTATTTATACACAATGGTTTTAATAGACACATCGCAAATTCATTTTAACATCCATTTTTAAAATTATTTGAATGCGTGTTTTTAACTTCTGCTAAACGAGTGTTTTTACCATTTGCTACATGTATAATATCTAGTATCTACGTATTAACAATTAGGAACATTAGTATGTTTAAGGGAATTCGTATCAACATATGTATATTTTAGATCATTATGATACCTTAATAGGATGTCATTATATAACCTGTGGCTCCCGATAAGGGACTTGAGCCAATATACCGCATTAGGGATCTTATTCCCTTTAACCGATATGGAAAGAAAACGAAACTCCGGAAGTGACGTCATACGTAGAACGCCACTTCCGGTTTCGTTTCTTAGCGCAACCAAGTTTCGACTGCGAGTTCCCACAGAGGACCGCGGGCAGAGGTGTAGGAACTCAGTAGCACATATCCGGTTCAATAAAAACATCGGGATCAGCACACCTTCTCTAAAAGACACAAATTCCGGGTCCAAATTGGACCAATGGAAATAGCGTATTTTTGGCGCAAAATCTTTTGGCGTTTTTTTGGGACAAACAGCCTATTTAAGACAAGGGACCTATCAGAGCTATACCAGTCTTGAGAAAGATCCAGTAGGATTGAAATGCGTAGACAATACACTGGTATAAACGGCTCAGGTCCCTATCTGGTGAGTTCTTTACCAATTTTAGCCATATTTTATACAACAATATTGCACTATGTATTTTTATTTTCTATTTAGGACTTTGCAAGCTTTGTATGATATACATATGTAAACATATGTATATATGTGTTTTCATGTTAACCCGTATGCCTTTCAAAACAATACTTTCTAAATAGGATGATTAATGTTGGTAACATGTATTAAGGTGATGCCCCTTTAAGAGCAAGGTGTCTAGGAGGAAAGAAAATAGGCAGGGCTGAAAGGTATAAATGATTGAGCACAGGTGAATTGGAAGTAAGCCCTGATGAAGCCCCATTCAGTTTGTATGCAGGAGTGAAAAAACATGAGGTTGGTTAAAGCAGTCCTTGTTTGAAGGCTTTTCCTATGTATGATGCAAATACCTGATTGTGGAACAACTGACTGAGCAAAAGTAGAAGAAACTGAAATGGAGTAGTATACAGGCAAGAAGCTGCCTGTCAGTTATTTTCAACAGTTTGATCTCCTTGATTTAAAAGCGGTAACTTAAAAGTGATGACGTCACAGACCTGGCGTGCATTGGCCGACCACTGATTTATGAGAAAATAGTAAAAAGCAACAACAGTGACCAGTTTAATTAAGCGACTAAAGCAAGCTGTAGTAATCCAGTGAGGTCACGGTGAGCAGTGATAAGACAAAACAAGATGAGAGAGGTCTCCCGGTGGAGGTGGTATGTGCCGCAATAAAAACTGCATTACAACAACAGTAAGATCCACT
The DNA here is from genome assembly GCF_027579735.1 of Bombina bombina. Classification (NCBI taxonomy): domain Eukaryota; kingdom Metazoa; phylum Chordata; class Amphibia; order Anura; family Bombinatoridae; genus Bombina; species Bombina bombina. The sequence continues at coordinate 271,470,346 of NC_069502.1, read as the reverse complement.
CTGAAAAAGTAATGTGAATAAAAGTCCTAAATGTGGTTTAGAGGATTATTGCCTATGGACCTTGTGTGCGGCAAAAGCCGCAGTCAGCAGGCAATATAAACACAATTTACGAGTTGTGCGTTAAGGTAAAAAAGCAGCGTTAACAGGTCTTAACGCTGCTTTTTTATGCCCGCTGCTATTACGAGTCTTGCAGGTATAAGTGTCCTGCACACTTTTTTGGCCTTACCACAAACCGACTTACGTAAACTTCGTAAACCTTTTTTTCTATGGGACTTCCATAGCGCCGGTATTACGAGTCTGTCCTGGGAGGCCAAAAAGTGAGCGGTACAGTCTCCACCAACAAGATCCGTAATGCATTCTAAAGTCAGTAGTTATGAGTTTTACAATACAACGCTGTAGCATAAAATTCATTACTAAAGTGCTACAAAGTCCTCTAACACCCTTCCATCTTTAAGACATCCGATGCGGAGCATCCTCTTCTTCCAACGGACTAACGACGAATGAAGGTACCTTTAAATGACGTCATCCAAGATGGTGTCCCTTAGATTCCGATTGGCTGATAGAATTCTATCAGCCAATCGGAATTAAGGTAGAAAAAATCCTATCGGCTGATTGGATCAGCCAATAGGATTGAAGTTCCTAAGGGACGCCATCTTGGATGACGTCATTTAAAGGTACCTTCATTCGTCGTTAGTCTGTCGGAAGAAGAGGATGCACCGCGTCGGATGTCTTGAAGATGGACCTGCTCCACGCTGGAAGGATGAAGATAGAAGATGCCGTCTGGATGAAGACTTCTGCCCATCTGGAGGACCACTTCTGCCCATCTGGAGGACCACTTCTGCCGGCTTCATTGAGGACATCTTGCCGCTTGGATGAAGACTTTTCCCGGTAAGTGAATCTTCTAGGGTTAGTGTTAGGATTTTTTTAACAGTGTATTGGGTGGGTTTATTTTTTAGGTTAGGGCTTTGGGCCTGCAACAGAGCTAAATGTCCTTTTAAGGGCAATGCCCATCCAAATGCCCTTTTCAGGGCAATGGGGAGCTTAGGTTTTTTTAGTTAGGCATTTATTTTGGGGGTATGTTGTGTGGGCGGTGGGTTTTACTGTTGGAGGTTGTTTGTATTTTGTTTACAGGTAATAGAGCTGATTTATTTGTGGCAATCCACCGCAAAAGGTCCTTTTAAGGGCTATTGATAGTTTAGTTTAGGCTAGGGTTTTTTATTTTGGGGGGGCTTCTTTTTATTTTGCTAGGGCTATTAGATTAGGTGTAATTAGTTTAAATATCTTGTAATTTGTTTTTTATTTTCTGTAATTTAGTGTTTGTTTTTTTGTGATTTAGCTAATTTAATTTAATTTATTTAATTGTATTTAATTTAGGGAATTGATTTAATTGTAATGTAGTGTTAGGTGTTAGTGTAACTTAGGTTAGGTTTTATTTTACAGGAAAATTTGTCTTTATTTTAGCTAGGTAGTTATTAAATAGTTAATAACTATTTAGTAACTATTCTACCTAGTTAAAATAAATACAAACTTGCCTGTAAAATAAAAATAAACCCTAAGCTAGATACAATGTAACTATTAGTTATATTGTAGCTAGCTTAAGGTTTATTTTACAGGTAAGTATTTAGTTTTAAATAGGAATTATTTAGTTAGTGATATATATATATATATATATATATATATATAATTTTATTTAGATTTATTTAAATTATATTTAAGTTGGGGGGTGTTAGGGTTAGGGTTAGACTTAGCTTTAGGGGTTAATACATTTAATATAGTGGCGGCGACGTTGGGGGCGGCAGATTAGGGGTTAATAAATGTAGGTAGGTTGCGGCGACATTGGGGACAGAAGATTAGGGGTTAATAAATATAATGTAGGTGGCGGCGGTGTCCGGAGCGGCAGATTAGGGGTTAATAAGTATAATGCAGGTGTCGGCGATGTCGGTGGTGGCAGATTAGGGGTTAATAAGTGTAAGATTAGGGGTGTTTAGACTCAGGGTTCATGTTAGGGTGTTAGGTGTAAATATAAAATGTGTTTCCCCATAGGAATCAATGGGGCTGTGTTACTGAGTTTTACGCTGCTTTTTGGCAGGTGTTAGACTTTTTCTCAGCCGGCTCTCCCCTTTGATGTCTATGGGGAAATCGTGCACAAGCACGTACAACCAGCTCACCGCTGACTTAAGCAGCTCTGGTATTGGAGTGCGATATGGAGCTCATTTTTGCTCTATGCTCACTTCTTGTCTGTTAACGCTGGGTTTGTAAAAACCTGTAATACCAGCACTGTAGGTAAGTGAGCGGTGAGACAAAACTGCTCGCTAGCACCACACAGCTCATAACGAAAACCTTGTAATCTGGCAGAATGACTTTTACATATTCAGTTCCCTGCAGTATTCTAGCATACCGAGGTGCACCTCTTTCTCTATTTTGTTTCAAAAATTGGAGGATTTAAAACGAAATGCTAGTAAGCAAAAAGAACATTTGAGAGCTATATGAACTGGCTATTAAGTATCTTAACTGAGGACTCAGTTTATTCCGCATTTAGATACAATGCAATAGTTTTGTTTCTAATATATTTGCATTTTGATACCTACAGGGGCATTGAAAATATAGGTTTTAAACAGTTGGTTAAAATGGTTACAGCTATGATGATTTGAATGTAACTTTCACATAGTTGTTTCTTTGTATCAGGTGATTGACTAAATATGATGATAATAAATGAAGTCATTGTTAAAATTTAAAGAGTGCTGAATTCCCTTGCTTTGGAAAATAAGGGATAACTTACCCTTTTCCATTTCTTGCTTTAATTAAGTTAAAAAATAATTTCTAGGGTCTGCATCAATACTTCATAGATTATATTTTGGAGGATATGTACAATGTGTTTGATATAACAGATTAAGGGCAGGATTAAAAGATCTCTCCCCACTACATTGGAAATGTATATATATATATATATATATATATATATATATATATATACATATATTTGTATTTATATATTTTAGATGCATTTATTTGTTATATTTTATATAAATAAAAATACACACAAATATAAATATAAAGGTCCATAAATAGATTTGTACTCAAAGGACATGGGACGCATATTATTCTTGATATATATAGAGCTTATGATTTTAAACAACTTTCCTATGTACTTATTTTTATCTAATTTGCATTGTTCTATTTGTATCCTTTGTTGATGTCACACTCTGCAAGGGAGCAGGTTCAGGAGTTGGGAGCTGTTGTGCAGAGGTGTCAGGTTCTGGGGTTAAAGTTGTGTTTTGTCTGCATGAGTCTTTCCTTTTTGGCATAATTAAACAGGTACAAGGTTTTAGGAAATAAAGGTGATGGTTTTATTGATAGGATAATTAGCAATGCAGAGATATGCAAATTAGATAAGGCAAAGTCTATAGGCTGTAGACTGGAACTCTGTAGTAACAGGCAGGAATACAGATCTTTGCAATAACAGGCAGGATACTTGCATATGCTGTAGACTGGAACTCTGTAGTAACAGGCAGCAATGCAGTTCTTTGTAATAACAGGCAGGATACTTGCATTCGCAGTAGAATGGAACTCGTAGTAACAGGCAGGAATGCAGATCTTTTTAATAACAGGCAGGATACTTGCATATGCTGTAGACTTGAACTCTGTAGTAACAAGCAAGAATGCAGATATTTATAATAACAGGCAGGATACTTGCATATGCTGTAGACTGGAACTCTGTAGTAACAGGCAGGAATGCAGATCTTTGTAATAACAGGCAGGATACTTGCATATGCTGTAGACTGAAACTCTGTAATAACAGGCAGGAATGCAGTTCCTTGTAATAACAGACAGGATACTTGCATATGCTGTAGACTGGAACTCTGTAGTATCAGGTAACAAGCAAGCAAAAGTACCTGAGTCAGTCCTTAGGAAAAAGAGAATTAGCCAAGATCAATTGCCAGGAAATCAGTCCAAAAATGAAACACAGTGCCAAGGGAATATCCAGAAGAGTAGTCACAAAATGAAGAAGAAATCAGACACCAGGAAATCCAACAAATCTGTATCTCACTCAGGAAACAGGACCAGAGGGTCTGTCAGAGTATAACACTCAATGTCAAGGCCCAGAACTGCAAGCAAACCTCCCAAATATAGCAGGCTGCTGATGATATGATTTGTTTCAGCTGGTAAGCAGGTGGAGCCATAGAGCCAAATTTGCAGCAAATAGAAAAACCCAATATTCTTAGCCTGTGATCAAGCCATCTGGTGGCCCACGTAATTCAATAAGCTAAATCAAGTGCGAGTTCACCTATTCCCTGATAGAAGTCAATGGAGAAGACACAAAGAAAATCCCCCACTAAAACCTTAATCTGTTGCGCAAAGCCTATGACGTATTCTCCTCGAAAAGTATACATGAAAATGCAAATATTTCATATTACAAAAATGTTTTTGTAACAGAATATGTTCTATGTATGTATAAAATCTATGTACAAATCTATGTATAAATAAATATTTTTCTATATACAGGTATGTGACGATTTGTGGATAGATATATCTATTTATAGCGAGAAATGTATATAAATATATATGTCTAGATATCTCAAGATCTATATGCAAATATCTCTTAGAAAATTCCTCTGAGATATTGTTTAATGTGCATAAGATTGTAATGTGAAATATTTTCATTATCTCCATTGTTAAACATATCTCTATGCATATAAATCCATGTTTCTCTATGTATGTGTATTTAAGGCTTACACCTGAGATTTCCTATCTTTGAGGCCTTATAACTTTTGTGTAAAATATATATATATATATATATATATATATATTTTTTTTTTTATTGAGGTTATACAAAGGAAATATCATATACAGATTACCACAGTACATAAGATAAAAATTGCAATAAAACAAAAAACAACGTTAATACATGAAATCTTCATAAATAACAGAAATAGGTAAACTTCTGGAACCTCAGTTTTATATATTTTCCTTAAATAGTTTCCTCACTGGTCACAATAGATCACTCTTGGACCTACACAAGACTTAAATGATCAAGCGGAGGAAAATTAGTATCTGAAGTGGTCACTTTTGGACCAAAATAATGATAAAAAATTAGCAACTGATATAATTAATGAAGTGAATTGGTAAAGAAATAATAATAAATGAATGCTTTGAAAAGGACACTGATGTGGGAACCATCGCAACTATTGACCTTAACTTAAACAACTAGTGTAAGGCTTGAATGTGGATGTCACAAGGAGAGGGTGGCAACTTCCTAAAGTGGCAGAAGACTATCTCAAAGGGAGTGTTGGAGGTCAGGACTGCACACTAACTAATAAGCTGGCCATTGTCTACTCTTAGTAAAGTTATTATATATTCGAGCAAAATGGGTTCAACTCTGCTCTTCACAAAATCCTAATCAAATAACAAGACAAGTACAGGACTAGTATAAGGTAGAACAGTATGTCTTATGTGTATATAGACTAAGGTGAAGCATTTATAGTACTCAGACATGAACAGCCAGGCAAGTGTGGGGAAGCAGTAGGCATCAGGCAGCTTGAATATCTATGAACACTTCAGGGCATAAACAGCATGGATATAGTGAATATCTAGCTGGCCTAATGAGAGGTCTAGGTATAAATATACTAAGCACAACACCCCTTAACTGCAAACCATAATAGATCCAGCCTTGTAAGTTAAGTTAGAACATATGTATAGTAGACCGAGCGCTAGTATTTTACAGCCTTAAGCTCACTAGCAATAGTCCCCTAGTGGACTCGAGAAGTGACTATAATTGTGTGATATAGTGAGCGCTGGGAAGCTTAAAAGGACTGTGTGAGTATGAATGTTTTTTTTTTAAAAAAAAATGCAATATATTTATTACAGTCAAATAAAATATACAGTATACTACATACAGATTAAAAAACTTCTTAAGATCTTCCTAAAATCTCCATGGATCCATGAGATAGAAATTGAAGGATATAGTGTTATCTATATCTGTTTAGCTAAAAATGCCCTACTGTTGGAACAAGTGTTACGTTAGTTCCAACAACAGTCTAAGATCATAATGTTATGTGATCTATAAAATACAATTTGAGCACTAATATTTACATACAGCAATCTGGAGTATAATAACCACAGATTAGCGTGATATACTATGAATGGTACAAATGCAGTTTGAGTTTGAGTGATACAAATTCAATATACATACATTACAATAGTGTGGGATAAATACAATTGCAGTATCAATAAGGTGACCGGATAGATCCGGTATACAAAGAAATAGTGATGAGTAAGATGTCTCTCAGATGGTCTCTAAAGAATGTCTCTTTGAAAAATCACAGTGTTCAAAAAAAGAGTGTTCCACAAAAAAATATAATAAATTAGTGTGTGTGAAAAAAATCCTAGATGATTAACTCCAATTGAAAACTTTTCCCAAAAACTTCCAAAAATAACTCCAGTGACTGTGGTGAACGTGAGATATAATAAGAAAAAAAGTGGAAAAATGCAAAAGGAAAAAATACAATGATGTGGCGGATAGGTCCAAAATCCTCCTCCTAAATCTGTGGGTAAAATAAAATATAATAGTGTAATAACGTCTAAATGCGGTATAATGGAATCAGAAATGTGCTCACCAGTATATCGACGCGTTTCGGCCCTCCTAGGCCTTTGTCTTGAGAAAGGCCTAGGAGGGCCGAAACGCGTCGACATACTGGTGAGCACATTTCTGATTCCATTATACCGCATTTAGACGTTATTACACTATTATATTTTATTTTACCCACAGATTTAGGAGGAGGATTTTGGACCTATCCGCCACATCATTGTATTTTTTCCTTTTGCATTTTTCCACTTTTTTTCTTATTATATCTCACGTTCACCACAGTCACTGGAGTTATTTTTGGAAGTTTTTGGGAAAAGTTTTCAATTGGAGTTAATCATCTAGGATTTTTTTCACACACACTAACTTATTATATTTTTTTGGTGGAACACTGTTTTTTTGAACACTGTGATTTTTCAAAGAGACATTCTTTAGAGACCATCTGAGAGACATCTTACTCATCACTATTTCTTTGTATACCGGATCTATCCGGTCACCTTATTGATACTGCAATTGTATTTATCCCACACTATTGTAATGTATGTATATTGAATTTGTATCACTCAAACTCAAACTGCATTGGTACCATTCATAGTATATCACGCTAATCTGTGGTTATTATACTCCAGATTGCTGTATGTAAATATTAGTGCTCAAATTGTATTTTATAGATCACATAACATTATGATCTTAGACTGTTGTTGGAGCTAACGTAACACTTGTTCCAACAGTAGGGCATTTTTAGCTAAACAGATATAGATAACACTATATCCTTCAATTTCTATCTCATGGATCCATGGAGATTTTAGGAAGATCTTAAGAAGTTTTTTAATCTGTATGTAGTATACTGTATATTTTATTTGACTGTAATAAATATATTGCATTTTTTTTTAAAAAACATTCATACTCACACAGTCCTTTTAAGCTTCCCAGTGCTCACTATATCACACAATTGTAAGTTAAGTTAGTTAACATGAACATTTTAAAACTCAAAAAATAGGATGACTGAAATAATGGACATGCAGACGACAGAGAATACATAACGTTAAGCAAAAAATAGAATTATTAACGTGGGAGTTCTATAACCATTATTTATATCTCAGATATACAGTCATCATGAATAGGAAACTGAATTATAGATATAGATTGGCATACTGAACCACAAACAGTAAAAGTAAAGATTCTAAGCTAGCTAGAGAGCCATGTAGGTACCTGGTTACAAACTAATAACTATGATTCCTTATAAGATATTGCATCAACACACCATTACAGGTTCGGCTTGCATAGAAACAACTCAGATATGGAGTCTGCATGAGCCTAATAATTTATTCGCTCCCATCATGATCAGTCCTAAACAGTAATGGAAGCTCACTTACAAATGTCCAGCTACGAGTCTTGAGCGTTAGCACTCGCTTCTCATCTGAACTATGTCACTGTTCCTGAGAAGCACTCACTGGGTTATGTGCCAAAATGTTCTCCACTCATTATCTCTCCAGTATCTGAAGAGAAGGGATTGTAGTCATTAAGAGGTCTATAGCGAAAGAATAGCTGTCCTTCAGGCTAGAGCGGGTAGATTAATTGAAGGGAGGCAGTCCCAGTGTTGTGCCATGCATGGTTTCTTTCCTCGCACTCAACCCACACCGTGCCGATCAGCCCTTATCCCCCTAAGGGAAGTGGTGTGTTGTCCGCGGTCCAGAGAATGCAGGTTGTCGGGAGCAAGGCTTAACTTGAGGAGTGGAAGTTGGCCCGCAATCATTCCATGTCACTGCTTTAAAAATGGTAGTATCAGGAAGCAAGGATCGATGGTGTTGGCCAGTTATGGAGGAAAGTGGGTCAGAGAATCTTAGGACAGTGCCGTTCGACACTAATAGCAGTGTCTGGTCCTGCTTCCCCTCAGAGGCTCCATTTGCCACCCCACCATTGCTCATAAAAGCACATACCTCAGTTTTCTTTGTGGCGGCTGCCTCAAGATTACTCAGAACAGGCTGAGGCTGAGCTGAGGGCGCAAGTAGCTCCGTGCTATAGGTTTGGTCTCCAGGGTTCCTAGAGCCAGCCAAGATAGGAGTGCAGGTAGGCAACAATTTTCCGCAAACCATTGTCACTGGGGTCTGTGTTACAGCCAGAGGGGCAGCCCCGCGACATGCCCTCTCTACCAGGTTGCGCTCCTGAACTCTTAGCGGGTGTTTAGGTGGAGTCTGAGATTGCTCGATCTGTGGCTGCCCGTAACAGAATAAAGCACATAGGTCTCTCTCCAAACTTCTGAAATGGTCTCGTAGGAGCCGGTGCATCTGAGCTTCCCATCTATTAACCGCTTCCATTTGCTCACTAGAAGTCAGAAATGTTAGCTGCAGAAAGTCCTTTAAGCCAGCACCTTTTAACAAGCGAAGGTTCCCCCTTAAAATGCAGAAAGGGCAGTCTAAATCTGACTGCTATACCCCATAGACTGGGGGGGGGTGTTAAAACCTTGTGGTAAGGCCACCGCCTGAGGTCTCAACGGTCCAGATCTGGGACTAGTATTCATAAATCCTGAATGTTTTATATCGTTCAACTCAGAATACTGTAAGCCAAGTGAATCTGGAGGTTATATTTAGATAGCAATCAGG